>NC_062997.1:2510422-2833339 GCF_023078275.1 Leguminivora glycinivorella | reverse complement strand
CTAAGTAGAGACGTTTGCTTGATCTGTGGTATATATGACATCTGTGGTAGGCCACGTCTTTGCCACGGCTAGTCTGTGGCGTATGTAGACGAAAAGTAAAGTAGGACAGAAAAAAGCACATTGACCCTACATGTCAAAAACAGCACAAAGATTGCGAACACATTTCTATAGTGCTCTTGCATCACTATGAGACCTAGCCAAAACGTCACAATTAAGCTTCGTAAGCCTATCGTAGATAGCTCTCTCTATCACTCTTCTGCAGTGGGGCATTTTCAGAATTTGGGACAACCCAGTTAGCGTAAATTGTTAACAAAAACCGGCCAAGAGCGTGTCGGGCCACGCTCAGTGTAGGGTTCCGTAGTTTTCCGTAATTTTCTCAAAAACTATTAAACCTGTCAAGTTCAAAACAATTTTCCTAGAAAGTCTTTATAAAGTTCTACTTTTGTGATTTTTTTCATATTTTTTAAACATATGGTTCAAAAGTTAGAGGGGGGGGGGACGCACTTTTTTTTCCTTTAGGAGCGATTATTTCCGAAAATATTAATATTATCAAAAACCGGCCAAGAGCGTGTCGGGCCACGCTCAGTATAGGGTTCCGTAGTTTTTCGTATTTTTCTCAAAAACTACTGAACCTATCAAGTTCAAAACAATTTTCCTAGAAAGTCTTTACAAAGTTCTACTTTGGTGATTTTTTTCATATTTTTTAAACATATGGTTCAAAAGTTAGAGGGGGGGGGGACGCACTTTTTTTTCCTTTAAGAGCGATTATTTCCGAAAGTATTAACATTATCAAAAAATGATTTTAGTAAACCCTTATTCATTTTTAAATACCTATCCAACAATATATCACACGTTGGGGTTGGAATGAAAAAAAATATCAGCCCCCACTTTGCATGTAGGGGGGGTACCCTAATAAAAAAAAAATCCCATTTTTTATTTTTGCACTTTGTTGGCGTGATTGATATACATATTGGTACCAAATTTCAGCTTTCTAGTGCTAACGGTTACTGAGATTATCCGCGGACGGACGGACGGACGGACGGACGGACGGACGGACGGACGGACGGACGGACGGACGGACGGACGGACGGACGGACGGACGGACGGACGGACGGACGGACAGACAGACATGGCGAAACTATAAGGGTTCCTAGTTGACTACGGAACCCTAAAAACGATCTTGGCAAACCCTTATTCATTTTTAGGGTTCCGTAGTCAACTAGGAACCCTTATAGTTTCGCCATGTCTGTCTGTCCGTCCGTCCGTCCGTCCGTCCGTCCGCGGATAATCTCAGAAACCGTTAGCACTAGAAAGCTGAAATTTGGTACCAATATGTATATCAATCACGCCGACAAAGTGCAAAAATAATAACAAAAAATAAAACCGCCTTCAAAAATAAGCGCGTTACAAAACACGGAGAAACTAAAAAGCCAAAAATAATAAACCTTTCAATTCAGATTTCTTATCGTATTGCAATAAGCTAAACATCCAAATTATAAACAAATCAATTATTTTTGTAGTCGGTACCAGACCTGTTCGTCGCCTTGCTATTGCCTGTTTGCCCCACCCAACCATACACAGGCTGGTACCGACTCCAAAAATAATTGATTTGTTTATAATTTGGATGTTTAGCTTATTGCAATACGATAAGAAATCTGAATTGAAAGGTTTATTATTTTTGGCTTTTTAGTTTCTCCGTGTTTTGTAACGCGCTTATTTTTGAAGGCGGTTTTATTTTTTGTTAAAAAGTTTATTTATTTGTTGATTTTTAGTGGTTCCTAGTGATATTATATGTATCAGTCCGAATACATGTACAGTAGTGAAAGAATTATCCTTTAACTCCTAACCATTGAGGAGTTGACCTTCCATCATCAGCTCAGCCACATAAAATTATTACCATCAGACGTAAATACTGGTGTACCTTTGAAAAATAGACTAAAAACATTACATGTGCCTATAACATTTGAAGAGTTCCCTCGATTTCTCCAGGATCCCATCATCAGACCCTGACTTGGTGCCAATGGGACCATCTCGGGGTTATACCGGTTCGATCAAAAAAAAAAAATTTTGAAAATCGGTCCACGATTCTCGGAGATATCGAATAACATACATACAAAAAAAAAAAATAAAAAAAAAAAAAAACATTCAGTCGAATTGAGAACCTCCTCCTTTTTTGAAGTCGGTTAAAAAATGGAAAAAAATGTTTTATTAGGGTACCCTCCCCTACATGTAAAGTGGGGGCTGATTTTTTTTTTTCATTTCAACCCCAACGTGTGATATATTGTTGGATAGGTATTTAAAAATGAATAAGGGTTGTCTAAGATCGTTTTTTGATAATATTAATATTTTCGGAAATAATCGCTCCTAAAGGAAAAAAAAGTGCGTCCCCCCCCCCTCTAACTTTTGAACCATATGTTTAAAAAATATGAAAAAAATCACAAAAGTAGAACTTTATAAATACTTTCTAGGAAAATTGTTTTGAACTTGATAGGTTCAGTAGTTTTTGAGAAAAATACTGAAAACTACGGAACCCTACACTGAGCGTGGCCCGACACGCTCTTGGCCGGTTTTAAATACCTATCCAACAATATATCACACGTTGGGGTTGGAATGAAAAAAAATATCAGCCCCCACTTTACATGTAGGGGGGGTACCCTAATAAAACATTTTTTTCCATTTTTTATTTTTGCACTTTGTTGGCGTATGCTTTTAAAAATTTTAATACTTTAGGTAAATTTTAAAAAGTGTGAAAATCTCGAAAACCAGGCGACTTTTACTAAACCTTAATGTCGATTACCACCAGTATAAGGTGCCTTCTTGGTGGTTAAAAGGTTGTCCATTAATTACCGGGCACCCGGTATATATGATGTGTAAAAAAGTGCCCCTGTGGCCTATTTGCTGAATAAACGATTTGTAATTTCTTTCGATCGCCATGTGGCGTCAACGATTGTCACTTTGTTTAGGCCGGCTGCTTTCAAAAAGACTCTTTTGTAAGCTGTCGCTTAAAAGCTTGCCCATCAATGCGTCCTCATATGGACGGCCTACTAAAATATATTGGGTTGGTAAGAAAGTAATGAGCGATCGATTGAATTCCACATAAAATTTTTGAGAGAGTTCTAGAATCTTCTATGGTCGAAAGTATATAAAGGGCGAGTCGCACAGTTTCTCGTCAGGCATTCACTAGCTGTCGCCGAGCTAATATAAGGAAGAAAATGGACGAATTAAAAGTGCATGTACGGCATTGCTTACTATATGAATTTCAGTCTGGCCATTCAGCCGCCGAAGCAGTGCGTAATATATGTCAGCGTGTTGCTCCTGAAGTTGTGTCTGAGGCCACGGCGAAACGATGGTTCCAGCGGTTTCGTAGTGGCGACTTTTCATTATCAGATCAACCTAAGTCGGTATCTGGTCGACCGGTGAAGATTGATGTAGCCAAATTAAAAACCTTAATTGAAGGAGATCCGAGGCTAACGAGTCGTACTCTTGCTACCGAGTTAGGCTGCTCTCATGTCACCATAGAAACACATTTACACGAGTTGGGAAAAAACTACAAATACAGTGTTTGGATACCGCACGAACTTGATAGAGATCAACTAAACCGCCGTGCCGATATCTGCATACAACTTCTGTCTTTTCGCCGCACATTCAACTGGTTGGACCATCTTATCACTGGAGATGAAAAATGGGTCTTATATATAAATCACACACGCAAACGTCAGTGGCTAGCTCCAAACGAAAAAGGAATAGAGGCACCAAAAACAGAGCCTCACCCGAAAAAAGTTATGCTGTCCGTTTGGTGGGATATTCATGGTATTATTCACTGGGAACTCCTACCAAGTGGAATGACTGTTACCGCATCAGTATACTGTAATCAGCTTGAAAATTTAAACCAAAAAATCTGTCAGAATCGTCCACAGCATGCTAAAGTTTTTTTCTTACACGACAATGCTCGTTGCTCGCCCACACATTGCAAAAGTGACTCGGCTAAAGCTATTGGAGCTAGGTTGGAAAGTGATACCTCATCCACCGTACTCTCCAGACTTGGCATCTACGGATTACGCATTGTTCAGATCGCTAAGCAACGCCTTGAATGAAAAAAAGTTCGATGATCAAGCCCATCTACGACAGTACATAGCTGAGTTTTTTGAATCTAAACCTAAGAACTTCTTCGCCGATACTATTCATTCTTTACCAGAACGATGGAGACAAGTAGTAGATAACGAAGGCCGTTATATTTTTGATAAATGAATAAAATAATAAATTAAATAAAAATTACAATATTGGTTATGATTCGCTCATTACTTTCTTACCAACCCAATAGAAGAGATGTCCCATCGTCCTGCCTCTTAAGGTTCCTTAGTCTATATACGTTGCTTTAGAAGTTTGAAAACTCAGCGCCATTTTTTAGATCGCAATACGATTGACGATTAACATTTTGAAAAAAACCCCGACCGCGACTGAATTATTGAAAAAACGTAATATATCGAGCGAATGTCAATCAATAACCTTAAAATTTTGAAAAAAAAAACCCCGACAGCGACATATTAAACCGATTTTCATGAAACATGGCTAAGAACACTCCCGACTAACTCAGCTTTCAGAAAAAAAAACTATATCTAAATCAGTTCATCCGTTCGGGAGCTACGGTGCCCCAGACACACACACACACACACACACACACACACACACAGACAGACAGACACGTCAAACTTATAACACCCCGTCGTTTTAAGCGTCGGGGGTTAAAAACAGACACACACACACTTTCCCATTTATAATATTTGTATGGATAACACCCGTTTGAACGTACATTTTCTCGTTGTTTCAGATAACCAGCCATCATAGCCCTGTGATATGCAGCCCGTCGTTCCTTCAGCA
This sequence comes from Leguminivora glycinivorella, assembly GCF_023078275.1. Taxonomy (NCBI): domain Eukaryota; kingdom Metazoa; phylum Arthropoda; class Insecta; order Lepidoptera; family Tortricidae; genus Leguminivora; species Leguminivora glycinivorella. The sequence goes on along the minus strand of NC_062997.1, from coordinate 2,828,461 downwards.
TACTGTCAATTACCAAAGCTAAACCTCTAGATATATTTACCAAAGCTAGCGTAAGATGTCGAATCACATGCCAATCTATAGTCAGGTAAGATATTTTTCCCCTCACTAGCTCGGAAACACGTGTTTTGTCCTTTAATACTAGCGGGTAAAAACGCATTTTATTCACTAGTGGGTAAAGTAATTTGACCTTGAATAAAGTCAAATTAACTGCTTTAAAATTGATAAAAGTAGGTGAATCTAGTAATAAAGATGATTTACCATCTGTGGAACTACTGGAAGCAGTGATAAACGCGTTTTTTGCGTTGTAGTTGCCTCGCTATAGTGAGGGGAAAAGTTTTGTGTTACACTCGGGTGCAAATGTATTTTACTTGTGTGTTAAAAAACTCGCAAGTTCAGGATTCTATTCTCGAACCACTCGCTTCGTTCGTGGTTCAACTATAGTTAGAATCCTTTCACTTGCTCGTTTTTCAATTCCACACTCGGCGTTAAAATGTATAAAAAATAACTATTTCTATAATAATCGGTATTGCCTTCCTGAAGCGCTGGTGGCCTAGCGGTAACAGCGTGCGACTTTCGATCCGGAGGTCGCGGGTTCGAACCCGGCTCGTACCAATGAGTTTTTCTGTACTTATGTGCGAAATGTCATTTGATATTTGCCAGTCGCTTTTCGGTGAAGGAAAACATCGTGAGGAAACCGGACTAGTTCCAATAAGGCCTAGTTACCCTTCGCGTTGGAAGGTCAGATGGCAGTCGCTTTCGTAAAAACTAGTGCCTACGCCAAATCTTGGGATTAGTTGTCAAAGCGGACCCCAGGCCCCCATGAGCCGTGGCAAATGCCGGGATAACGCAAGGAGGATGATGAATCGGTATTCCTCGGTATTACTGTACGGCCTCGTGTAGCTTTCGCTCGTTAACGGCCCAGCCACGACATTGGTCTAAGCGCGGCAGCGGTGAGCGGCGGCCATACATTGGAGCGAGACACAGCGATGGGACTTTTCATTCGCACGTATGGCTGCCGCTCACCGCTGCCGCGCTTAGACCAATGTCGTGGCTGAGCCGTAACGCACTTCTCCGAAGCTGCATTTTCACTTACCCCCTATTCATAAACGTTCACTAAAGTTCCCCGTGTGGTGACGGGTTAAGAATTTCACCACCCCCCTTTCATCCCGTGGGTGTCGTAGAAGTCGACTGTGGGATATGGGTTAAATTGTGGCGTAGGCGAGAGGCTGGCAACCTGTCACTGCAATGTCACAATTTGGATTTCTTTCAACCCCTTTTTGCCAAGAGTGGCACTGAGACTTAGTAGTTCATGTGCTCTGCCTACCCCTTTATGGGATACAGGCGTGATTATATGTATGTATGTATGTTCCAAGCCGATAAAGTTCGTTTGTCCTTTTCCGACGTATTGGTGTGATAGAAAGGGACAAACAAACTTTATCGGTTTGATAACTTTAGTGAACGTTTATGAATAAGGGGGTTAGTGTTCTGAACAGTTTAGCGAGCGAGAAAAAAAAATGTCCGTCACCGATTAAGGTATGGAAGTCAAGTTTTCATCTGCGCACGAAGATAGAGGAGTAAGTAAGGAAAGAGTTGTAACTCCATACATCAGTAAATGCGGGTTATTTGTATCAGCATAGTTCAGTGACATCTAGCGACAATCACGCGTCAACTAGCGTAAATTATCAGTACTGCTAGTTGTCAATAGATGTCGCGACGAACGAAGAGTCTAACGCTCACCGATTTGTAGCTAATATTGCAATAGTATTAATCAGTATTCTGTTTTCAATTCCTTCTGCTTGTAATATAAGTTGTAAACTGTTCTAATATTACATTTTTGGCCGACGACACACTGCTGCCACCTAGTATCGAGTAGTGGTACTTATAATTCAAGCTATTTGACGCGTGATTGTCGCTAGAGTTCACATAACTATGCCTATACAAATAACCCCTCATTTACTGATGTATGGAGTTCCAATTCTTCCCTTACTTATTCCTCTATGTTTTTTTGGGACGTTGTAGTAGCGTCACAGACCAACCCCTATAGACATCCATTACAAGACGACTCGCGGTTACCAGCCTTACTTGTATTTGCCATGATATAAGCGCGGGCACTCGCCGTGCCCGATCAGTAGCGACCAAGTAACCGACCCGAAAGCAGCTCGTGTTTTTCGCAATAATAAAATTGAAAAAGGGTATTTTGATGCCTTAAAGATGTCTACCTGTAGTGTGGAAAGGTAACAAGAAGATCAAATTTAAAAACAGACGGTATTACATTCCACAAATAAGTCATATTTATAATTTATTCAGAACCGGCATAGGTCAACTTACACTGGCTACTTACGCGACTCCCTTTTCATCTGGCGCGACTGCCTGCCGTCCTTGAAACGACCAATCGCAGCACGCTAAACACATTCCCCTCCGGCTCTTCGCGCCCCAAGCACTGGTGATTTGTAGCGCGTACAAAATTTACAATATTGGCACTCTATAGGAGGTTCTCTGTGAGTAGCGTTTATTTGGGAATTTTAGTTAAATACCGTGTTAGTCATTAACTAGGTTTATAGTTAATAGTACATTGCAATACAAGTGCGGAAATTTTCCATTTCAGGTAGTACCAAAATCACAATACAGAAAACCGAAACCAGTAGGCACCCGCGAGCGCCCCCAAAACTTATCCCGAACCGATTTTGACCCCCTCAACTACAACCACGGGGGCAACTTTCAACACCTCAACGCCCCGCTGGAGGTGAAAATGGATAAGGAGAAGAAGGAACGGAGGGGGAGAGGGATAGGGGGAGAGGGAGAGAGATAGGGGGGAGAGGAGGAAGACGCAGAGAGCGGATACGAATGATGGAAAAGTAAGTCCTGTTTTTAACCCCCGACGCAAAAACGACTAAGAACACTGGCGACTTACTCAGCTTTCAGACAAAAAACCGGCCAAGAGCGTGTCGGGCCACGCTCAGTGTAGGGTTCCGTAGTTTTCCGTATTTTTCTCAAAAACTACTGAACCTATCAAAATCAAAATAATTTTCCTAGAAAGTCTTTATAAAGTTCTACTTTTGTGATTTTTTTCATATTTTTTAAACATATGGTTCAAAAGTTTTTCCTTTAGGTGCGATTATTTCCGAAAATATTAATATTATCAAAAAACGATCTTAGTGAACCCTTATTCATTTTTAAATACCTATCCAACAATATATCACACGTTGGGGTTGGGAAAAAAAATATCAGCCCCCACTTTACATGTAGGGGGGGGGGGGTACCCTTATAAAACATTTTTTTCCATTTTTCATTTTTGCACTTTGTTGGCGTGATTGATATACATATTGGTACCAAATTTCAGCTTTCTAGTGCTAACGGTTACTGAGATTATCCGCGGACGGACAGACGGACGGACAGACAGACATGGCGAAACTATAAGGGTTCCTAGTTGACTACGGAACCCTAAAAATGGCAAAGTCACTATAAGCGTGCCGTTCAGATTTGAGGAGTTTAGGTTCTGGCCATCATCAGCAATTCCACTGCACCAAATGTCACTGTTCTGGACGAAAGTGCATGCTGTTCTTATAAAAATACCAAAGTCACTATAAGCGTGCCGTTCAGATTTGAAGAGTTCCGTTCTGGCCATCATCAGCAGTTCCACTGCACCAAATGTCACTTTTCCGTACCTAAATGCATGCTGTTCCTTTAAAAACACAAAAATCAGCATATGTATGCCTTTCAGATTCGAGGAGTTCCCTCGATTTCTCCAGGATCCCATCTTCAGAACTGGGTTCTGAGAAAAATGGGACCAATCTGTATGCATATACATTCAATAAAAAAAATTTTTCAAAATCGGTCCAGAAGCGACGGAGATATCGGGGAACAAACATTAAAAAAAAATAAAAAAAAACATACAGACGACTTGATAACCGTCCTTCTTGAAAATAAAACCAATAATAATAGGTGCGTGCTATATTTTACTCAGCAGCCGGCGTAGCCGAATGGCAATTGTCGACACCATATGCCGACAGAAATGTAGTCTAGCTCTGTCGCGCAAGTACGCAAGAGCTATAATTAGAGGTAGATAGATACAACGAAACAAATATTATCGTGAGCACGTGTGCATTCGACTACGCACACTGATGAGCGGACCCAGCGCGTACGTAAGTACATTGCGCACCACCTGCACGCACACATACAAACCGCGCGGCATTCAATCCACTGGTAGGCTATGTCTACAACGCCATCTAGTAATGTCTGACTTTAAACGTGCACATGACGTTGTATGTTTAGTGCGTGAAAGCTAAAACAGATGTCGCAAGATGTTGCAGTTTGATGACTATTTCGACGTAGCATACTGATAAGAGTTTTGTTGGCCACGCGTGGCTACTGGCGCCATCTAGCTCTTTGAGTGTGGATTAAATTTAGTACACAGGTCTAGAATACTTAGGACGGCGCCCATTTTTAGTATGGGGTTAGGTATCTGTACTAGTATTATTTGATCTGTGGCTTGAGTAATAAAAACTGTATAGTTAAATTAATGAAATATGTATAAGTAGGATATTGAAATCTTCTTTCTTCGTTGAGCCATCACAGCTAACTTTAACTTACAAACGGTCTTAAGCACCTGCACTTCTGAAGGCGCTTAAGTCATTTTTGCTAATAAAAAAAAACCACAACGTTCTATGAACACTGGTCAAGTGCGAGTCAGTTTTTGACTTTTCCATACAAAGAACTCATGAGCGCCTGAACGACTATGATGGCAAAGTTAACGTTTCGCACTTTCAAGACTTTACGTATATATCTCGGAAACGATAAGAGATAGAGCAAAATGGACTTCAGATTTGGGCTTTCGGTGGCACAAATTCTATGTTTTCGTCAACAGACACCTTTTTTTGGTCCGATTTGAATAAAATTTTGCTCAGTCAATTTATAAACAGTCTTAAGCGCCTCCTTTTTAGTAGGAACTTAAGTCATTTTGTACAAATGAAAAAAAATTTGAACAAGTTCTAAAAGGAAAAAGACAGAAATGAATTTCTTTATACCTGTCCAACTCGCTTACACAATTTTAAGACGTTTAGTAACTACTTGCAGCGGCAGTGAGTGAAATTCGTAATCTGAGTTTTTTTCTCTTAAGTCCGACTTACGCTTGACTGTAGATTTCTAATAGGTTTTCCTGTAATCTACAGGGAGAGGGCTATCTCGTGTATTTTTTTGAAAATTTTACGCTAAGTAGTTTCGGAGATAAGGGGGGGGGGAATGGTCATTTTTTGCTTATTTTCTTGAATTACTTCTAAATTACCAAAACAAAAAATATAAAAAAAATATATTTCAGATGCTGGTAAAATGCTCTTTCATTTGATATGTAACACAATATAGTTTTAATAACTTTGATTTTTAATTTTCAATTTTACCCCCCAAAAGTGACCCCTGTGATTAAATTTCATTTAATTAAATTACATGTCCGTCTTTGGGCCACAGGTTTACATACGTGTGCCAAATTTCAAGTAAATCGGTCCAGTAGTTTCGGAGAAATCGGCTGTGACAGAGGGACAGACAGACACGCGAGTGATCCTATAAGGGTTCCGTTTTTCCTCTTTGAGGTACGGAACCCTAAAAAAAAACAAAATCAAAATCGGCTCATCCGTTCGGGAGCTACGATGCCACAGACAGACACACACACAGACAGACAAACAGACAGACGGACAGACACGTCAAACTTACAACACCCCGTCGTTTTTGCGTCGGGGGTTAAATATAACCCAACCACAAAATTAAAATTTTGAAAAAACCCCCGACCGTGACATAGTAGACCGATTTTCATGAAACATGGCTAAGAACACTCCCGACTAACTCAGCTTTCAGACAAAAAAAACCAAATCTAAATCGGTTCATCCGTTCGGGAGCACGCAAAAACGACGGGGTGGTATAAGTTTGTCGTGTCTGTCTGTGTGTGTGTCTGTCTGTCTGTGTGTGTGTGTGTGTCTGTCTGTGTGTGTGTCTGTCTGTGGCATAGTAGCTCCCGAACGGATGAACCGATTTAGATTTAGTTTTTTTTGTCTGAAAGCTGAGTTAGTCGGGAGTGTTCTTAGTCATATGTACGTATGTGTTTGGTAGTCATGTTTGATGAAAATCGGTCCACTATGTGTAGACTTTGGCGTCAATTGCTTTTTGGTTTTGAATGCAGGATACTGGTGGTGATTTGACGATGTATAAATAACGTAGGCAGATGAACTTTGAATAATTTTTACTTAGATTTCTTCAATACATGCAGGTTGATATAATTAACTTATTACTTAATTACACCATTTTGAGATTAAGAAAAAGTATGAGCGCGCGGTTGACAGCGAACGGCGAAGAGTGACATGCAAATTAGATGGCTGCGTCCCGCGCGCGGTGCATTCCCCTCGGATGCCCGTGAGATTAGGGTTCCTTAACACTATGTCTGTTTTTTTTTTCAAAGTTTAAAGTTTGTATTGTGTTGTGGTTATATAATATATATTATGCATTGTATTTCCCAGGTTGAGGCTTATTTGAGGCAAAACCAAGTGAGCATACGGCAGCAGCAACACAGGCATTCCGCGGTGAGGCAAGCCGAACACAGAGTCAATTTGAGGTAAATATACATATAACTCACGCCTGTATTCCTCAAAGGGGTAGGCAGAGCACATGAAACTGCTCAAGATTCGGTACCATTCTTGACAACGAAGGCACGTAAACCTCGGATAATGGCGGTCTAATATTTAAATAAAATAAATAAATAAATATTGGGGACGCCTTACACAGATCAAAGCCCCAAACTAAGCAAAGCTTGTACTATGAGTGCTAAGCGACGATATACATACTTAAATATATAAATACATACTTATATACATAGAAAACATTCATGACTCAGGAACACCTCGGAAAATATCTGTGCTCATCACACGAAATAAATGCCCTTACCGGGATTGAAATAAAAGGACCGAGGCTTAGCAGGCAGGGTCACTACCGACTGAGCCAGACCGGTCGTCATAAATATGAAAGAGGCGCGTTCCTACGCATACAGTCTAAGCTCGTGTAGGCGAACGCGTACTATGCTTGTATGAGTGGGATAAGACAGGTCGACTGTTCGCGTTCTTGACAGGCGGTAACAGTGAGGTAACCGAGAATTGGTGGGCGGCACTTTCAGCGAGGAGCTGGAGTGGCCATACTGTACGATAGTACTCTTCATTATACTGTGCCACAATGTAACCCACATCCCGGTCGACGGGTCGACCGGAGAGAATAAATTATACAATAATAACAGTTCTGCTACTTGTCACTAGATGTCGCTAATGTCGCGACATACGAAAACTTATTGATTAATTATCATTTATCAGTTTACACATAGTACCAGTGGAAAGACTAAAAACATAGTTATGTTATGATTAGAGATCGGATTTTTGTGCGTCATCTCATACTAAAAGTCATTAAAATGACGTAAGTCACTAAGAATGTCGCAAATCCGTCCGATCTCTGGTTATTACATACATACATACATACAATCACGCCTGTATCCCATAAAGGGGTAGGCAGAACACATGAAACTACTAAAGCTTCAGTGCCACTCTTGGCAAATAAGGGGTTGAAAGAAAACGAAACTGACATTGCAGTGACAGGTTGCCAGCCTCTCGCCTACGCCACAATTTAACCCATTATTACCCTCTGGTTATTATATTACTAATATTTCAATTTACAAGAAGACAAGTGACAATAAGTATATTATAAATAATTTACTTAATTATTTGTTTACAGATCATTACCGCTAAACGAGAACGCCATACCTCGGGACCGCGGGCACGACAGAACGCCTACCGAACGGCACAGAGGCTTCGAGAGGGAAAGAGACAGAGAACGGGAGAGGGAGCATCGCGCGAGAGAGACAAGGACAGGGACAGGAGAGGGATGAGTTTGATGGTAAGTGCCATTGATAAAGTCTACCCAATATCATGGTAGATGGCGCTGTCTCATCTGTATACTGTCGTTATTGCGGCAAGCGAGAAAGTTTGCCCAGATCATTTCGCTTACGCTTAAAAACTGCTGAAGTGTGCGAAAGAGAAGTTGTCACGTGTATGAATCGTATATAACGTTTTAGGCAGACCCAGACAAAACTAGATCCAGTTTAAACTTTAAAAAGCGACATCTAGTGAGCAATTTGGTAAGTAATTTATAGTACCGATATGCAAACTTCATAGAATAGAATCATTTATTACTTAATACTTACATTTACATTATTTTAGTAGATTGTAATATTTATGCGTTTTTGATTTAAACTAACACGATTAGCACTCATAATTTTTCTCGTGACCATGAACATAATGTGGTGTTCAAAACGTCGGGCCAAATATAGTCTCGTTTTGTTCTATAATTACGCGTTTTTGTTCCACAGGTTTCCTAGAGCGTGAAAGAGAGAGAGAACCGAGGGAGCACCGACGCGAGAGAGACAAGGACAGGGATAGGGATAGAGATTTGGAGTTTGATGGTATGTAACCAAGACGGTAATATACTGGAGTACCCTTCATGTTGCATTTGAGTGAATCAATTTTCTTGCCTGTTATTGCCATGGTTACGGTCCCCTGAGTCACGCTGGTTTTATACAACGTGCATTTAGTTTTAGTCCATGTTTGTAGGTGGCAAATTAAGGAAAGGGCTTGTTAACACCAGAAAAATGCATGTTTGCATAGTTTAAGTAGAATAATTTTGCATTCCTAAAGGGCACTGAAACCTGACTATTCGTATGTCCGCTGTCTAACCCTTTTGGGAACAGGCGTGAATGTTTTTTTTTTTAGGTACCCCCCTAACCCCGCCCTCGTCCCGGCCGGTACGCAAGTCGTCATCAGCGCATCGCGTCTCGGAGACCATCTCCGCGGACAAGCGGAGATTCTTCTGCCGGGAGTGGGCGTTTCAGAAGATCGCGCACTGCTTGGAGCAGCGGCCCGCTAGCAAAGCCTGCGGGGCGCTTATATTAGGTATATAAATACTATAAATCAATAATAGGGGCTTTCCAGCCCAGCTCATGAACTCGTTGCTCTCATTTAGTTAACCCCCGACGCAAAAACGACTGGTTGACTAAGGCCCACTTGCACCAACCACTTAACTCAGGGTTAGTGGGCTGTCATCTGTCAAATTCCATATAAAATGGTGGGTTAACCCTCGGGTTAAACCTTCATTTTCGTTGGTGCAAGTGGCCCTTACAGGACTTTATTTGTTTATATTATAATCTAACCACAAAATTAAAATTTTGAAAAATCCCCTGACTTAGTGGACCGATTTTCATAAACATGGCTAAGAACACTCCCGACAAATTCAGCTATCAAAAAAAAAAAGTAAATATAAATCGGTTCATCCGTTCGGGAGTTACGATGCCGCAGACAGACACACACAAAAACAGACAGGCAGACACGTCAAACTTATAACACCCCGTCGTTTTTGCGTCGCATGGCGGCACAAAAATGGAGTATACAAGCTTTAATAACAGTTCAATATTTACCTAATTAATTATTTATTTCAGGTGACGCGGGTAGTGGCAAAACTGCTCTATGTCAGGAGTTAAGCGACCCCGGGCAAGGTCCGCAGGCTCGCCAACAGAGGGCGCTCAACAGAAGGCTGCTGGCCAGGCATTTCTTACAAGTAAGTAAGGTACTATTTTCTACCTCCGAACTGTTATTCGTCATTTACAGGGTCGTGCATAGATCTTTAAAACCCTACATTTATTATTATTATTATTTATTGTTATTTAAATACAGTGACAAACTTATATCTAACATATAGTCCCACAAAACTCTGGAACAGAACGAGTTTGTCTGTGGGATCAACAGTCTCTCAATTACATAAACATAATTAAATTAACTTAAAGAAAAATCGTTGAACTTCTTAAATAATATAAAAATTTTACCTTCCAATAAAATTATTATTATTTTGCCTGGTATATCCGAGGTCTTTATAGAGAGTACGTCGTAGACGTCGCATCGGACCGATAGATGGCGCCATCGTTCGTTGTAAGTCGCTCCGGCGTCACACCGCCGCGATGTTGGTAGTCCCGTTTTCCCCACCTGCAACCTAAGGCCCCCCCCGCGCCCCGACTCGCCACCAGCCACCCTCATTGTTGAGGAGAAGTGCCGACGGTATATTAAGCCTACCAGGAAGGCATCACTCAGACCTCGGATATACCAGGCAAAATAATAATAATTTTATTGGAAGGTAAAATTTTTATATTATTTGTGCCGTTTGTATATCCGAGGTCTTTATAGAGACCTGTTTATTATCTCCTGGTGGCGAGTCAGCTGGCGCGCAAGCCTTTGGTAGCCCTATTGGCATAGCATAGAAGAATAAGAGAATCAGTTGTTGAACCGATTTGACAGATGTATCAGTCGAAATCGCCTTCGATCCGCGAATATCTCGGTGCCAGAAACGCCTAGAGATTTTCGTGATGACGCTTTAGTCAGCGAATAGTTAGAGAAATGACATTATTATACATCGCAGCATCATCGCAGATCAAAACCAAAAAAAAGATGTAGGCGAGGTTGACTTGAACAAGATACAAAAACTTTAGATACACTATTATTATTAACAGAGACGTTATTTTATCAGGTTATAAACCCAATTTCAGACACAAAGTGTACATGTAAATTAACTGTAAAAGTAGTGTAACTATCTGTACTGTAGCAGGGTAACGTAATTGATACTGCTTTTGTCAACCCTTCGTAAAAATTATCAAAATCAATATTAGCTTTGATATGACTATTTAAAGTCCAACGTCTTACGTCCATATCAAACACAGAAAAAGGTCATCACTCACGCGCCCAAGGGCTATTTGTTACAATACTGGTATTTTCGATCAGACTATTTCGCGTCAAGCGAGCGCGGTTGCAAGCGAGACTCCTGAACTCTGAACTCTTTTTAGTGAGGGCAATTGAGGATACTGATCGCTCGGTAAAACTAGCCTAGAAGATGAAAAGTACGAGCGCTGTCGATTGCTACTACACTGGACGGAGGTATCAGTCGATTTCTTCAAGTCAGTCATTGACTCTTAGGGTAATCCATTACCTAATCCAAAACCCGATGCGACGGATTTCTACTTCGTGCAATGAAGGTCGACAGCGTAGACTGAGAGGTGACGTCCGTGTCGCATCGCTGGTGGTTGCTGAACACGTCGTGGTAGCAGGTCAAGGGATGAATTAAAACACCGCCACACATGCGCGCTTTGAGAGCGTAGGCGGAGCGCAATAATGGCGGTGCACCGCACAAACGCTGGCGTTGCGCCCAGTGGGCGCTAGCGGGAACTAACGAGCGCGGATTGCGAGCGCAACGCGCGCGGGACGCGAGCGGAATGCGCGCGCATTCAGCGCGCTGATAGCGTAGCGTTAGCGAAGCGGAATGCGCTTTATGTGTGGCGGAGGCTTAATACGTACCGTTGTACGGCGTAATGCAGGGCTCTCGCAGACGAAGAGGTACGATGACGGGCGAAGCAGAAGAAGGCGAGGTCACCGAAGGTCACTTGGCTCCCAGGGGGTGCATACTGACCTCGTACGACAGTCTGTTGGAGTCAGCAGTTACTGTCGTAGTTACTCGTAACAGAAGAGATGTAGTCCTGCCATCGTACATCATAACATAACATACAACCGAACTGTGCATAGCATATAGTGCTAGGCGAACCTTAATCCGGCTGCATGTCACTTCAGTTGCCAGCGCCACCGCCTGTAGAAGATTATTTTCCATCGGAAGAGCTTTACTTCGTACAATGTTACGATTATTGAAGGTCTTATCGGGCTGCAGATGCAAGCAAAACAGGAGCGATTGGCCTACAGCTATCGGCAGCTGTACGAGGTAATGCTGGAAAGTGCAGCGGTGCAACCTTCCTCTGTAGACTACGAAAGTTGTGAAATTGATGAAATCAGGTTCTACGATCGAATCAAGCACTATTAATTCAGTATAGTCGAGCCAGATGATAACTACTGAAGTCCTCCTGAGTTCCTGGCCCCTTTCGCTTTGAGCTGGAATCTCAAGTTCACTAAGGCGAAGCGGGTTTATTTTTCCCAATTTGTTTATTAGAGGCTCGGCGAACAAGTTCATCTCTCGAATCGACAGGGGGCGCCACAAGCCTCCGGGAAATCTTCGTGTACTTGGAACCCCCGCGGCCAGATTACCGATCGGTTTTGGTGTCCGCCCGGTAAACAGACGCACGCTCAGGATGCAGGACGCTGGCTCGAATTCAGATCTGGACATTCTGAGATTTTTTTTTTTTTTTTTTTTTTTTTTTTTTTTTTTAATTCCGCAAACCTTTACGATGTGTTTGACCTACACAATGAGCGATGTACAGGAACCACAGGGTCGTCTCGCGAGGCGCCTCTCCGATTAGATAGCTCGCGAACATCGTCAGGACACCCTCGCAGCAGTGCGGCTCCTCGTCCGGTTATTGACGTCTTACCTCGTTCAACTATGGGTGGCCAAGCCACGTTAGGACGTAGCATCTTTAGAATTTATCTGTTCTCACTTCGGCGACGGAGGAGTCCTTGGTCAAAATAGAGTGTAAATACTGTCAAAGTATTTCACGGAACTGGAAAGAGAAGAGTGGATACCATAGTGTACGGGATGTCAGCTGATAGCGGCGCCCGGCGTCACATTGGAGGGTAGTATCAGCCTGGTCAGCAACAGAGTCTGCAACGATACCGTAGCAGACGGGGCCTGGATAGTCGTGGTCGTGGCACCATTGTAGCGGAAGACAGTGTTCGCGGTGAGCGTGACATCAGGCGCGACGGCAGCCGCCGACGTCGGCGTGGCGGCCAGCGACACCAAGGGAGCACATCAGCAATCTTACCAGCTTGTCACTGCAGCAGACGGTGTTACGTTCGGCGGTGAGATTGAGAATGGCCGTCGTCAGCTCAAAAGGCGTCTTCGATGCCCCTGTCGCGTCACGCAGTATCGTGCTCGGTGGCCCTCTCGAGGTCGCCGCCGTCAGCGCGGGAGGCACCGGCGCCAGCGTGGCAGTCAGCTACATCGGTGAACAGCATCGACAGAGTTCGCGGCGTCGTCACGGCAAACGCGACAGGAAAATTAGCGACGCCTTCGCGGCAGCCGCAGTATTGCGCTCGGTGGCGCGATGAAGGTCGCCGCGTCTGCAATCTTACCTCGTGCGATCGAGGCGACATCAAGGCGCCAGCATCAGCGTGGCGGCCGACGACACCGGTGGAAAACTTCAAGTAGCTTGCGGCGTTGTCATGACAGACGCAGCATCACCACTGAGGCGCCAGCATAAGCGTGGCGGCCAGCAATACTGGTGGACAGCTTCGGCAGGGTCGCGGCGTTGTCACGGCAGATGAACGCTCTACATCACCATCGAGGCGCCAGCATAAGCGTGGCGGCCAGCGATACTGGTGGACAGCTTCAGCAGGATCGCGGCGTTGTCACGGCAGATGAGCGCGCTGCATCACCATCGAGGCGCCAGCATAAGCGTGGCGGCCAGCGATACTGGTCGCCAGCGATACTGGTGGACAGCTTCAGCAGGATCGCGGCGTTGTCACGGCAGATGAGCTCGCTGCATCACCATCGAGGCGCCGGCATAAGCGTGGCGGCCAGCGATACTGGTGGACAGCTTCAGCAGGATCGCGGCGTTGTCACGGCAGACGAACGCTCTGCATCACCATCGAGGCGCCAGCATAAGCGTGGCGGCCAGCGATATTGGTGGACAGCTTCAGCAGGCTCGCGGCGTTGTCAAGGCAGACGCACGCTCTGCATCACCATGGAGGCGCCAGCATAAGCGTGGCGGCCAGCGATACTGGTGGACAGCTTCAGCAGGATCGCGGCGTTGTCACGGCAGACGAACGCTTTGCATCACCATCGAGGCGCCAGCATAAGCGTGGCGGCCAGCGATATTGGTGGACAGCTTCAGTAGGCTCGCGGCGTTGTCAAGGCAGACGCACGCTCTGCATCACCATCGAGGCGCCAGCATAAGCGTGGCGGCCAGCGATACTGGTGGACAGCTTCAGCAGGATCGCGGCGTTGTCACGGCAGACGAACGCTCTGCATCACCATCGAGGCGCCAGCATAAGCGTGGCGGCCAGCGATATTGGTGGACAGCTTCAGCAGGCTCGCGGCGTAGGTGGCCGCGCTGGTAGCCTGCGTATTGACGACTGATCACTAACGGCGCGGCGCTCGCGTCGGGGCAGCAGCAGACATACTTACAGCGTCACACGCGACGCCTATGCGGCGGCCACAACGTTGTTCGGCGGCACCGCAGAGGTCGTTAACGAGGAAGCAATTTCTACGCAACTTCGGCGGCGCCGACGTTGCGGACAACACTGCCGTCAGTGGCGCTATCGCAGCGCTACCAGTAAGTTTCGGCGCCGACACGTGTCCTACGCACCGAATCGGAAACCGAACATGTTCTTTCTAAAATAATATGAAGCTGCTCACCCGTTCGTCCGAGAAATTCAAACCTCCTTGGAGCGCGGTATTCCTTCACCGCGCCCTCCGCCGCCGCCGCCGCCGCCGCAGCCCGCAGGTCGCGCAGCACGCGGTCGCGAAGCACGTGGTCCCCGGAGCACGTGGTCCCCGGCGGAGCAACTTACCTACGTTACCGCTTATATTCTCGCGCGAAACTTTTAATACGCGGATAACACTTCCTACTTTAGTCTCGGAAATGCGAATAGTTTAAAAAAGAAAACTGATTAACGGTAACGATTTTTGCAGCATGGAACTTTCTTACAAAAAAGTGGGTAGAATCATAAAGCACCGCTCGTTCATTTCTATCGTGAGAACCCCGAAAGACGAATAATGATCGCTAGCGAGGCATAATATATCTCATTATTCAAGACGAACGAGCGTAAATTAAAAGGGAAGAAAGAATTGACGGATGAAATTGAAAAATTTCATAATTCCGAAATGTTATAAGCCACTTTTTAAATAAAAACGCGAATAACTCTGGTTTGACCAGAAGTAACGAGGAAATAGAAACTAAAAGATTAATTTCGAGACACCATGCTGTAAAAATGTTCGAACGGAATACGCGACAACCGGTCACTTCGGCGTTCGACGAAACAAAGAGGGTGGCTGGTGGCGAGTCGGGGCGCGGGGGGGGCCTTAGGTTGCAGGTGGGGAAAACGGGACTACCAACATCGCGGCGGTGTGACGCCGGAGCGACTTACAACGAACGATGGCGCCATCTATCGGTCCGATGCGACGTCTACGACGTACTCTCTATAAAGACCTCGGATATACAAACGGCACAAATAATAGATAATATAAATTATTGTAATATATTTAGGTAATGGTTTTTAGCATAGATTTGAATTTGTTTGGGTGCTTTTCACTTCGGATGGCTTAAGGTAAGCTATTGAGCAGATATGGAATACGCTTTTTTAGCGATCTGTCACCAGAATAATTATGAATTCTAGGCACAGATAGCTTACCTGTAGCCACCGACTTAGTGTAGTAGCTGTGTCCTATAAAAGTCTATTCCCCAAAGCCATCCCCGCCGGCTTCCCGCGCACGCGCGCAGTAACGAAAATATTGAAAACGCATTGGTTGGCTCGATTGTCGTGGCTGACGACTTACTCATTAATTTCCATTAATAATATTAATATCAAATATAATATCCGTATAGACTGATAAAGTCTAATAGTAATTATTTTGTGTTTGCAGGGCCACAGCGAAAGCAGCCTTCGTCCAGGCGAGTTCATCCGTTCCCTGGCTATGCAGATTTTGAGCCAGTCGTCCCGCCGCCCCCGCGCCGATACGAGCGAGAGAGACGGTTCTCCTAGAGATTGTGACGGGTAAGAAACCCCCCGTGTGGTGACGGGTTATAGTACATTGTGCAACAAGGGAGGTAAGGGGGTCATTAAAGACGCGTGTTATTATTTACGACTGCCGCAGACAGGAGTGAATAATAGACACAAGTCTTTAATGTCCTTGCCTCCTGAGTTACACACAATGTTTTTCTCCTTAGTTACTTTCTCCTGAGTTAATCACATTTGAGAGAAAAATACAGAGGAAACAGTTATAAGGCAAAACCTTCAACCGGCGGCGTTGCGACCAGTAGTGTAACTTCATCTACATCAGCATTATTTTCATCACATTTGCTGTTTAAAGGTCTCTTTGCGTCTACGTGTACTGAAGAATAATGTATTATTTAATTCCCAAGGGAGCGATGAATTTAGTTTTAAAAAAAATAATACAATCTATACAATACTTACAGGCAAAGGATGTTTAAATCAGCCAAGGATTTTGTTTGCACAACCAAAATTTGACTATTAAGCTATAAAAAAATATTACACGGTGAAAAATGCATTTTATTTATGTTTTACAATTATTTCAGTGTGTTTACTGTGTTTTATATTTAACCATCCCCTTTCTTCCCGTGAGTATAGTAGTCGACTATGGGATATGACGTTATGACGACCGGTCTGGCCTAGCGGGTAGTGACCCTGCCTGCTAAGCCGCGGTCCTGGGTTCGAATCCCGGTAAGGGCATTTATTTGTGTGATGAGCACCACTGAAACTTGACATTTTAGTCTGCACCTCTGTATTGAGAAAATCATTAGTTTTGACGGGGATAGGTCAGGCACCATTTTCAGACATCCCGTCCCATCCCAGGACCCGTTTCTCGAAAGGTACAAGCCTTGTATTACAAGTGCGTGAACTGTCAAATCGTATGGGTTGTCATGGAAACACACTTGTAATACAAGTCTTGTACCTTTCGAGAAACGGGCCCCAGGGCGTTGCTGGGTCGTCGAAGATTAAGACACACTATCAATTTTACAATAACTGATAGGTAAACAACTTGGTTTAGAACAATTATAGCGTGGACAGTTCCGAGGTAGCTCTAAGACTTCTTGTCTCTAGCGTGGTCCGCCAGAGAGTGCTGGGTCTCAGGGATCCCGGCTCCGTCCTAGCGCACGAAGTGGGGACAACTGGTGGGGTGGACAACTGGTTGGTTGGACAACTGGTTGGGTGGACAACTGGTTGGGTGGACAACTGGTTGGTTGGACAACTGGTTGGTTGTGACGTCAGCTGTCCAGCTGCAACTCTTCGCGCGCTGCGCTACAATTGACTGTCCGTGCCAAAATCCGGTCTGTCTCCGACAAGTTTATTAGTTATTATTACGTTTACATAAACCATATAAACATTTTTTTTGACAGGCGAAACTCCGAAGAGGAGCGACTTATCAGCAAGTTTCAAGAACTGGGTGACGATGGCGAAGACAGCTCCAAACCTCTTCTGGCCGATAGCGAAGGTTTGTGTCAATGATATTTAGCACTAAGAATAAAAATCGTTTTGTTTAAGCGACTGGTAAATATCAAATGACATTTCGCACATAATTTCCGAAAAACTCATTGGTACTAACCGGGGTTCGAACAAACCTACGGATTGAAATGGATAAAAAACCTTCATCGGTGTATATTGTTTCTATGTCCAAAGAGGATCGAGTATTATAGAGAGTTACTGTCAAAGTAAAATGTGTAATCACAGTGCATAGACTGCCATCTGTTGACACAAGCTTAAAACTTTTGAACCTCAGTTTTGACAATTTGGCCCATATTGTTAGCATGACATGTGTAAAAATGTCAAATATTAATATTAGCGCTATCTAGCCGAGCGTTCCCCAAAGGTGTAACGCCATCTTGGCCACCGTACCTTTTTCGCTATGGCTTTGATTACGTTTATATCTTAGACTTTATCCGTCTATACGGAGTTACATATGCCTTTGATCTGTGGTATAGTAGCCAAATGTAAAGTTATATTTTGTCGGCAGACCAACGAACTGACGACGAAGATGTCGGCGGGCGACGCGCGCGCACGATCGACCGCATACACGAGAGGGACAACTATACTGACTCCATGGCCGACGCTAGCGCTGAAAATGTATGTATACGTCCAATAGGCTAGTTTCCTACTAGTCAAATCAGCTTCTTTTTAAGAACTGTCAAAACGATTTGCTAGTATGGAATTAATATGAAATACTGAGGAGTGACGTCACGGTCAATTCATTTACTTTTTATCTTTCTCTTTGACTTATTAAATAGAAATTTTGTTGAAATACAACTACAGTCCATATATTTATTCAAATTTTGTGGAGCTTTATTTCGTGCAGTGCATAAAATATTTTATTTTAAGTATAGGAAACTAGCCTATTTAAGATGTAGTCCGCTTTACATCAGGCGGGCCGTATACTTGTTTGCCACCGACGTAGTATAAAAAAAAATAGTGAATGGACACCTTCCGCTAGATTTGCGGCGAGTGATGGTCGTGCACCTAGCGAATATGTGATAACCACAAAATTTCAATTTAAAAATACCCTATATAGTGGCTAGTCACCGGCATAAATATGTCATGATTTCTATACCTTGTCACATTAACGTTTTGTTTGATCGTCAAACAATTTAAAGCGACAAGGTACAGAAATCTTCACTTATTTATGCCGGTGACTGGACCGATTTTCATGAAACATGGCTAAGAACACTCCCGACTAATTCAGCTTTCAAACAAAAATCTAAATCGGTTCATCCGTTCAGGATACTACGCTACAGACACACAGTTACACAGACAGATACGTCAAACTTATATCACCCTATCGTTTTTGCGTCGAGGATCCATTAAGGTTGCAATAAATCGTCCTGTTTACAGAGCTTTCAATAATAGAAATAATTAAACAGTTTTTTTAAATAAACTCCTTTTTTGCAGGTACCAGAAATCCTACCCCGCTCCAGCGTAAAACCAACCAACCCATTCGCAACAGACGAAAAAGAGAACCCTCTCTACGAAAACCACGAAAACTTGTTCCTACGCAACATTTCTTCTCGACAATCCAAAGAAATACGCAACTCCAGACTGCTCAGACAAAGCTCCGAACCGCTTACCGAGAAAAAACCAAGCGTCCTACAGAAATCTTTATCCACAGAGCAAAAAACTGACAGCGAAAACGAAAAGAACAGCCCTCCGAAATCTAGAATACCTGTAGCCAACTTCAAATACCCTAACAAGAGCGAATTAAAACCGAATTCAGTAGAAAATTCGCCGCACAGAAAACAAAAGAGAAAGATTTACCTGAATATCAGAATGTTCTAGAACGGGATAAGAAAGATGATGATCCCCCACCTATACCTTCTTTACCAGTCAGTCCAAGAACTCTAATAGCGAACGCGTATTATGATAAATTGTTGTCAGAGCCTGAGATTCAGCAGGCGTTGCTGCCACACAATTTGGAGAAAAACCCGGACGAGTGTTTTAAGAAAGCGCTTTTGTTTCCGCTTTTGGAGATCGATCCGCCTAAGCAGTGCTTGTTTTTGTTGGTGGATGCTATAGATGAAGGGCTTAATGGTAAGATGTTTTTAACTATTCTTTCATATTTGACGACTGGTCTGGCCTAGCGCGTAGTGACCCTGCCTGTTACGCCGCGGTCCCGGGCTCGAATCCTGGTAAGGGCATTTATTTGTGTGATGAGCAGTTGAGCACAGATATTTGTTCCTGAGTCATGGATGTTTTCTACGTATATAAGTATTTATATATATCGTTGTCTGAGTACCCACGACACAAGCCTTCTTGAGCTTACCGTGGGCCTCAGTCAATCTGTGTAAGAATGTCCTATAATATTTATTATTATTTAATATTTATATTTATTTTTCTCAGGACAACCGCCAGAGCGAGACAGCACGACGGAGTCTCGCACTGTTGCCGCTCTCCTCTCACGCCATCAGCACCTGTTCCCACAATGGCTGCTACTCGTATGCTGCGCCAGACGACAGAGCAAGAGTCTCACTAAGATGTTCACAGGTTAGTATAAGCTGACGCAATTGTTCGTTAGATGGCGCTGTGCCGGTCGACGCGATTCCTACATCGCTATATCGATGGTTCAATGTAAATACAGTAGAACCCGCTTAATACGATTCTGAGGGGACCCAGCCAAAAAAGCGTATTATACGGGAAATCGTATTAAAGGTGAAAAAATTGTGTTTCATCGTAAACTTTTAATATGGTTACTTTTTCTTGGAGCGACAATGCTTTTCTTCTTATTTTTGACATCACTGATCCAGAGATGGGACAAAGAATTCAGAAACTCAACACCGACACTCAACACCGCAGCAGTGATAATGAGCGAAGTGTATGTAGGTAGGTACGAACTATCGCACTAACCGCTGAGTTAGGACGACAAATTAGAAATTTATCTTTACGGGTGGCGGTGTCGCCAGAATCGCGTAATTAGTACAGTACAATTAGTTCCGATTTTTGTCACCCGCATAAATAAAGTTGTAAAGTAATGCAAGGTGGATGGTTTTAGATGGTGTATTAAGCGGGGACGCGAATCGTATTAACCGTGAAAAAATGTCTGATAGACTGTAGTACATTGTGTAGAGCGGGAAGTGAAGGATTACGAACGAGAGGCTGTTTGAAGCCCGACGCCGAACTCGAGTTTGTAATCCTATAACCGCCCGTGATACACACTCGCTCGTAAACGGTGTTATTACATGCCTGCATACTGGTACGTAATGAGCTATTGGCCCTAGGGCAGTAAAGTGAATACCTGGGTGGGGTCTTCCACGACCTGTCAAAAATTACGAGATGGCGGACGAATGTTCGAAATGTCAGTGTAGGTATTTCAATACATTTAGTTTAAAATATGGTTATTACTTCGCGAGTGTGATGAAAAACATTTTTCATCACATTTGCTGTTTAAAGGTCTCATTGCGTCTACGTGTACTGAAGAATAATAATAATTTGATTTTTTTGATAATAATTTGATTTGAATATGATAATTTGAAGTTAAAACTCTCTGTAAGCAATACATCAAAACTGTACCTAGCGTAAACTTTACTTATATAGTTCTACCCACTTAGATTATGTAAGGGAGTCCCCTCTGCCAACAAACTGTTTTGCAGTTTGGCAGAAGATTTAATATTGTTAAAAAGGGCAATACTTCAGGCAAAGGATGTTTCAATCAGCAGAGGATTTTTGTTGCACAACCAAAATTTGACAATTAAGCTATAAAAGATATTATACGGTATGAAAAATACATATGCAGAAGCCTGCGGCTGTCGTGAATATATCACGACACTCGTATGTAATGACCCCCTTACCTCCCTTGTTGCACAATGTACTAATGTATATCACGGGCGGCTGAAGGGTCACAAACTCGAGTTGAGCATTTCTTTTTTTTTTGCCACTTTTATGAAGTGTAATATTTCTGAAAAAAAAAAATGCTATTTCTACTCAGAATTACTAGCCTTTTCAATCCTAGTAGTTAAAAAAATTGTCCCATACGATTTTTTCTTATTTTGTTACCATTTTCCGTACATCTTGTATGGGGTAACAAAAGAGGAAAGTAACAGAAATGTATGGAAAATTGGGACACATTGTCTCCCAGTGAGATTGAAAGTAGATAGATAGATATACGTTTATTTGTTTGTCACAATACACACAGAATACACAAAAGAAATAAGTTACAAAAAAGAATTAGAATACATACTTAATAAGCAAATTGGAAAACAGGAAATTACACAGATTTTTACCATAGCGTACTATGATACTGTGCGCGTCGCAACAAGACAAAAGGGTTACGGCTCAGTATTACGCTACGCCCTGAGCACTGATATTCTGCCGGAACCGGATCAGATCACGATAACACATAATTGATTGAATAAGAAATATTGTAAAGAGATGAAATTATATACCTAAAATATCTATATATATTGGCCCTACTTACTATGAGCACTTACCTGCCGATCTGTGAAATGAGCCATGTGACGAAGCATTTAAGCGCAAATTGAGAAACCTTTTGTTAGATAACCCCATGTACTCTGTAAATGAGTACATGGATTTGAATTTTTAATGACCGATGATATAATTATACCTATATTTCTCTGTTATATAATATTTTCTTGCTTCGTGATAATTTCATGATATTGTAACTTAATTTATTAATTTTATTTAGCTTGGCATGTGTATTTTCTTTCTTTGTAAATGACGATCCTCATTTGGGAGACACAATTATTTTTATTTGGAATTTATTATGTAATTTTTGACGATCATGATGAGAAGATAAACATAATTTTGACATGTAGCAAATTTATAGTGTAATTTTTATCATGAAATAAAGAAATCTAATCTAATCTAATCTATCTATAAATAATTGCCTATGAAACGAGTGAGATGAATGCTATGATGAAAAGAAATGTGTGTTTGATCTGTTAGATCGATAGATAGTAAAATAATTGCTCCAGCTAGAGCTAAAGCTGAAGCTAAATCCGGTAATCTGCAACCAGGTAGCCATAAGGGATACCCAAACCTTTGTTTTTCTAAAAGATATTTTTTAAAATGACGTTTAAAAGTAAATTTAGTTTTACTCGTGTATCTGAGTACAATTGACCTAAAATTCCCTAAAACAATAAAAAAAAAATATTGGCAAAAAAAAAAGAAATGCTCAGTTATTAAAGCCGCATTATCTGCCTTAATCCAGAATTGACTAATGTATTAATTGGGCCGCAGGGTTCAGGAAGATAACCCTGGACGAACTTCAGCGCGCACACGTGTCGGCCGATGTTCAGAGATACGTTCTATCTAGACTAGATACGGAGCCAAGACTCAGGTAAGCTTATAAATAAGTCAAGACGTAGTCCCGTGGTAGTGCGCTGGCTTCGTACGCAGATGTTCTCGGGTTCAATTCTGACAGCGATCTTTTGCTGAGGGGGTATTGGTGCCTTACAACCATGTTCCCGAAACCCCCTCACAAAAGCGCGCGGCGGAACACCCCAGGGGGTTTAGTCGGTGAGAGTCCGACATACCCACTGGCTTCTCCCGGGCCAGTGGGATCCATAATGGATTCCCCCTGGGTCAAAAAAAAAAGTAAGCTTATACATGACTGTCATAAACTTGTGTGTTTAACGCTAAAAAAGACATATGTAACTCCGTGTAGCCGGACAAAGTCTAAGAAAAAAACGTACCTCAAAACCATACAGGATAATTTTTAAGAAAAAAAAAACCGCCTTCCTTTGGGGTTCTGGTGATAAATACTTTCAAATGTTGGATTATGTTATCAATTCGTCTGTATATTTTTTAATGTTTGTTATTCGATATCTCTGTCATTTCTGAACCAATTTTGAAATCTGGATGATTCTGAAGTACTTACAGATGAGAATGATTATCAGAACGGAACTCTAACCAGGGGCGGCTCACTCTTCATCAGCAGTTCCACTGCACCAAATGTCACTGTTCTGGACGTAAGTGCATGCTGTTCTTATAAAAATACCAAAGTCACTATAAGTGTGCCGTTCAGATTTGAGGAGTTCCGTTCTGACCATCATCAGCAATTCCACTGCACCAAATATCACTGTTCTGGACGTAAGTGCATGCTGTTCTTATAAAAATACCAAAATCACTATAAGTGTGCCGTTTAGATTTGAGGAGTTCCATTCTGACCATCATCAGGAGTTCCACTGCACCAAATATCACTGTTCCGTACGTAAATGCATGCTGTTCCTTTAAAAACACAAAAATCACCATATGTATGCCTTTCAGATTTGAGGAGTTCCCTCGATTGCTCCAGGATCCCATCATCAGAACTGGGTTCTGAGAAAAATGGGACCAATCTGTATGCATATACATTCAATCAAAAATCGGTCTAGTAACGACGGAGATATCGAGGAACAAACATTAAAAAAAAAAAAACACAGACGACTTGATAACCCCTTCCTTTGAGATTTGGAAGGCGGTTATAAATGTACGGTGACCTAGATGGCGATACACCTCTGTGGGACGCTCGGCTAAATGGCGCTAATATTAATATTTGACATTTTTAACCCCCGACGCAAAAACGACAGGGGATAAGTTTGACGTGTCTGTCTGTCTGTGGCATCGTAGCTCCCGAACGGATGAACCGATTTAGATTTAGTTTTTTTTCGTCTGAAAGCTGTGTTAGTCGGGAGTGTTCTTAGCCATGTTTCATGAAAATCGGTCTACTATGTCGCAGTCGGGGGTTTTTTCAAAATTTAAATTTTGTGGTTAGGTTTTGTATACAGACAGAACCGTTGAATGTTTTATTTAACATTTTTTCTACTCCCGTGTTGTTATTCTTCATTTACCGTGTCGTTCATAGATTGTTAAAACCCTACATAAAAGATGCCCGCCCCCGGCCGGCGCCCCGCGTACCCACGCATACGATATAGCTCTTACAGCATTGTTATTTAGCCGTTAAGGGATATAGCGGGCCGCGGGGCGCCGGCCGGGGGCGGGCGGCGGCGCGGGGGAGAGCGAGCGACAGGGTGAGTGCAGAAACATTGCAGAGGACAAGTCAAAATACTTGTAGGAAACAGTGCGAATTTCACGAAAGTTATTCTAGAAAACTATTCAAAAGTATGTGCATGGTCGTAGAAAAAGTATTGTATGCAACGGTGTTTAACTGAGTCAAAAAATACTCGTGGCGTCTTAATAACAATTTTCGGCTTCGCCTCAAATTGTTACCCACGCCACTCGTCTTTTTTGACCTCCTTTAAACGCCTGTTGCATAAAATACTATTGTTTTCAACAGAGCACGCGTTTCTCACGACGCGACGGCCGCTGCGGCCGCCGCGGCGGCGCTCGACCATCTACGAATCAAGAGCGATGGTTGCCTTCTGTACTTAGAGAAGGTACGTATAGTAGAGTTATATAGAACAGGATATAAACTGTGCCTTCCTTCGTAAAGAGAAGCCCACAACCCACAACACAAGCCTTCTTGAGCTTACCGTGGGACTCAGTCTTTTTGTTGACGACCGGTTTGGCTCAATCGGTAGTGACCCTGCCTGCTACGCCGCGGTCCCGGGTTCGAATCCCGGTAAGGGGATTTATTTGTGTGGTGAGCACAGATATTTGTTCCTGAGTCATGGACGTTTTCTACGTACATAAGTATTTGTATATTATGTATATCTTTGTCTGAGTACCCACAACACAAGCCTTCTTGAGCTTACCATGGGGCTCAGTCAATCTGTGTAAGAATGTCCTATAATATTTATTTATTTGCCATGTACCACTACTAAGAATTACCCCAAGTATGAACGCCATATCGTGATATCCCCACGTACATACCCATAATTTAAATATTTATCTACAGGTGTTAGACGGAGTGGCAGATGGGTTCATAGCGCTCCGCGAAATCAAGGAGATACCGGGGACACTCAACGGGTTATATCTATGGCTGGCTCAGCGGTTGTTCCATGGACGGCGGTTTACTAAGGTACCGTCACTATTATTTTGTTACTTGTCTATTTAAGACGACGCAAAAACGACGGGGTGTTATAAGTTTGACGTGTCTGTCTGTCTGTTTGTGTATGAGTATGTCTGTGTCATCGTAGCTCCTGATCGGATGAACCGATTTAGATTTAGTGTTTTTTGTTTGAAAGCTGAGTTAGTCGGGAGTGTTCTTAGTCATGTTTCATGGAAATGGGAGATAACCAGTAAAAAAATAATAATTTACTGGTTATCTCCTTTCGTCTTTAAACGAATATATTTTGCAGGTCCGTCTATTACTGGACGTGCTGTTAGCCGCTCGTTGCGGTGTCACTGAGGAAATGCTGTACAAATGTCTACTCACCAAGGAGTACAGTGTTACTAGAGAGGACTTCAACAGGCGCCTACATTTACTTAGAAGGTGAGTTTACAACATATTTAAAGTTACAAAAAAGTGCTTTACATAATGTAGGACTTTACAGTAATAAGAAGTTACTAAATAAAAAGTTTATTTGCAAAAAAACGTGACGTTTCTAAAACCCCTAACACACCCCTAACAGAGTTCCTCTGACCAAGATGGCGTTACACCTTTGGGGAACGCTCAGCTAGATGGCGCTAATATTAATATTTGACATTTTAACACATATTAAGCTAAGAATATGGGCCAAATTGTCAAAACTGAGGTTCAAAAATTTTAAGCTTGTGTCGAGAGATGGCAAGTCTATGCACTGTGATTACACATTTTACTTCGACAGTAACTCTCTATAATACTAGATGCTCTTTGTTATTATTATTGCAAACGGGACTTAATCCCGTATTATTATGTTTTTAACAAAGACCTCCGACGTTTGTTTCAAGGATGCCGTTTTAGTGTTAAATACATAATACCAGCAATTGCAATTTTAAATATTTGTAATAATCATGTAAGTTTAAATCAGTGATATGTGACTATTGTCACGAGGGCGCCGTTATTCTGATGTATGCGGTGACAGTTCAGTAGTATGCTTCCTTGTTTTGTATTGTTGTTTTTTATCAAGGTGTGCAATAAAGAGTATTGTATTGTAGTATGAAATTCCGCAACATGGCGCGTAGAATTTTTTTTTAATACTACGTCGGTGGCAAACAAGCATACGGCCCGCCTGATGTAAAGCGGTCACCGTAACCTATGGACGCCTGCAACTCAAACAGTGTCACATGCGCGTTGCCACCCCATTAGAAACTTGTACATTCCCTTTTGCTGTGTTAAGTACACAGCAAAAAGGAGTGTACAAGTTCTAAGGAGGGTTCGGGTTGCCGACGACTCAAAGGACAATAGACCGTAAGTCCTCCCGTCATCAGCACACCGCACCCTCGTTGAGCTCACCAGCCGCCTTACTCACCGACAGGAACACAACACTATGAGTAGGGTCTAGTGCTATTTGGCTGCGGTCTTCTGTAAGGCGGAGGTACTACCCCAGTTGGGCTCTGCTCTAGATTCGAGCGAGACGATATCCGCTGTGCTGTGCCCTACCACACAAAGCGGAATATCATTCGCTATGCCCTACCCCCTACAGATATTTATGATCAGCCTTTAAATATTACAGGTAGAAGACAATTTTTTTATACCATTCAAAACTTACAGGATACTAGTAATGGAGCGTTCAACGGGCTACCTCTCAATCTTCCATCACTCATTCGCCGTGTGGCTCTTGGATGTTAAACACTGCACGCGGCGCTATCTTTGCTGCCCTGCTGACGGCCACGCTGCCCTCGCCATGTATTATACTCTACTTGCTAAAAGGTAACGTTTTTCTTAGTTATTCTTTATTTAAATTGACAAAAAGTTTAGGCTTAACGACCCCAAGTATGAATGCCATATCGGGATATTGAATAAACGTAGCCATGGTACAAACCTTTCTTGGACATGTGACTGCAGGGTTAGCAGTTTAGCACATGATTGCCGCGAGAGTATGTCGCCGCTAGAAAGACTACCCGTCCTTGTGTCATTAATACAGTTAGAAGAAGACGTATCATCTATCTCGCGTCAATCATGTGCTAGGCCTACTGTTGTATATAAAATATCTCTGAAGAGTAGTATTTTCTCGCCATTTACTGCTAAAAGGTAAGACATACGACCAGTCTGGCCTAGCGCGTACTGACCCTGCCTGCTACTCCGCGGTCCTGGGTTCGAATCCCGGTAAGGGCATGTATTTGTGTGATGAGCACAGATAGTTGTTCCTGAGTCATGGATGTTTTCTATGTATTATTTATATATTATGTATGTAGTTGTCTGAGTACCCACAACACAAGCCTTCTTGAGCTTACCGTGGGACTCAGTCAATCTGTGTAAGAAAGTCCTATAATGTTTATTTGTTTACCCCAACTATGAACGCCATATTGTTATATCAAATGATCATAGCCGTAATAAAAAAGATCTAGAAAAGGTATCTTGGCTTCCTTTGCTGCCTAAAAGGTACTACTACCTAAAATGTAAAGGTTTTTCTACTTGTTCTTTATTAACATTGACAAAAAGTTAAGGTTTAATGCCCCCAAGTATGAATGCCATATCGGGATATCGAATAAACGTAACCATAATAAAAGTCTTCTACAACTAAAAATGGTATAAGATGACCGTTGTTTTTTTTTGTTATTTTACAATAACGTGTATTTATAATTTGTTACAGATTGAGCGCTCTAGAAATACATAACTACGTGTTCCATATGACAAGTTTGGAACAACATATGGCCTCACAGAAAAAAAAGACTAGGTGAGTAACCATCAAATATTTGTGACGTTTTCAATCAGAAGATGGCGCCACCCTATTAGTCCATACGTGAGAGCGAGATGATATGTTTTTTCTCTCTCGCATATGAATGACAGTGACATGCCTAGACACTTGCATACGCGGCATGGCGTGATAAAATGTCAGTGTGCCTCCTCATTGTCTTTAAGTTCGATTTCATATTGAACCTATATATTATGCCGATACCTTTTTGACAATAATGGCAACCGACAATAAGTAAATAAGAGATACGGAGCCACTGAACTGCCAAGGAGTGGAATTCCTTGCCGGCCGCTATATTTCCGAGCTCATATAGCCCGGCAACCTTCAAATCAAGAGTGAACAGGTATTTTCTGGGCGAGCTCACTCCATTGTAGGCCACATCTTTGCCTTTGGCTAGTCTGTGGTCAAGAGTAAGTCCATTTATAATAATAATAATAAAACTCTTGGTACAGTGGCTTAACGGCCACTGGGCAGAAAGCGGTGTACACCTCTCGACACCGTTGAGCCATCTTGGATGTCGCTTTTTGTGGGGGCCCATCTTGTGGGGACGAATCACCGTCTGCCGGAAATAAAATTGGATACCGTTTTATTAGGCAGGCGTCCGGTTTTTCATCCCATAGCCCAGTATTTAGTCCATCACTTTCATCCAATAGCCCAGTTCATTTTAGACTCCATTAACTCTCAAATAGTCCTTACACCCTGGCGGGTGTTGCCTCTGCGTGTGTCCCATGATACGGGCAAGGGCAACATCCGCTCGGTGTACCCCTTACATTTCATTAAAGTGTCAAAGGGCCTCTACGCGTTGGCTTCGGTCCCGCGAACGCCTCCCAAAGGTCCGAAACCCCATTGTTCCGTGATGGGAAAGACATACAAAAAACTCTTAGCACTTATCGTTATCTGGCTACCCACAATACAAGCCTTTTCAGTTTACCATGGGACTCAGTCAATCTGTGTAAGAATGTAGTATACTATTTATTTACTACATTCTTACACAGAGCGCGGCTTCGCTCGCGATAGAAAGAGACAAAAAGTAGCCTGTCACTCTCCACCCCTTCAATTATCCCCACTTAAAAAATCACGTGAATTCGTCGCTCCGTTTTGCCGTGAAAGACGGACAAACAAACAGACACACACACTTTTTATAATATTAGTATGGATTTATTGTTGCAGTGATCAAGAAGAAGTGATAGACCTCCACACGCTAGTACTGTTGTGGGTACTAGATTCGGGCTGCGACGTGGAGTCTGCGTTGCGAAGGGAAAACGATACTATGCGACAGCTTGAGACTATCGACACTCAGGTACGGAAAATAACCACAAAATTAAAATTTTGAAAAAACCCCCGACCGCGACATAGTAGACCGATTTTGATGAAACATGGCTAAGAACACTCCCGACTAACTCAGCTTTCAGACAAAAAAAACTAAATCTAAATCGGTTCATCCGTTCAGGAGCTACGATGCCACAGACAGACACACCGACAGACAGACAGGCAGATAAACATATCAAACTTATAACACCCCTTCGTTTTCGCGTCGGAGGTGAAAAATAGTTATAACGAATATACTAAAAACACGGTGGGCCTCAATAACCCGTAAGATTTTAACAGTCCATTCCTGACCACATTTAGACACAATAATGTCATGAAATATCCGGATTTGGCTTAGATTCAGAGATAAAACTAAAACTGTTCTTCGTCATAACTCAAGCAGAAACATATATGTATTTTATACATATTTACATGTGCTCTAGAGTTTTGCAATAATTTCGAAATATTTTTATCCATTTTATTATAACGGGTTGATAAAGAAATCGGGTCAATGACCCACTTTTAACTCTCTGAATGGACGTGAAACATATGAAATTCTCGAAACAGGAAGACCCTAGTGATATAAAATATGCCAATCATTTTGCAATTCAACTTTGTTAGTTATTCTCTAACTCACACACGATAATGAAAATCTATTCTTGGTGAAAAAATTGTACGAACATTTTTTTTTAGACAAAATCCAGTAGACAGTGTAGATCAAGAAAGTTATTCAAGGTATTCTAGAGAACTATTTAAGAAATAAGGACATGGTCGTAGAACAAGTATTGTATGCAACGGTGTTTAACTGAGTCAATAACCTAACCACAAAATTAAAATTATGAAAAAACCTCTGACTGCGACATAGTAGACCGATTTTCATAAAACATGGCTAAGAACACTTCCGACTAACTCAGTTTTCAGACAAAAAAAAACTAAATCTAAATCGGTTCATCCGTCCAGGAGCTACGATGCCACAGCCAGACACACACACAGACAGACAGACAGACAGACAGACAGACAGACAAACAGATAGACAGACAGACAGACAAACAGATAGACAGACAGACGGACAGTACACCCCTTCGTTTTTGCGTCGGGGGTTAAAAAATACTCGTGGCGTCTTTATTAATAACTAGCTTTTGCCCGCGGCTTCGCTCGCGTTAGAAAGAGACAAAAAGTAACCTATGTCACTCTCCATCCCTTCAACTATCTCCACTTAAAAAATCATGTCAATTCGTCGCTCCGTTTTGCCGTGAAAGACGGACAAGCAAACAGACACACACACTTTCTCATTTATAATATTAGTGTGGATTATTGGTTTCGCCTCAAATTGTTACCCACGCCGCTCGCTTTGTTTGACCTCTCTTAAACACCGGTTGCATAAGATACTGTTATTCCACTACTTGTTTTTTTACAAGCTTTTATTCAACTTGCCTTGTTAATATGTTAGTGTGCGTCAAAACGTAGAAGCACAGAATATATAATAGTACAAGTACAGAAGGCTCACTCCTTTGATGTTCACAAAACGCCGCCATTATAAATTCTTACCTACATTAACAAACGGACCGCACGCGTGCAGACGACATTGAATTCTATTGCGCCGCGCGAAGGTCGTCGCCAGTGAATGGGCCGCGAACTCGCGGCCGCCGGCACGTACTTGTAGCGCGGCGAAAGGATCGCGGAGTGAGCCGCCCCTGGTAGAAGCTAAATTTGACCCACTTCCCGGATTGAGCTGAAATTTTGTACACATATGTAAATCACGTGACAACGCAATATTATGGTATCATGGAGCTGATCTGATGATGGAGCAGAAAGGTGGTCATAGGAACATGAAATGTCGTATCCCATCAAGGCAGGGGTTTTTAGAAACTTCTCGGAAAGCAGAAGAAAGATAGTCGGCGATAAAAGCTTGTGCCAAAATTTAATTTTTTTGCAAAAAAAAAAGTTATTTGGCCTCTGTTAAACATCGGTTGCACAGGATACTGTTATTCCACTACTTGTTTTTTTAACCTCCGACGCAAAAACGAAGGGGTGTTATAAGTTTGACGTGTCTGTCTGTGTGTATGTCTGTCTGTCTGTTTGTCTGTCTGTCTGTCTGTGTGTGTGTCTGTCTGTGGCATCGTAGCTCTCGAACGGATGAACCGATTTTGATTTAGTTTTTTTTGTCTGAAAGCTGAGTTAGTCGGGAGTGTTCTTAGCCATGTTTCATGAAAATCGGTCCACTAGGTCGCGGTCGGGGGTTTTTTCAAAATGTTAATTTTGTGGTTAGGTTATTCAGTACCTGAAAAGAGAGGTTTGAATGTACATGTTTGTTACAGAAAACTGAAAGTAAACCCGAAGATAAAGAAGGGGATCCGGATTCTGAAGGCAAAGATTCTATTTCCGGTAAGTATTATACAATATTAAAAGTGTACGCCACAATTTACCCCATTTACACAGTCGATTTCTACGACACCCACGGGAAGAAAATGCGAGGGTTTACTGGTGAAACCCGATATATCGAAATAATTTGTCCTTGAAATAACAACATTATGGAATTTCAAAAACCAGTTTGCCCAACTTATCGGGTTTCACCAACCAGTAAACCCTCGAGAGGGTGCGGAAATTCGGAACCCCTCACAAAATGGGCTTTTAAAATATACATGTGTAAAATATTTTTTAAATATACATATTTACTTATGTAAATACATAAACATGCGCTCTGGCTAACCCTTTTGGCAATACAGTCGTGAGTTTCTAAACGTATATGAATAAAATGAGCGTGGTAAAAATTAAAGTGGTTTACCTTACTTTATAATGTTTTCCTTATGAACCTCTCTGGCCAGTTTAAAACATTATTAATTTAATAAATATAAATGCCAGTGGTTTATTGTAGGTCATTAGTCTTATTCGTTATTGTCCTGATATCATCATCAGGCCTTGTACATCTTTACAGATGATTTAAGCAGCGTCTCAGATCTAGGGACAGCGGCGCTTGTGGCTATATAACCCGATTCGTGATCGGCATAACCTACCACATCTGTCACAAATAAAACTAGAATTAGTCTCTATCTCTACACGAGCGCGATCCTCGTTATGCCTTATTGCCCGTTTTCGGGCTAAGTTTTGAAACCAGGACCTGTCATGGGTTTCACGACCTCTTAAAAGGCTGGCCCTCCACTCGACGCGGTTTGCTGCTAGGTCCTCCCACGAGTTAAAATCTATGTTAAAAGCTACCATATCGCGCTTTACACAGTCCTTAAAGCGGAGGAGTGGGCGTCCTACATTGCGCTTGCCTGATGCGATTTGGCACAGCATAGTCCGTCTGGGCAAACGAGTACTGTCCATACGCTGCACATGTCCTGATATATTTCAAATAAATTGAACAGGTGCAGTATAAAAGTTCAATGATATATGTAGCTATGTACCTTACGATTTAAGTAAGAAGATTGAAATTGTAATGACTCAATATCTGAACTACATAAATTACTTTTATTTCCTTGTTTCCTTATAATTGTGTTTTCCATTTACGTAAAGAAACGTATCAGCATGTTTATTTGTATTTAAAAAACCGGCCAAGAGCGTGTCGGGCCACGCTCAGTGTAGGGTTCCGTAGTTTTTCGTATTTTTCTCAAAAACTACTGAACCTATCAAGTTCAAAACAATTTTCCTAGAAAGTTTTTATAAAGTTCTACTTTTGTGATTTTTTTCATATTTTTTAAACATATGGTTCAAAAGTTAGAGGGGGGGGGGGGACGCACTTTTTTTCCTTTAGGAGCGATTATTTCCGAAAATATTAATATTATCAAAAAACGATCTTAGTAAACCCTTATTCATTTTTAAATACCTATCCAACAATATATCACACGTTGGGGTTGGAATGAAAAAAAATATCAGCCCCCACTTTACATGTAGGGGGGGTACCCTAATAAAACATTTTCCATTTTTTATTTTTGCACTTTGTTGGCGTGATTGATATACATATTGGTACCAAATTTCAGCTTTCTAGTGCTTACGGTTACTGAGATTATCCGCGGACGGACGGACGGACGGACGGACGGACGGACAGACAGACATGGCGAAACTATAAGGGTTCCTAGTTGACTACGGAACCCTAAAAAACATTCATCGTTATTAAAATTTTTTGAAGAAAAGTTTCAAATAAAATTTTGGCGTGTTCCGATGTTTTTGAACGCCTCAGATGCAATAATATACTAAATGGCGACTTGACGAACGATGTCCAGTAAATCCATACTTAATATTATAAATGGGGAAGAGTGTAGTGTGTGTATTTGTTTGTCCGTCTTTCACTGCAAAACGGAGCGACGAATTGACGTGATTTTTTAAGTGGAGATAGTTGAAGGGATGGAGAGTGACATAGGCTGCGTAT
Source organism: Leguminivora glycinivorella (assembly GCF_023078275.1). Lineage (NCBI taxonomy): Eukaryota > Metazoa > Arthropoda > Insecta > Lepidoptera > Tortricidae > Leguminivora > Leguminivora glycinivorella. Next base: position 2,794,829 of record NC_062997.1, on the reverse strand, counting down.
TGTCTCTTTCTAACCCCCACTTCCCTAAAATGGGGGGTGGAAGTTTATATGGAGCATTACGCAACCTTTAAATTTAACACGACCGAAGCCGCGGGCAAAAGCTAGTCACTCATAAAAGATATCCTTCCTCAATAAGATAAACGCTCAAATGCGAGTGTGCACGGAAAAACATCCCACTTTGTCGATTGCTATAAAGCCGCTTTGTCAGTTTATTCATATAAAGATACAATTAAATCTCGCCTCAATGGTAACCGACAAAGTGGGACGTTTTACTAAACACACTCACAAATTAACTGTCAAAAACAAACCGTGTCACTGTCAAGTGTCATTAGACCTCATTACTATATCATTTCCACAAACTGATTACCATTTACTATGAACCCTTATCACATCCTGTGTTTACATGTTGATATCAATCGGAATTCATCCTTATTGGTAATGAGAATGAATTGAAATTACATACAGACATACGTTATAATCACGTCTGTATCCCATAAAGGGGTAGGCAGAGCACATACTAAGTTTCAGTGCCACTCTTGGCAAAAAGGGGTTGAAAGAAATCCAAATTGTGACATTGCAGTGGCAGGTTGCCAGCCTCTCGCCTACGTCACAATTTAACCCATATCCTATAGTCGACTTCTACGACACCCACAGGAAGAAAGGGGGTGGTGAAATTCTTAACTCGTCACCACAAGGGGCCCAAAAATTTAATTGAATTGGAAATTAATCATAGTTTTATCGACTACTAGAACGTCCTAAGTCTATCCTTGTAAGACCCAATGTACATTACAATGTACATAGTGGTCGCAATCGAATTTGAATTTTTGATGAACCAAATAAAGTAGCGTTTCTTTTGTTTCCTTGGTTTTTGAAACTAACGAAATTCTTATCGATTTACTTAAAGAACGAAGTTCAAATGAAATAAAGTTTTTTTGCAAAAAAATCGTTTTTGGCACAAGCGTTTATCGCCGCCTGAACCTTTCTTTCAACAGTCATCTACTGTTCTCCGAGACGTTTCTAAAAATCCCTTACTCGGTGGGGATACGACGTTTCATAACAGAGTTCCTTTGTCTTTCTGTCTGTCCGTCTGTCTGTCTGTCTGTCTGTCTGTGTGTGTGTCTGTCTGTGGCATCGTAGCTCTCGAACGGATGAACCGATTTCCGATTTAATTTTTTTTTGTCTGAAAGCTGATTTAATCGGGAGTGTTCTTAGCCATACATACAACATACAATCACGCCTGTATCCCATAAAGGGGTAGGCAGAGCACATGAAACTACTAAAGTTTCAGGGCCACTCTTGGCAAATAAGGGGTTAAAGGAAAACGAAATATTCTTAGCCATGTTTCATAAAAATCGGTCCACTATGTCGAGGTCGGGGTTTTTTTCAAAATTTTAATTTTATGGTTAGGTTATATTTACACGGGAGCGACAATTTTTTTTTTATCGCCAATAGCTCATCGCTTACGGCCCGGCTACGACATTGGTCTAAGCGCGACAGCGGTGAGCGGCGGCCATACATTGGAGCGAGACACAGCGATGAGACTTTTCATTCGCACGTATGGCCGCCGCTCACCGCTGTCGCGCTTAGACCAATGTCGTGGCTGGGCCGTTACGGGCCTTTGGCGGGACCAGTGCCTCATTGAGAGATTATGTATCGTGTACAAGAAAATTCTGATGATATTTACATTGTGATAAAGTTGAATTTCAATGGATTCTTAATTAGTTTTAAGGAAAAAATCATTCGTTTTAAACAGTTGATATTTAACTGTGCTGGTGTATAGTTGTGCCTTGTGTTTTATAAATTTATGAATTAGAAAAGTTTCGTAACAGAATTTTTAATTAGTTACTAATTTACATACATAGATACATATCATCACGCCTGTATAAAGGGGTAGGCAGAGCACTAGCTGAACTACTAAGTTTTAGTGTCACTCTTGGCAAAAAGGGGTTGAAAGAAATCGAAATAGTGACATTGCAGTGAGCCATAAATTAACCCATATCCCACAGTTGACTTCTACGACACCCACGGAAGAAAGGGGTGGTGAAATTCTTAACCCGTCACCATACGAGTTACGAATTTAGTTTTTAAATAATAGATTTTTGGTTATAATGTTATATTTTTAAACTGTAGGTGTTACGAATAATAGAGACTAAGGTTTTACAAATTCACAGTGTAGTGTTCAGTGTGTGTAGTGGTGTGTTTGCCAAGAGTGGCACTGAAACCTGAGTAGTTTCATGTGCTCTGCCTACCCCTTCATGGGACACAGGCGTGATTGTATGTATGTATGTATGTATGTATGTACAGTGTAGTGTTTTTAAGGAATTAATCGTTTAGAAATGACAATGAAAGAAAGCAGAACTACATGGTATTGTAAGTATTAGCAATGCGATTTTGCTTTAATAAATGAATTCATAATATACTAAAACAATATCAAATTTTGCTTAGGCCCACTTGTACCAACCACTTAACTTAGGGTTTGTGGGATGTCAACTTTCAAATTCCTTATAAAATGGTGAGTTAGCCCTCGGGTTAACTCTCCATTTTCGTTGGTGCAAGTGGCCCTCAGTAGCCTGGATTATAGCTTATAAAGATAAATTTGAGAATCAAAATTGATTGGAATGGGTTATAAAAAAATTCCTAAGATTTTTTAAATAGAAGTAAAAATAAGTAGGAAGTTATGTTTGTACCTAATTAATTAATTTAAATAATTATTTGTTATGGTCGATTAAACTTAAAAGCTGGCTGTGAATTGACATTTAAATGGTGATTTTAAATCATAAATGTTAAATAAATTGATGTCATTGATCTATTTTGATGTTTTATAAATAAATAAATAAATATTGGGGACACCTTACACAGATCAACTTAGCCCCAAACTAAGCAAAGCTTGTACTATGGGTGCTAAGCGACGATATACATACTTAAATAGATTAATACATACTTATATAAATAGAAAACAACCATGACATAAATGCCCTCACCGGGATTCGAACTCAGGACCGCGGCTTAGCAGGCAGGGTCATTACCGACTGAACCAGACCTGTCGGCTCGGAAGATTTAAATAGAATATTTTCCTAATATTCGTGTGGTGAAAAATGATGTACACGCGGTAGGTAGCAAACTTCGTTTAATATAAGTTACTTGAAACCCTCGCAAGGCTCAAGATTCCACATTTTGAATCACTCGCTTCGCTTAAACAATTTTTCATCACATTTGATGTTTAAAGGTCTCATTATCTACGTGTACTGAAAAATAATATACTATTTTATTCTCAAGGGAGTTATTTTTTTTTATACTACGTCGGTGGCAAACAAGTATACGGCCCGCCTGATGTAAAGCGGTCACCGTAACCTATGGACGCCTGCAACTCAAACAGTGTCACATGCGCGTTGCCACCCCATTAGAAACTTGTACATTCCCTTTTTAGGGTTCCGTAGTCAACTAGGAACCCTTATAGTTTCGCCATGTCTGTCTGTCCGTCCGTCCGTCCGTCCGTCCGCGGATAATCTCAGTAACCGTTAGCACTATAAAGCTGAAATTTGGTACCAATATGTATATTAATCACGCCAACAAAGTGCAAAAATAAAAAATGGAAAAAAATGTTTTATTAGGGTACCCCCCCAACATGTAAAGTGGGGGCTGATATTTTTTTTCATTCCAACCCCAACGTGTGACATATTGTTGAATAGGTATTAAAAAATGAATAAGGGTTTACTAAGATCGTTTTTTGATAATATTAATAGTTTCGGAAATAATCGCTCCTAAAGGAAAAAAAAGTGCGTCCCCCCCCCTCTAACTTTTGAACCATATATTTAAAAATTATGAAAAAAATCACAAAAGTAGAACTCTATAAATACTTTCTAGGAAAATTGTTTTGAACTTGATAGGTTTAGTAGTTTTTGAGAAAAATAAGGAAAACTACGGAACCCTACACTGAGCGTGGCCCGACACGCTCTTGGCCGGTTTTTCTGTGTTAAGTACACAGCAAAAAGAGTGTTATGGATTTAGTTTTAAAAATTAATACTATCCGTACAATAAATACTTCAGGTAAAGGATGTTTCAATCAGCCAAGGATTTTTGTGGCACTACCAGACGTTGACTATTAAGCTATAAAAATATTACACATTATAAAAAATGCATTTTATTTATACAACTAACTAACTAAGAAGCTTAGCTTTTGTAAACTCGTGTTTATCTTTCCAGCATGCGGCTGTCGCGAGTTATTAACACCCGTTGACAAAATCCCCCTTACCTCCCTCGTTACACAATATAGCTTGTAAAAGAAATGACTATTTGTCCACAGATCCCTCGGCCCTGGAATCCATAATGCCCGAGCTGATATCTGGCAACACTGACGCTAGATGGCCTCACGACAGGAGAGTCCTTCGCGCTCTGCTAGAATTGAGCCGGTCTGATTCAGCACCGGGAGAGACTACTGAAGAAGTACCAGATTTGGTAAGTAGCATCCGCTAGTACTCATATTTCTACGACAAACAAACGTTAGCGCGTTGTAGGATTTGTTCCGTACGGTACAGCGACATCTTCCGGGAGATTTGGTAAACCAATCTCTTTGCTTTATTGTTCTGCGTTCTTCCAGGTCGGATTCAGAACCGTGAAAAACTACAGAGGAAGTGCCAGACAATATCCTATCAGCCTTAGAATCCACTAGTAGTCATGTTTCTACGACAAACAAACGTTAGCGCGTTGAACAGTCACCGGCATAATGTCATGATTTCTATACCTTATCACATTAACGTCTTGTTTGAAATGTCATACGAAATTGTCAAACGATTTAAAGCGACAAGGTAGAGAATTATCACTTATTTATGCCGGCGACTGTAGGATTTGTTCCGTAAGGTACAATGACATCTTCCGGTAGATTAAGTAAACCAAATTAGTTAGCACAGTGAGTTACCTTCGCGCGATATTGTGTAAAATATGTCATAGTTTAAATTTCCCATGTGGGTATTAGACGTTTAAGTATAAGTTTTCATCTAGGGCTCTTGGTTAGGGCTACAGAGAGAACCGTCGGACTATCCGCGCTGTGTCCAAGATCACCGCCTTCTGCATCTGGCCCTTGATCCAGCCACCTAGCAAGAGTCTCTTAAGATGTTGGTCGAGACTCTTCGCTATGAGACCATTCGCTGAAACGACTATCGGAACAATGATCGTTGATTCAACATCCCACATGGCGGTTATCTCGTGAGCCAAGTCTGGGTACTTACTGGACTTGTCCTTCTCGGCTTTCACGAGATTCTCATCATGGGGGATGGTGATGTCAACGAGCACGGCCCGGCGTTGCAGTCGATCTATTATCACAATGTCAGGCTTATTGGCTACAATAGTCCTGTCAGTGAAAATAGATCGATCCCAATAAAGCGTGGCACGACCATTTTCGAAAACTGGCGCAGGTATAGTGGGTATCGTTATGACTGTATGTAGTACTGTATTAATGCTATAAAGATTTTTCTGAGTAAATGCATCAGAATTTTAAGAATTTACCTAGTACTTTCTAGTAGTCAGATCATTAAATGACAAACAAACAGATATTACTAATAGCGGTAATAGCTTAAAATATAATTACCTAATGTTACATGCGCATATATTTACCATGGTATCTGCATGAAGGAGATAAGATATTGAACAAATATTCTAAAATAGATTGCATACTGAGTGATGATTTCACGATCTTGAAACCAACCTTGTAAAACGTACATACTTCACTTTGTTGGGGTATTTTTGCAGTAATTTCCTACTTTTATTAAGGGAGCCTTATTTTTAACGCAAAAACGACGGGGTCGTTATAAGTTTGACGTGTCTGTCTCTGTGTGTGTCTGTCTGTTTCATCGTAGCTCCTGAACGGATGAACCGATTTAGATTTAGTTTTTTTTTGTGAAAGCTGAGTTAGTCGGGAGTGTTCTTATTTAGCCATGTTTCATGAAAATCGGTCCACTATATCGGGGTTTTTTTCAAAGTTTTAATTTTGTGGTTAGATTATTGCAGTAATTTCCTATTTATTTAGTATTATCGAGAACCTTATTTTTTGTTCACTTGTTGTTTTATATTGTTAACCAAAGAAAACGCGCGATACCTTTACATAGTGACCGCACCCTTTTTCGACGTGGTATTGTGCAAAATATACTTTCGCTTTAGTTGTATGCAGTTTGCACTGACGCGTGCCAATTTCAAGTGATCCTAATTATATAATATATAACAAAAGGCAAACATTATAAACCCTTTTGTTAAGTTGGAAGTACTATCAGTTATTTTACTTTTGCCCGCGGCTTCCCAATTTCCACCCCCCGTTTTGTTGGAGTGGGGGGTCAGAAAAGGGCAAAAAGTAACCTGTGTCACTCTCCATCCCTTTAACTATCTCCACTTAAAAAATCACGTCATTTCATCGCTCCGTTTTGCCGTGAAAGACATTTATAATATTAGTACGGATACTAAAAGTTATATTTATTACAGCTCTCCCTGGACGCCCCTCTGGAAGCGGAAGTTCTAGCCCCCGACGTGGAGTCCGAAGAGCCTATAGTGATAGATCCGAATGCTGTCTTCGAGCTAGCGAGTAGGGGCGAAGATGAGGCTCTCACAGCTTTGCTGAAGGTTTGTAGGCTTATTTATATCACAACATACCCCAAAAGGTTTCCCCAAACATATCGTCTCGACCAAAAATCGCTCGTTATGTCGCTAACGCAGCGTACGTACGGCCCGTATGCATGTTCATACTAACATAGATAAAATATAAGACGATCCTACCATCCCATATATAGTATAATTAATGGACAACCTTTTATTTTAACTACCAAGAGGGCACCTTATACTGGTCCAGAAAATCGACTTTAAGGTTTAGTAAAAGTCGCCTGATTTTCGAGATTTTCACACTTTAAAATTTTAATACTACCTAAAATTTTAAAAAGTGTGAAAATCTCGAAAACCAGGCGTCTTTTACTAAACCTTAATGTCGATTTTCTGGACCAGTATAAGGTGCCCTCTTGGTGGTTAAAAGGTTGTCCATTAATTACCGGGCACCCGGTATTAAACTGCGACCGCATAAGAACGCGCATATACCACACCACACATAAATCGCGCCAGAAAAAAATGCCTTGTTGCCATCGATTATTTGTAGATTGGCGTTAAGTGTCACTTTCGAGCCATAAATCTATGTCAAAAGTGACACTTAATGCCATCTACAAGTACAATCGAAAGCTACAAGACATTTTTTTGTGGCGCCATCTATGTGTGGTGTAGTGTATGCGCGTTCTTGCGCGTTCTGATGTGCCGACGGAAAGTTTCCAAAATTCTGCATAGGACCAACCAACCAACCACCAACTTTACCAACTTTTTAGTGGACCAACTTTACGCAGAAGGCGAATGGTAGGATTACTGATGTTGCCAACGACAATAATGGAAAGCCTCACTTGCGCGACAGCCCCAACAGCATCAAAATTGGCCCCATGCTCAAATTTTCACAGTTTTTTAAGGCATTAGGTAAACTTTAACACTAATATTAGTTTTTTTAGAGTTGTAATGTTCTACTAACCATCTATGGACCCTGAGTCTGAAATAAATGATTTTTATTTATTTATTTATTTATTTATAGGAAAACTTCGGAAACTTTCCTAACTTTGTATAGACAATTGTATGGATGGAAACTTTCCATTTCATAAATTTAAATTCCCTTTATTTTTCGTGAAAGTTTCGTGAATTTTTCAAGAAATTTAAGATTTTTTGGAAAATTTCCGCAACTTGCACATCACTAGGTAGGATCTTATTATATTTAATATATGATACTAACGCGCGATTATTGGTCGGCGAACGCCGAATCGGCGTCGATATGTTTGGGGAGACCTAAAATAAAAGCGCTTCAACACGCTGCCTAGTCTGTGCAGAGGGCTTGCTACAGCTAAGTTGGATTCAAAAATTCATCACGCCTTGAGGTTGAACTATTTTAGTTCAAGGTAATAATTTCAATAAACTATAACAGGAAGTTCATAAATATTATGGTTTTATCAACTTATTGGTAATTTCCTCTTGTTTATTTACCGTCTTATAAAATACTAGCTTTGCATCTGGCTTTGCTCTCGTTAGAAGGAGATAAAAAAGTAGGCTATGCCACTCTTCATCCCTTCAACTATCTTCACTTAAAAAATGACGATTATTCGTCGCCCCGTTTTGCCGTGAAGGGACAAACAAACAGACAGATTTATTTTATTACTTTTACACAAAATGTAAGGTAAAATACCTCTATATTGGTACTGTATTTTTTTTTTATAATTTATTTATAATTATAGCGTGTGTTTTATAGCTTTTTTAAACTATTTTTCAGCGTTGTCCGGAGCTAGCACTAGTAACGGACGCGACGGGCGGCACGGCGTTACACGCGGCGGCGCGCGCCGGGCGAGCCTCTACGTGTTGTGTACTGCTCCGCGCTGGCGCCCGGCCCGACGCGCCGGATGCCGACGCTTGGAGCGCGCTGAGGGCAGCGGCTTGGGCCGGACACACTGAGGTACTGCTTTTTAAAGTGAATTTTGACCTCCGAAATGAGAGATCGCCACCAGGGCATACCGGTAAAATTTTTAAACCGTTATCAAGTAAATCGTTATTCTCGTTATCGAAAATCCGCTATTTTTGAACCGGTTTTTAGGGGAACGCTTTCATAAAGCTTTCGTTAGATTAACCGATTTAGAACAAAATAAACCATTTTATTCCGCGGAATGGTAGGTAATACTGTTCTAACCCAACAAAAAAGTCGCTGCGTGAACGTAGGTATTTACGCGGCGCCGGTGCGTCTCGCTACTTCTCGACTAAACCGGTTTATTTCGGTTAAAATAAAGTTCTCATAACGTTCGCGTTCTTTACATAGTTCGGAGTAAAATCGAAATAAACCGGTTTTAACCGGTAAAAATTAATCTGGTTTATGAGCCTAGATCGCCACCTGTCCCGATCCTGCGCAGCCTCTTACCAGTTACTGACTTGAAGCTGACGCAGATTGATTGCTGATCGCTGTCTCCGCCGCCACACTGCCCTCCCAGCGATACCTGGGTCGATCCGCCGGTCGACCCAGGAACGCTCTCTTGACAGCCCGATCGTTTCCAAATCTAAGTGACTGAATCATCTAATTTCATTTATTCTGCGATCAACATAGATCGTAATTATATTATTAAAATTATAATACATTAAATTAAAATACTAGTGTATTGTAGCTAAATTATAATTATCATCCTTAATAAAAATTAACTTAATTAAATTTGTAATAGTCCAGAGGACTTTGCTACCAGCATGTGAATCGGCGAAGTCTGTGGGCTTTCGTTTAGCCGACGATATTGGTAAAATGCTAATGTTGCAAAACCGAAAAGAGAGGAAGGTTTTTAACCCCCGACGCAAAAACGACGGGGTGTTATAAGTTTGACGTGTCTGTCTATCGATGAGGTCCAGAAAGACCTGTGTGACCTTCAAGTGACTGAGTGGCATCAGATCGCACAGGATAGGAGCGAATGGCGGAATATTGTGTCGGAGGCCAAGATCCACTTCGGGTCGCTGAGCCATTGCAGTAAGTAAGTAAGTGAGTAGTATTATTAATTACATAAATCATAAAGATCTATCAATTAGTCAACAATCGGTAGACTAAAAAAATCATCATATGAATAGAACGTCTCCTGCGTCAACCACTCCTTAAGCCTAACCTTGAATGCCGCTGTGGAAGTTGCATCTCTTACCGAGTTCGGCAGGCGATTGTAGATCGACGGGCCTAGATAATACACACTCGTGGCTTTCGGTTAGATTTTTTTGTTTTGTTTGAAAACTGAATTAGTCGGGAGTGTTCTTAGCCATGTTTGATGAAAAGCGGCTCACTATGTTGTTTTTTTTTAATTTAAATTTTGTATTGTATTTATTTCTATTTCTTTTAGGTAGTCGAGGTTCTACTCGAGTTTGGGTGCGACGTAGATTGCGTCGATGCTGATAACAGGACGGCGTTGAGGTAACATCATGAATCCATACTGTAATATTATAAATGGGAAAGTGTGTGTGTCTGTTTGTTTGTCCGTCTCTCACGGCAAAACGGAGCGACGAATTGGCGTGATTTATTTAAGTGGAGATAGTTGAAGGGATGGAGAGTGACATAGGCTACTTTTCGTCTCTTTCTAACCCCCTATTACCCTAAAATGGGAGGTGGAAGTTTGTATCGCGAGTGTAGCCGCGGGAAAAACCTAGTTAATTCATATTTTGGACTTTCTTTCTTAAATAAAATCCGATTACCTGATTTTATCAGAGCCTGATATTTTTGCTCAGAATCAGTAACTGATTTTTATCTGACATGAATTCATTCATACGGGGTAGGCAGATCACATGAAACTGTGAGTTTTAGTGCCATTCTTATCTATTAAGGGGTTGAAAAAAGTGGTGAGACAGTGACAGGTTGTCTGTCCACATCACCACAGTGGGGTGACAAATCTATAATAATAAATATACATTTTCACTATTCCGCAGAGCGGCCGCCTGGTCGGGCCATGAATGCGTCGTGTCGCGTCTACTAGCGGCGGGCGCTGATCCGGACAAGGCGGATGCTGAAGGTCGCACTCCGCTAATCGCTGCCGCTTATATGGGACACGCGGATATAGTCAGGGCGTTATTAGACGCTGGAGCGAGCGTCGACCACGCTGACGAGGACGGTAAGATATTAAAGTGAGATAGACATATTGTCCCGGATTTGTAAGTTCACATATTTGACACATTTGTTTTGAAGTATGTTGCGATGTGGCTAAGACGTATCGTTTGCCAAATCTAACGATTAATTTCGAATTGGTTGAATCGATTACAAGGAGGCGCTTAAACAAATCCAAATATGTACTTAGTGAAATACAAGGAGGCGCTTAAACAAATATACGATTTCTATCAACTTACTGAAATGTCATTTAAATCGAAATGACAGACTGCCACAGCACTAGTTTAAAAATAAAAAATAATGATAAATGACATAATAAGTAAATCCTGCGTGATAAATTAATATCGTAAAATACTCACTAACGAAGATCCGCAAAAATGTAACATGTGCTAGATTATGTTTACGTTAAGCGAAATATTGTTTTTAAGTACTTGATTTTTTTAAATATTATTACAGGATTTTATTTAAAATTTCATTAGGTTGCGCGTGTTTACGTATTGTGGACACTGTCATGTGTCAAAAAGAGGTTCTTACAAATCTGGGACAATAGTAGAAGCGTATATTTGTAAGGCGAGCGTTGTTTGACTGAAGTTGAGTATATCTCACTTGATGTCATCACAAATAAATTGTTTAATTATTGTTATCATTTGATTTACACGCAGATACGGTGATCGCATCTGTGGCGTAAGGCTTGTTTCAGTAGCGTCATCACAAATAAATTGTTTTTGTTATCATTTGATTACCTCCGCGTTATCAGAGCGGCTTTTGCGCGGCTCTACTCTTAGAGAGAGGGGCGGATGTGTCCCGCTGCGATCGTGATAGAGCCACACCGTTACTTGTAGCTGCTTTTGAGGGACATACGTAAGTACACGAGAAGATAACATGTGTTAATGATGTAATAACGTTTTTCTACTCGTCGACTTTAATCTGTCAATTAGGACACCACAGACTAAACTATAAGTGCTGACTTTTCAGTGTTAGATAGTCTTTGACACTTAGTCAACTATAATATTTCAATACAGTTCACTTTTGTTAACTGTAATAATGTCAAAAATAGAATTTCATACAAGTTCTTTATTATTCTCTCTCCCATGCATACGACACATTTGGCAGAATATTGTTTTACAGAACATTACTTTGGTCAACTTTGATTTAGCATCATTTTATGTACCATAACAGTCGTATAGCAAACTATTATATATACTACAAGCATTTGCATCCATAACACAGCCGGCGTAGCTTGATTTGACGTTCATATGCGCATTGTACTTGAAAAATAAATATTTGTTTTTTTTTAAATATTATGCACAAATATTATCTGCGAAAGTGCTATTCCTTACATGCTCATCAACATTATGGCAACATGTGATTCGGTATTATAAAAATCTGCCAAATGATTAATGCCAAAGCATATTCTGCCTAACGTGTTTCTGCTAAACGTGACTTCTGCCAAGATTTACGAATCAAATATATGCGAGAAACAATGTCTGCGAGACAATAGTGAACCTATCCTACCTCCTCCTGATTTGACTTACAATTTGCAATATTGAACTTCCGCCCGCCAATACTATTGATTGCTTTTTAACCGCCTTCCAAATCTCAAAGTGTATTTTTTTTAACCGTCGCCTCATATCTCAAGAAGGACGGTTATCAAGTCGTCTGTATGTTTTTTTTTTTTTTTTTTTTTAATGTTTGTTCCTCGATATCTCCGTCGTTACTGGATCGATTTTGAATTTTTTTTTTAATTGAATGTATATGCATACAGATTGGTCCCATTTTTCTCAGAACCCAGTTCTGATGATGGGATCCTGGAGAAATCGAGGGAACTCCTCGAATCTGAAAGGCATACATATAGTGATTTTTGTGTTTTTAAAGGAACAGCATGCATTTAGGTACGGAACAGTGACATTTGGTGCAGTGGAACTGCTGATGATGGCCAGAATAGAACTCTTCAAATCTGAACGGCACGCTTATAGTGACTTTGGTATTTTTATAAGAACAGCATGCACTTTCATCCAGAACAGTGACATTTGGTGCAGCGGAATTGCTGATGATGGTCAGAACCGAACTCCTCAAATCTGAACGGCACGCTTATAGTGACTTTGCCATTTTTATAAGAACAGCATGCGCTTACGTCTAGAACAGTGACATTTGGTACAGTGGAACTGCTGATGGTCAGAACCGAACTCCTCAAATCTGAACGGCACGCTTATAGTGACTTTGGTATTTTTATAAGAACAGCATGCACTTGCGTCCAGAACAGTGACATTTGGTGCAGTGGAACTGCTGATGATAGTCAGAACCGTACTCCTCAAATCTGAACGGCACACTCATAAGTGACTTTGGTATTTTTGCAAGAAAAGCATGCATTTAAGTTCAGAACAGTGACATTTATTTATTTAGTTATGTTTGTTAAGCATATTGAGTTTTCAAGTCAAAGTTTGTCAAGCTTCGATTTCTTATAATATAATATCGGATTCATGAGGAATTGAGGAAACTCCTCAAACCTTAACGTTATACGTATATTCATTTATGTTGCCATCTAATAATTAAAGCATTAAAAGCAGTTTTAAAAAATACCTACACATTTCTACATAATCCAACATTCGCAAGTAACTTTCACCAGAACCCGAAAGGCGACGGTTTTTTTTTCTTAAAAATTATTTTATTTTTTTTTATTTTTTTTAATGTTTGTTCCTCGATATCTCCGTCGTTACTAAACCGATTTTGAAAATTTTTTTTTTGATTGAATGTATATGCATACAGATTGGTCCCATTTTTCTCAGAACCCAGTTCTGATGATGGGATCCTGGAGAAATCGAGGGAACTCCTCAAATCTGAAAGGCATACATATGGTGATTTTTGTGTTTTTAAAGGAACAGCATGCATTTATGTACGGAACAGTGACATTTGGTGCAGTGGAACTTCTGATGATGGTCAGAATGGAACTCCTCAAATCTGAACGGCACACTTATAGTGACTTTGGTATTTTTATAAGAACAGCATGCACTTACGTCCAGAACAGTGATATTTGGTGCAGTGGAATTACTGATGATGGTCAGAACGGAACTCCTCAAATCTGAACGGCACACTTATAGTGACTTTGGTATTTTTATAAGAACAGCATGCACTTACGTCCAGAACAGTGACATTTGGTGCAGTGGAACTGCTGATGAAGAGTGAGCCGCCCCTGGTTAGAGTTCCGTTCTGATAATCATTCTCATCTGTAAGTAGTCTTCAGAATCATCCAGATTTTAAAATTGGTTCAGAAATGACGGAGATATCGAATAACAAACATTAAAAAATATACAGACGAATTGATAACATAATCCAACATTTGAAAGTATTTATCACCAGAACCCCAAAGGAAGGCGGTTTTTTTTTCTTAAAAATTATCTTCTTATAATAGTTTCTAATTCCTTCCTATTCTCGTAGTGAAATCTGCGAGCTGCTTCTAGAACACGAGGCGGACATAGAAGCGCACGACGTGCTCGGCCGCACGGCGCTGTGGGCCGCCGCGTCCGCGGGGCACGCGCGCGCCACCAGGCTGCTGCTGTTCTGGGGGGCTTGCGTCGACTCCATGGACAGGGAGGGGCGGACCGTGCTCACTACGGCCGCTGCGCAAGGTGAGAAAGTTTACTCAATGTCATGGTAGATGGCGCTGTTACGTCTGCAAACTGCCGTTGCGGCAAACGGGTAAGTTTACACAGTGACATGGTAGATGTCGCTGTTGCTTCTGCAAACTAACGTCGACTGTATAATGTAATCTTATTTTCATTTATTATAAGTAGATTACAGTCTTATGTGGGTCTTGAGGCTTCTGCTGTTCTGGGGGGCTTGCGTGGACTCTATGGGCAGGGAGGGACGGACCGTGCTCACTACCGCCGCGGCGCAAGGTGAGAAAGTTTACTCAATGTCATGGTAGATGGCGCTGGTACGTGTGCAAACTGTCGTTGCGGCAAGCGGGAAAGTTTACGTAGTATCATGGTAGATGTCGCTGTTAGTTCTGCAAACTAACGTCGACTTTATAATGTAATCTTATTTTCATTTATTATAAGTAGATTACAGTCTTATGTGGGTCTTGAGGCTTCTGCTGTTCTGGGGGGCTTGCGTGGACTCTATGGGCAGGGAGGGACGGACCGTGCTCACTACCGCCGCGGCGCAAGGTGAGAAAGTTTACCCAATGTCATGGTAGATAGCGCTGTTACGTCTGCAAACTGTCGTTGCTGCAAACGGGAAAGTTTACCAAACATTGGCTATGTAAGGTACCCTGGATACGTAGCCGAATGGCACAAACGCACACGAAACGCTCGTAGATATCTATCTCTATCGCTCGTGCGTATTGGCGCGACAGAGCCAGACTACCTTTCGCGGCGTTTCGTTTTCGTTTCGCGTCGGAGAAATGCCATTCGGCTTCGCACGCTGGTTAGTTTCTATAATATAAATCATAGTAACTTTCTTCATTTTGTTGAACAGGCAACGTGGAAGTGGTCCGTCAGCTTCTAGACAGAGGCCTAGACGAACACCACAGAGACAACTCCGGTTGGACGCCGCTGCATTACGCCGCTTTTGAAGGTAAGATATCAAGGCACAGACCACCTCAACCACTAGACGAATTATTGAAGCCAATTCACAATCAGCGCCTGAACCTGGACTGTTATCACTACATAGTATAAAACAAAGTCGCTTTCTCTGTCCCTATGTCCCTATGTATGCTTATAGTATTTTATGCAACTGGTGGTTAAAAGAGGTCAAAAAAGGTGAGTGGCGTGGGTAACAATTTGAGGCGAAGCCGAAAATTGTTAATAAAGACGCCACGAGCATTTTTTGACTCAGTTAAACACCGTTGCATACAATACTTTTTCTACGACCAAGCACTTATTTTGAAAGAAAATTATAAATTCAACAAATACCTACTTTCAGTCATCTTAGTTATCTAGGTGGACCGCCTACCATTTTGAATATGCAGTTTGAGTGCAAACATGAAAATAAAACTGTCTATGGTATGGTTCTTTGAAGCCTGGCCACTAAGACGAATCGAGCCGAGTTGAATCGAGTTCTATACATTTGAATGCGATTCGACGCGTCGCCAATGAACGCAGCAGAAAACGAAGGAGTCTCGACTCTGCGAATTGGTTTGTTATTAAGTTGGTAGCAATGTATTTACTGAACTGTAAAACAGCTATATCGTGCGACTGCTACTAAATGTTTTCAGGGTATAGACTAGATAGACTTGTCCTGACATCTTTTATGTAGGGTTTTAAAGTTCTATGCACGACCTTGTAACTCACGAATAACAGTACGGGAGTAGAAAAAATCTTTAAAACTACGCAACGGATTTTGATGCGGTTTTTTTAAATAGATAGAGTGATTCTAGAGGAAGGTTTACATGTAGGTATAGTACCCGTGCGAAGCCGGGGCGGGTCGCTAGTTACCAGATATAGTAACTTTCCCAGCAATTTGGTACAGGATTTTCGCGTTAAAGAAATATATTATATCTCACTCAAGGTCTATTAACACATCATGCATTTTCAAATTATTGTTTGTTGCCTAAATAAATTAAACAAAAACAAATGCCCGAAGCCTAAATTATGCTACCTAAATTATGCTAATTAAACCTTTCCTTAATTTGCCACCTACAAACATGGACTACATGCATGTTTGCATAATTTCAGTTGCATAATTTTGCATAAAACCGGCGTGACTCAGGGGACTGTAACCATGGCAATAACAGGCAAGAAAAAGTTGAGTCACCCACGTAATATTTGTTCGGATAGAGAAGAGTAGTCGTGAAGACTTATACATTCTGGGATTTTCTCTCTTTTAATCTTTTAATCTCAACCTCCGCTTTAAAAATATGGCTTAACCGAATGTTCGGTTCGATAAGAGCTGAATCGAATGTTCGGCCGAATATTCGTATTCGGAAAAGTCCATTTTCGGCCCATCTCTACACCACAGTATAATAAAGAGTACTATCGTACAGTATGGCCACTTCCGCTCCCCGCTGAAAGCGCCGCCCACCCCCTCTCGGTTACCTCACAGTTACCGGCTGTCAAAGACGCGAACAGTCAACCTGTCATATGTCACTCATGCAACCATGCTTGCACTTCAGACGCGTTCACCTACACGAGCTTAGAATGTGTGCTAGGAACGCGCCTCTTTCATATATTTGATCGTCAGTGTCCGAGATGTGCTAATAGTGACATTTTGTCCCTCAGGTCACATAGAAGTATGCGAAGCATTACTAGAAGCGGGCGCGAAAGTTGACGAGGCGGACAACGATGGCAAGGGGGCCCTAATGCTGGCCGCGCAGGAAGGCCACACGGGGCTGGTCGAAGTGTTACTCGACGACTGGTCGGCGCCGGTCGACCAGCGCGCGCATGACGGGAAGACCGCGCTCAGGTTCGTTTATTAATATTATTATACATTGTACAGACCTCAATGACGTAACTGAGATAGACAAAATTAAACCCCCAGAAATATTTTTTCTAAGGTAGGTAAATTTTATGTTTTTCCTACTCAGAATCTCGAGCCCTTTCGATCTGGGACAAATAACCTAACCACAAAAATTAATATTTTGAAAAAACCCCCGACCGCGACATAGTAGACCGATTTTCATGAAACATGGCTAAGAACGCTCCCGACTTACTCAGCTTTCAGACAAAAAAAAGTAAATCCAAATCGGTTCATCCATTCGGGAGCTATGATGCCACAGACAGACACACACACACACACACACACACACACACAGAGAGACAGACACGTCAAACTTATAACACCCCGTCGTTTTTGTGTCGGGGATTAACAAAAGCAAAGTACCTAAGTGAATTTACTATAGAAATAACAACAAAAATCTATCTCTTCCACAGACTGGCGGCCCTAGAAGGCCACTTCGACACAGTACGAGCGTTGTACCAACGCGGAGCCGACGCTGACGCATTAGACGCCGACCGACGGAGCGCTCTATACGTCCTAGCTTTAGATAACCGGCTGGCTATGGCTAGGTTCCTGTTGACTGAATGCGGGGCAAGGGCAGACACGACGGACCTGGAGGTTAGTAGATTCGCCGCTAGATGGCGCTGTCAAGCGCGCTGCATCGCGCTAACGATAGTTTCCCGTAGATTATATAAGTATTTTTCATCAGACTGTTTCAATAGTATGACACTCTATACGTCCTAGCTTTAGACAAGTCTGGCTATGTCGCGATTCTTGCTAACAGAATGTGGAGTAAGGGTAGACAAAACGGACCTAGAGGTTAGTAGATTCGCTGCTAGATGGCGCTGTCAAGCGCGCTGCATCGCGCTAACGGTAGTTTTCCGTAGATTCTATAAGTAGCTTGAAAACTTTTCAATAGTACGCGCTTTATACGCTCTAGCTTTACATAATCGTCTGGCTGTTGCGAGATTATTGCTGACATAATGTGGAGCAAGGGCAGACAACGGATCTAGAGGTTAGTAGATTTGCCACTAGATGTCGCTGTAAAGTGCGCTGCATCTCTGTAAGTAGATTGAGAACTTTTCAATAGTAAGAAGCGCCTCTATACGTCCTATTTTGAGACAACCGTCTAGGTTCCTGAAGGTTAGTAGATTTGCCGCTAGATGTCGTTGTAAAGTGCGCTGCTGCATCGCGCTAACGATAGTTTACCGTAGATTCTACAAGTATTAATTATTGTTTTCTTGCAGGGAAGAACTCCGCTACACGTGTCAGCGTGGCAAGGGCACGTCGATATGGTGAACTTACTTATAAAAGTTGGTACGTAAACTTCAAATCTTTATTAGTTATGCTTATTTTAAAACGATGTTATAGCGTATTTCGTTGGATAGTGTATAATTATGTCTTTTTGTCATTGAAATCTAAAATAAGTAATGCGTCCAGTAATATTTATCCAATACTTTTTACAAGCGTTTATTCAACTAGCCTTGTTAGTAGGTTAGTGTGTGTCAAAACGTAGGAGCTAAATTTGGCCCACTTCCCGGTATTCGATTGAGCTGAAATTTTGTACACATGTGTAAATCACGTGACAATGCAATATTATGGTATCATGGAGCTGATCTGATGATGGAGCAGAAACGTGGTCATAGGAACTCTGTTATGAAATGTCGTATCCCTGTCGATTAAGGGGTTTTTAGAAACGTCTCGGAGAGCAGTAGATGGCTATTGAACTAAAGGTATAGTCGGCGATAGAAGCTTGTGCCAAAAATGCGAATTTTTGCGAAAAATCTTATTGTCATTAAAATCTAAAATAAGTAATGCGTCCAGTAATATTTATCCAATACTTTTTCTCAACTAGGTGGCGCTGACGTCGACGGGCGCGACAGGTGTGGTCGGACCGCGCTCCACGCGGCCGCGTGGCGCGGGCGCGGCGCGGTGCTGGCGGCGTTGCTTGCACACGGCGCCGACACCGCCGCCGTTTGCACGCAGGGCGCCACTCCGCTAGGTAACACACTACTAGACAGACAGACACTACTAGAGTAACATACTGACTAATGCCGTGCAATCAAACTTCGAACAAAAAACAAGTGACGGCGTGTCGCGTGCGTGTAAATGTGTTCGATATTTGAAATATCGAACGCAATATATGACGGATATGGAATAAAAAACAAGTGACGACGCGAGAATCACTGCTCGCGAGCTATGTCTACAAGATCTTGAATTTCGAACGCCGTTTATGAATTGTTCGAAGTTGGACATAACTCGCTACGCTCGCGGTTCAATCGGAGCCTCCTTATAAAACAAATAACTATTATTTATTAGACGGTTTCCGTTGTTTTTAGGTATCGCCGCTCAAGAGGGGCACGAAGAATGCGTACTGTGGTTACTTCAGCACGGCGCTGATCCGTTGCAAGCTGATCATTGCGGTAAGCATGACATATTCGCTCTATACTTAAATCACGCTTGTTTCCCAGAGGGGTAGGGAGAGCGTCGCTTTTATTGTATGACGAGGAGTTAGAACTTCCTATTTAACCATAGAAGTAGGATGACAAAGAAGAATTGTCAAATATCAAAAGTGAGGAGAAAAATTGAAACAATTTCAAGTGTCATTCGGAGTACTCAATTCAGATATTAGGTATGACTAGCTTTTGCCCTCGGCTTCGTTAAATTAAAGAATTGTGGAATGCTCCATACAAACTTCCACCCCCCCCTCCCCCCCCATTTTAGAGAAGTGGGGGATTAGAAAGAGACAAAAAGTAGCCTACGTCACTCTCCATCCCTTCAACTATCTCCACTTAAAAAATCAGGACAATTCGTCGCTCCGTTTTGCCGTGAAGGACGGACAAACAAACAGACACACACACTTTCCCATTTATAATATTAGTATGGATTACGTAAATAATTGGCATTTCTAACCGTTTAATTAAAACGGAGATAAAGATCACCCACTGTATTTTCTAAATACATCGCAGATTTGCGCAGGATGGCTGGCAGCAGCAGGATGCGAGCAGCCGAAGATCGGAAACGGTGGCGTGAAATTGGGGAGGCCTATGTCCAGCAGTGGACTGCGATAGGCTGATGATGATGATGATGATTTTCTAAATACAACTTTTGTACTGAAAGGTCCGATTAACCCTTTAACTTAGAGTAGCCCGCTGCGTGTCGTCAAAAATTGTCACGTGTTTTCATTTGTAGTCTGTCTCTTTTGCACTCATGGGATGCACGTGACAGCTTCTCTTTTGCGCACTTCAGCAGTCAGCGTAAGCGAAATGATAGGTCTATGTATTTAACCTAATTTCGTTTTTATAAACTTTTATTGAAATGCCTTGTTAGTATGTTAGTTTGGGTCAAAACGTAGAAGCTAAAATTGATCCACTTCCCTGTTTCCGATTGATCTGAAATTTTGCACACATATGTAAATCACGTGACAATGCAATATTATGGTATCATGGAGCTGATCTGATGATGGAGCAGAAAGGTGGTCATAGGCACTCTGTTATGAAACGTCGTATCCTCATCGAGTAATGGGTTTTTAAAAACGTCTCGGAGAGCAGCAGATGACTGTTGAAAGAAAGGTACAGTCGGCGATAAAAGTTTGTTCCAAAAATGAATTTTTTGCAAAAAAACTTATCGATTTTTAACTAGTGCTTTTTGTCCAGGGCGTACTCCGGCCACGGTGGCGTGGCGCGCGGGGCACGCGCACATCAGCCGCCTGCTCGAGCGCGCGGCGCCTGCGCACCAGCCCGAACACAACACCAGTAAGAATTGTTCTTGATAATTTTTTTATTTTTTATTATTATAAATGGGCTTACTCTTGACCGCAGACTAGCCAAAGGCAAAGACGTGGCCTACGATGGAATGAGCTCGCCCAGAAGATGCCTGTTCACTCTTGATTTGATGGTTGCCGGGTTGTATGAATTCCACTCCTTGGCAGTGTGCATAAGAAAAAAGATTTCGGCCAGTTTGGCTTGCGGCCATTTGAAGATACCTAACGAATCTTACCTAACTATGGTAATTTTGTACAATTGGTCAATTTTGAATACGGAGACATAATAGACAGACAAAAGTAGTACATGACTTTTTAAAGTGTTTTAATTTAATTTTTAGTTTTACGTACTTATAGTTTGTCATTTTATCGTTTAGCAGTGTATTAGTCCTAACTGTAATGCTGTGTAAATAGTAAATAAAGAAATGAAATGACTACAGTTTGAGTAAAACTGTGTCAGTCATGCATGTACTGTTTTTTGTCCAGTGCGCACACCGGCCACGGTGGCCGAACACAATACCAGCACGGGAAGCATGGTCGCGCGATAGACGGTAAAATATCAGGCTGTCCCTATCGCACTTACAAATAGTGCGATAGGGACGGCCTGCTATTTTATCGTCTATCGCGCACTTGCTTCCCGTGCTGTAAGAGACATGATCATATTTATAACTGATGGAAGTGGCACCAGGGGCCCATTTCTCGCAGCTACAAGTTACAATTTACAAGCGGTAGTCAATGTCTAATATGACAAGTTGGAAAAAGATTTCCGCCTGTGTCAATGTGGAACAATTTTAGGCCCAAAACTAATTATAGTTTATTTAAAATTAAAATCGCTCTTGAATTTTTGGGAAAGTCTAAGGTATTCCAAACGTCGTTTTCATGTATTGAAAACCCTTTAAATCAAATTTCGAAATAGTATTTTATGCAACTGGTGGTTAAAAGAGGTCAAAAAAGGTGAGTGGCGTGGGTAACAATTTGAGGCGAAGCCGAAAATTGTTAATAAAGACGTCACGAGCATTTTTTGACTCAGTTAAACACCGTTGCATACAATACTTTTTCTACGACCAAGCACTTATTTTGAAAGAAAATTATAAATCAACAAATACCTACTTTCAGTCATCTTAGTTATCTAGTGGACCGCCTACCATTTTGAATATGCAGTTTGAGTGCAAACATGAAAATAAAACTGTCTATGGTATGGTTCTTTGAAGCCTGGCCACTAAGACGAATCGAGCCGAGTTGAATCGAGTTCTCATACATTTGAATGCGATTCGACGCGTCGCCAATGAACGCAGCAGAAAACGAAGGAGTCTCGACTCTGCGAATTGGTTTGTTAAGTTGGTAGCAATGTATTTACTGAACTGTAACAGCTATATCGTGCTACTTCTACTAAATGTTTTCAGGGTATAGACTAGATAAACTTGTCCTGACATCTTTTATGTAGGGTTTTAAAGTTCTATGCACGACCTTGTAACTCACGAATAACAGTACGGGAGTAGAAAAAGTGTTTTTTTAGACCATGGTTAAAAAAAACTTTTTTTTTCTTCAAAATATGGCTTTACGAATAGAGATAAAAGATTGAAGAACCTTTGGCCGTTCGGATTATAATTCCATCTGCAGTGCCAGTTTAGGAGTTTCAACTCAAAACTCGTCAAAAATCGACGAAACCCGAGCCCTTTAATTATTTTGATCTGAAATTCGCCTCGTCATTTTCTAGAAGACTCTCCGGAGTACAAACGGCGCAGCACACACAGCAACTCGACGAAATCTTCCGCCGGCTCCACGAGGGATCACGACCCTCCGCCAGATCTCACACACCATGAAAAGGTAAACAAAATCACATAAAATCAAAGAGTATGAGTATGTTTAGAATGTTCTAGACGGTCAATCAAATCTTGGTACTAAATAACCTAACCACAAAATTAAAATTTTGAAAAAAACCCCGACAGCGACATAGTGGACCGATTTTCATGAAACATGGCTAAGAACACTCCCGACTAACTCAGCTTTCAGACAAAAAAAAATCGAAATCGGTTCATCCGTTCGGGAGCTGCGATGCCACAGACAGACAGACACACACACAGACAGATATACAAACAGACAGACACGTCAAGCAATTGCCTTCATAGAACTCGTGCCTTCCTAAACCTTGACGTTCGTGGAATCATCGACGAGCCATCATCATCATCCTCCTTGCGTTATCCCGGCATTTGCCACGGCTCATGGGAGCCTGGGGTCCGCTTTTGACAACTAATCCCAAGATTTGGCGTAGGCTCTAGTTTTTACGAAAGCGACTGCCATCTGACCTTCCAATCCGAAGGGTAACTAGGTCTTATTGGAATTAGTCCGGTTTCCTCACGATGTTTTCCTTCACCGAAAAGCGACTGGCAAATATCAAATGACATTTCACACGTAAGTTCCGAAAAACTCATTGGTACGAGCCGGGGGTCGAACCCGCGACCTCCGGATCGAAAGTCGCACGCTCTTACCGCTAGGCCACCTCTCAACTTTTAGTTTTTATGAGCTCACTCATTTATTTTATCTTTTACAGCCAAATCGAGCGAATCTATCGCTCTCTTTCGCGCAGCAGGTCGCGCGTTGCGGCCGCAGCAGAAGAGAGAAAGAGAGGGAAAACGTGATACCGGAACATCATGCGGTCGAAAAGGACTCTAAACTTAGGTATTTATAAAAAAAAAACTAGAACTTCTATATTAAAGTTTTACTACTAAATTTTCAAATGGGTATTTCTAATATCCAGTCGGTAGTGACCCTGCCTGCTAAGCCTCGGTCCTGGGTTCCAATCCCGGTAAGGGCATTTGTGTGATGAGCACAGATATTTGTTCCTGAGTCATGGATGTTTTCTATGTATATAAGTATTTTTATATTATATATATCGTTGTCTGAGTACCCACAACACAAGCCTTCTTGAGCTTACCGTGGGACTCAGTCAATCTCCGTATAACAATGTCCTATATATTTATTTATTGAACAGGAGCTACGCAGCTAACGAACGCGATGCCGATCTACGCGGCTACGCGTGCGAGCGAGACAGAAGACGCGACGAACGCCACGGCTACCCGTGCGACAGGGACAACATGAGTCCGCTCTACGCATCCCCTCCGCGTAGCCCTATCAGCGATATTTGTAGCCCCACACAACCGACACACGGTAAGCAAAGACATATTTAACTCCGTTTTGACGGATAAAGTCTAAGAAAAAAACGTACCTCAAAGCCCTAGAGAAAAAGGTGCGGTAGCCTAGATGGCGTTACACCTTTGGGGAACGCTCGGCTAGATGGCACTAATATTAATATTTGAAATTTTTACACATATCATGCTAACAATATGGGCCAAATTGT
Organism: Leguminivora glycinivorella; assembly: GCF_023078275.1. Classification (NCBI taxonomy): domain Eukaryota; kingdom Metazoa; phylum Arthropoda; class Insecta; order Lepidoptera; family Tortricidae; genus Leguminivora; species Leguminivora glycinivorella. Next base: position 2,770,607 of record NC_062997.1, on the reverse strand, counting down.
CAAAACTGAGGTTTAAAAGTTTTAAGCTTGTGCCGAGAGATGGCAGTCTGTGCACTGTGATAACACGTTTTACTTAGACAGTAACTCTCAATAACACTCGATCCTCTTTGCGGTAAGTATATGAAGTTCTCAACTCCATACATCATTAAATACAAGTTATTTGTAGTGACATCTAGCGTCACCACGCGTCAATCACGCGTCAAATAGCGTAAATTTTCGCTACTCGACACTAGGTGTCAACAGTGTCTCGTTTGCCAAAAATGTAATATTAAAACAGTTTACAACTTATATTACAAGCAGAAGGAATTGAAAACAGAGTACTGATTAATACTATTAGTAATATTAGCTAAAAAAATGTTGAGCATTAGACTTTTTGTTCGTCGCGACATCTATTGACTAGTAGCAGTACTGATAATTTACGCTAGTTGACGCGTGATTGAAGCGTGGATTACGCTAGATGTCACTACAAATAACTTGCATTTACTGATGTATGGAGTTACAACTCTTATTTATTCCTCTATGCTAGAACATAGAAAAAACCCTTAATTTGGTCTCGACAGGTTCCCAACCTCCAAGCCTGACCGCTCAGCCCGTGTTGACAGACACACACTTCAACCGAGACACACACATGCGCATCATACTCGGACGAGACACGAAACAACCGCAGGAGAGAGACAGGTGAGAATTATCCATATATGTACTCTAAATTTGAGCAGATAATAGTTATTTTCTCAAACTTGCAATAGAATGTTGTCATTACGTACTTCAAATCAGGCCGGGAAGTAATATGTATCTGGTTCGTTGAGCGAGGATGATATGTAATGGAATTTCATAGAACATTGCAGACCTAAGACTGCAATGCTCGAGTCATTTGTTTCTAAACCTGAAATTGTGACACAACGCCATCATCAGAAAAAAAAACATGCAAAACGTCGCATCTATTAAATTCTAGTCTTTTTTGCCAGACTATATATAATGCGGTCACCGGTTAAAAAAAACGTTATCTCAAACAGATTTAAAAAAAAGTTTGGCGCGGAATTTGAATGTCACCGTTTAAAAAGGTATCGAGACAAACCTTATTGGTTTAACGATACTATGTAAATTAATTAGAGATTTATGTTTGTAATTATCTAAAATAAATAATAAATAAATAAAAGGTTACCTCAAACAGCTGAAACCAGTGAGAAATATAACAAAATAAAGACACATAGTCAATCCCTGGAAATCGGTTCAAATTTAGCAGCTTTTATTTGTAATAAAATGCTTTACTTTGTATGCATTACAGTTTTTTCTTCTTGTTAGACCTCGAGACCAAAGTTATTTACATTTCGCGACTTTTGAGTCCCTCATTACGCTCAAGATTCTAAATTAGAGCCACTCGCTGCGTTCGTGATTCTATTACGAAATCTTTCGCTTCCTCGGGACTCAAATACAAATCGTCACTACTTTTAATAAATCTCGTATCTCACGCTGTTCCTCAAAGTTAAAACGCAGTAAGTCTATATGCATTCCATATATACTTACTACAATTTTCTTTTCATTGACAGACGAAGATACAAGTTTTTTTTAAAGTAGTGACGAAATGCAAATATCGACTTTTCACTCTTGTTGTACAAGTAACTATTATAATTTTTGAGCTAATGTACTTTTAAGGACCCTATCGCCTGTGTGATAGGGCCCTAATGGTTAGGGTCGTCCCACATCTAGTGTCTCGCGAGCGTAGCGTCGGGTCAACTGTATGAAAAACTCGACGCGGCGTCAGGCTTTGCCATACAGTTAGCCCGACGCTACGCTCGCGGCATTTATCTGTGTGATGAGCACAGATATTTGTTCCTGAGTCATGGATGTTTTCTATGTATATAAGTATTTATATATTATATACAGGGTGGCCCATTCAAATCGGTCAGTATGGGAAAGTCTGAAACTGTAAGACATACGAAGATTTGTTCTTAGGAACCATGTCACCGATTTTGATAAAAGAAAAACTGCATTCATACAATTAAAAAAAAAAGTGTACCCAGCTGGGGAATCGAACCCGGTTGTTTTGAAAAAATAAACTTACACTATTTCTATTCAGATATCGTTTGTGTAGGTCTTAAGCAGTAAATATCTCTAAGAAACATAATGTCTAAAATGAATAAAATGCATTTTTTTCACATACTTTAATTTATCATAGTAGGTGTTAAAAGTGACCACCGTTACAATATTCAGCAAGTTCACTTCATCTTTACAACAGTGTACAAAAATAGCTATAACACCGTTGAAGTTGAAGACCTAAAAGTAGCCATAGAGTCAACTTTAACGCAGATTCACCACATGAAGATACAAAATGCAATAGTAAGATCGTTACCTAGACGTGTTGAATATTGTATTGAAAAAGACGGTGGTCACTTTGAACACCTACTATGATAAATTAAAGTATGTGAAAAAAATGCATTTTATTCATTTTAGACATTATGTTTCTTAGAGATATTTACTGCTTAAGACCTACACAAACGATATCTGAATAGAAATAGTGTAAGTTTATTTTTTCAAAACAACCGGGTTCGATTCCCCAGTTGGGTACACTTTTTTTTTTAATTGTATGAATGCAGTTTTTCTTTTTATCAAAATCGGTGACACGGTTCCTAAGAACAAATCTTCGTATGTCTTATAGTTTCAGACTTTCCCATACTGACCGATTTGAATGGGCCACCCTGTATATCGTTGTCTGAGTACCCACAACACAAGCCTTCTTGAGCTTACCGTGGGACTCAGTCAATCTGTCTGTGTAAGAATGTCCTATAATATTTATTTATTTATTTGACGAACCTTGAGTACGTATAAAATGTACGGTAATGATGGATGAAAGTATCTAAAAATGAAAAGTCTAACGCTTGTATATTTGTCTGTCAATGTAATCCGCTGTGTGTAATGCTTTTGACGTGCTAAGGTACAAGGTTTTTAGGGTTCCGTAGTCAACTAGGAACCCTTATAGTTTCGCCATGTCTGTCTGTCCGTCCGTCCGTCCGTCCGTCCGTCCGTCCGTCCGCGGATAATCTCAGTAACTGTAAGCACTAGAAAGCTGAAATTTGGTACCAATATGTATATCAATCACGCCAACAAAGTGCAAAAATAAAAAATTAAAAAAAATGTTTTATTAGGGTGCCCCCCCTACATGTAAAGTGGGGGCGGATATTTTTTTTCATTCCAACCCCAACGTGTGATATATTGTTGGATAGGTATTTAAAAATGAAGAAGGGTTTACTAAGATCGTTTTTTGATAATATCAATATTTTCGGAAATAATCGCTTCTAAAGGAAAAAAAAGTGCGTCCCCCCCCCCTCTAACTTTTGAACCCTATGTTCAAAAAATATGAAAAAAATCACAATAGTAGATCTTTATAAAAACTTTCTAGGAAAATTGTTTTGAACTTGATAGGTTCAGTAGTTTTTGAGAAAAATACGGAAAACTACGGAACCCTACACTGAGCGTGGCCCGACACGCTCTTGGCCGGTTTTTTTATTATAAAACTAAGCTTACAATTTAACATGATGTATGTTTGTTGCAATATAATTAAACACATAGCAAGGTACTAAACGGACCCCTATTTTTCAGATTTTAGCATATATTATATTATTTTCAAAAAGGACAATGAAAGGGGCGATTATCCCGTTGAAAATTATGATTAAGTACTGATGTGCCGACGGAAAGTTTCCAAAATTCTGAAATTTTCACATAGGAAAACTTCGGTAACTTTCCATACTTTGTATGGACAATTGTATGGATGGAAACTTTCCATTTCATAAATTTTAATTCCCTTTATTTTTCGTGAAAGTTTCGTGAATTTTTCAAGAAATTTAAGATTTTTTGGAAAGTTTCCGCAACTTGGACATCACTAATTATGATTAAAATACATTTAATTGTGTTACAGATGTATTGCGAAATTATTTTCCTTCGTATTGTTACGGAAACATACGAACTTGTTATGCTATTTCAGTCAGTCTCAGTACAAGACGTACTGACACTGTTTGAACTAGCATGAGAAACGCGGACGTTTCCGGAAATATACGAAGGAAAAGCTTTTTGCACCCTTTTCCATAATGTAAATATCCAGGGAGGGAAATGAGGATGTGGGGGGGGGTCACCCCTTGTCCGCTCATTTTACAAGTAATTACACAAGTATTGTGTGTCTTAAGAATTAAAAATGTTGGCTTTTATATTTTTAGTACGACTGATGGGTTTAGCCAATTTAGCCTTAAAAACATGGTTTTTCCCGACTTATGAGCTTACTGATAGAGAACCCGCCTAGCGAGTCGCTGTATCATTTTAACAGAGGTTAAAACACAATTTTGTACATAGCAGTGGAGCTTCGAAGAGTCGTCAGGCGTACAACAGGCTAGTAGGCAGTCTGGGGCGAGCGAGAGGGCGCATATTTAAGAAAACGTGAGTGAGCGAGAGGTCTATACTGTAACGACGCAGCCTAAGTTGTATAGCCAGTATTTTGATCTCGCAAAAACGAACTGAAGTACAGTCTACCAATTGGAACGCTAGGCCTCTGTAGAACTATGTCATAGTGACGTTATAAATTAGATTGTAAGAAATCTCTTACTGCTTGTCATTTTGACATGGTAACATGGTTGTAGAGTGGCCTAGGGTTCCGTTTGACTGTACACAAAGATGTGCGTAATAGTTTTCCAACAGTTTTTTTTCTCTGAAATGTTTGTATTTGTCATATTACTTCAGTCAAAGTAAGTAAATTCAAGGTAATAAATAATAAATATAAATATAGATGCGGATGAAGTGCCTGAAATATCTATACACGACTTTGTTAGTTTTTTGGCACTTTGCATATAAATTTAATCACTTAACTGTATTTCTTGCATGACACCGACTAAAAATAGTGTCGTTCGTGCGTTTCCGTGAAAATTCGATGGAAATATAATATGCACGACATCTGCGTGTGTAGCCGAAACGCTCACGAAACGAAACGCTCGTAGATATCTATCTCTATCGCTCTTGCGTTTTGGCGCGACAGAGCCAGACTATCTTTTGCGTCGATTTGTTTTCGTTTCGCGTCGCAAAAATGCCATTCGGCCACGGGGCCTGTACTCTATATTCATAGAATCATACTCTATATTCATAATATCATGACACTATAGATAAAAGCCCGAGAACTGGCGCTTCTCGTGGTACATATCTTATAACAACGCCCAAAATGTGTAATGCATATTGTTTGGACTGTATGTTTATTCAAATACGATTTGGATTTAACTAATCATCAGTGGCGGCTGGTGAAAATTTCTGCTAGGCAACACTGAGCAAAAAGAAACCTACCTTAACATTAGGTACTTTACTAGTAATCAATTTTAGGCAAGCCGGTGGGAATCGGCTTGTATGGACCAGCCGCTGCTGCTTATCATAGCAATGTAAAGGACATGCCAAGTGTAAAATGGTAAAATTAATACCATATTTTTAATATTAGCTTTCCTAAGTTACTTTAACAGCATTTACGAGTAATACTATAACATAGGTATGTTTTAGGTTTATTATGATTGCACACCATCCTGTCTTAAAGTTTGGACGTTTTTACGTAGACAAAATACTGGTATACAACTTTTACTGTGATATCATTCACTCATCATCATTGGGCTTAGTTCACCATACAGATAAAGGTTCCAGGATAATTCTAGGCATTAGTTTCTGAGGCATTGGGTTTTGCACCTTAACGGCCCAGCCACGACATTGGTCTAAGCGCGACAGCGGTGAGCGTCGGCCATACACTGGAGCGAGACACAGCGATGGGACTTTTTATTCACACGTATGGCTGCCGCTCACCGCTGTCGCGCTTAGACCAATGTGGTGACTGGGCCGTAAACGTATGAGCACAAGAATTTAAATACAAAAGACATAGTTATATAGGCAGGGAGCACATAATATTGGGTCCAGACCACCAAAAGCGTGTAAGCTATGAGTTATCAGCGATAGAGACCAACAAAAGATAGTCACTCCCGTGTAAATATAACCTAACCACAAAATAAAAATTTTGAAAAACCGCCGACCGCGACATTCACTCTGTCAAACAAGTCTGTCAGTAGATAAGAACAAAGAAAACTATAGGTATCCTTTTCTCTAACACCCTAAAGAAAAGGATGCATATAGTTTTCTTTGTTCTTATTTACTGACAGACTTGTTTGACAGAGTATAGTAGACCGATTTTCATGAAACCTGGCTAAGAACACTCCCGTCTAACTCAGCTTTCAGACAAAAAAAAATCTAAATCGGTTCATCCGTTCGGGAGCTACGATGCCACAGACAGACACACACAAACAGACAGACAGACAGACCCGTCGTTTTTGCGTCGGGGGTTAAAAAGAGAGAGCGAGCGATTTATAAGTTCATCGCTTGGCGACGAACTATAACTCGCCCGCGCTATCATCGCGTCCCTTTTGACGTGTCTGTCTGTCTGTCTGTGGCATCGTAGCTCCTGAATGGATGAACCGATTTAGATTTACTTTTTTTGTCTGAAAGCTGAGTTAGTCGTTAGGAGTGCTTTCAGCTTTCCGATCGTAAGCGTCTTCATATTAACTAGCGATTTCTAATACAAAAAATGCGGCTTAGCCATGTTTTATGAAAATCGGTCCACTATGTCGCGGTCGGGGGTTTTTTCAAAATTTTAATTTTGTGGTTAGGTTATGTTTACACGTGAGCTACTATCTTTTGTTCGTAGCTATTTGCTTATAGCTTACCCGCTTTTGGTGAGACCAGTACCTGAGATGAAATATTTACGTAGTTTTAATTCTGTTTAAGTTGCTTACTAACAATAATATTAAAACATTGTCATCGTTATCATATTTAAATCTATAGAATATTTTAAGTTTGTTAAATTCAGGATTGCAAAATAATTTCATAGCCCTTTGAGGGTAGATTTACAAAATTTTAACATTTATTTAAATGCCTGAAGATATTGACTATAAATTTACGTAATTTGAGTAAGTTATATTAAAACTCTGTACATTATTAGAAATAAGAGGTATTTATGTTACCAAATCTAGTTGCTAGGAGTAATTCCGGAAAAAAATGTACAATTGGTTCACGTCTCAGATTTTGATAAAAATTGGTAGGCTGTTAAGAGTCCATGATGCTGAACAGGATCCACTAGGTTTCCTAATCCCCAAAATGTTCCAGATGCTTTGTATGAAACCTTCCTTTTTTGTTACCAGATTTCTTTACATTTTCGGTAACGAAAAAGGAAAGTTTCATACAAACTACCTGTGACATTTTAGGAAACCTAGTGGATCTTGCTCAGTATCATGGACTTTATCAGTCTACCAATTTTTATCAAAATCGGAGACATGATCCAAATGTACAAACTTTTCGAGAATTTCTGCTAGATTGAAATACCATTCACTTAACATATTCTATAGATTTTTGGTTACAGTATAAACGTCTATTTGCTTATAAAAATAACCAGTTGTGGTGTGTGACAACTAACAATAGTAGATTAGGTACATACTCAAATCACATTTAATTATCGGCCGAGCCGAGGTCGAAATATGTGATCTAAGGCACTGGTCCCACCGCGAACTAGTAAACTATGAGCTATCGGCTATAAAAACGAACAAAAGATAAGTAATCCCACGTAAATAAAAGAGACACGACGATGTTTATAGTTACTCGCCCAGCGGTGAGCTATCAATATCGCCGTGTCTCTTTTATTTGCACGGGAGTGCTTATATTTTGTTCGTTTTATAGCTCATAGCTTACTAGCTCGCGGTGGGACCAATGCCTAAGGCTCTTATTTACTGGCCAAGGTGTGTATACTATTTTTCTGTTCGACGGAGCCGGGAAGCGGTACGTTTAGCGCAGCGGCCAGAAATTTGACGCTTTCCGGCCGTAGGACTGAAAAAAAATATAGTTAACAATTTGTGCGCTCTTGGTGTGTTAAAATACTGTCGCTTTGACATAATCTTTCTTCGCCTAATCTATTTTTTTTCATATGGGGGTGGATGAAGTATTTTGTAGGTATTTTACGGGTTACACTAAGTGGGACCCATTTCTTGAAGCTACAAGTTACTATTTACAAGTGGTAGTCAATGTCTAATATCGTCACTACTTTGAAAAAATCTCGTATCTCACGCTGCTCCTCAAAGTTAAAACGCAGTAAGTCTATATGCATTCCATACATACTTACTACAATTCTCTTTTCTCAAACATGCAATGAAATATTGTCTTTACGTTCCTTAAAATGGGCTGGGAAGTATCGCTTTTTGGGCGCAACAACTCGAGAGGACTGTAAAGGGATTTCATATTATATTTTTAGGCCTAGGCCTGCAAAGTAACTTTTTTTGTAAAATATTGTCCTTTAGAGCATTTTTTTTTATTTCATTGTATGTTTGAGAAAAGCACTATACATGCCTCGGCGTGAAAACGGATTCCCGGCCTCGTATCCCTATCCGGTCTCGCTCGCACGCTCGCTCGGCCGTATATACCCACTTGGCCGGAAATCCTCATTTTCCCGGCCTCTGATGTAATGTACTATTTTATTGACAGACGAAGATACAAGTTTTTTTAAAAGTAGTGACGATATGACAAGTTGAAAAGAGACTTCCGCTTGTAACTTGTACTTGTAACTTTCAGTTTTGAGAAATGGGCTACTGAACTAAAAAACAAATCTCTGTATTGTTCGAAAACTTATTTTTATTTTATTTATTAACATTTTATCCAACAGATAATACAACATAATTATACGTAGTAGTAGTTATAATATATCGATAAAATAATCAAATGCAAACAATACTATAATTTTGACGATGGGTTGGCGTAGCGCGTAGTGACCAGTGACCCTGCCCGCTAAGCCGCGGTCCCGGGCTCGAATGAAGTTCGAATCCCGGTAAGGCATTTGTGTAATGAGCACAGATGTTTTCTATTTATGAGCATTTTCAGAATTTGGGTCCCCCAATTAAGTTTTAACAAAAATTAACTCACTGTCAGTTTTGTGACGACAATTAAGCATAAAATCTGTCTAAAAATTTACTTTTTTCACATTCTGAATGTAGATTATCGCTTAAAATTAAAGTAATTAACACAAAAAAAAAATCTTATAGAAATTTCATGCGTATTTATCGTCACAAAACTGACAGTGAGTTAATTTTTGTTAACAACTTACGCTTATTTGGGGGGGTCCCAAATTCTGAAAATGCTCGTATATCGAAAATTGCCCTAAACCGAGACGCTAGGAAAAAAGGACAGCCTTTGCCCAGCAGTGGGACACAATATACTAAACAAATTATAAGAATAAATGTTTATGATAAAAAGGAACATTCTAACTTTGCGAAGTGACTTTTGAGCTCATAATGAACAACTTTTACTATGGGAACAATTATGAAATCACGAAAAATAATTTGGCTGTTCAATAAATTTCGACTGTCATCGTATTCGTAATTCTTTGGTAAATCGTAGGATCAAAGCTCCAGTCCTCACGATACAGGCTAGACCTTAGTGTGAGGGTTACTGTTTGTTCTAAGCTCTTGTATATTTCTATTGTTTGTTTTTCTATTATTAACTTAGGCTTATGTATTGCAGATTTGGAAAATAAATGTATTGTATTGTATTGTCATTATGCCGCTCATTTCTATTGTACAGCCAACATTTTTCTCGTGTTTTCAGCATTGGTCCCATAAGACGGTCTTCTGTATTAAGCTACTTGCCTCCTAGTCAAATCAGCTTCTTTTTAAGAACTGTCAAAACGAATTTGAACGACTTGCTGATATGAAATTTATATGAAATCAAATTGAGTGACGTCACGGTCAACTCAGTTACTTTATATATTTCTACCTGACTTATTAAGTAGAAATTGGATTTGAAATTAACTTCTATCCATGTTTTTCTTATAATTATCTGATGTTTTATTTTGTGCATGGTATAAAATATTTTATGTTAACTACAGTCAAGTTCCCTTTTCACCCTGCATTATTGTAGTTTTATATCATATAATTTGTTCACAGTAAGGGAAAGAGGAACGGAATCGTCACCAATCCGGCGATGCGACTTGTTGCGAACGTCAGGAACGGCCTTGGTAAGTCACATTTTTAACCCCCGATGTAATAACCTAACCACAAAATTAAAATTTTGAAAAAACCCCGACCGCGACATAGTAGACCGATTTTCATGAAACATGGCTAAGAACACTCCCGACTAACTCAGCTTTCAGACAAAAAAAATACTAAATCTAAATCGGTTCATCCGTTCGGGAGCTACGATGCCACAGACAGACACACACACAGACAGACAGACAGACAGACAGACAGACACGTCAACTTATACCACCCCGTCGTTTTTGCGTCGGGGGTTAAAAATGAAGGGGTGTTACAAGTTTGACGTGTCTGTCTGTGTGTGTCAGTCTGTTGCATCGTAGCTCCCGTACGGGTGAACCGATTTTGATTTCATTTTTTTGTTTGAAAGCTGAATTAGTTGGGAGTGTTTCATGAAAATCGGTCCACTAGTAGCGGTACGTAACTTTAGCACTGACCGTTATTGCGCAGAAGCCAAAAACAGATCTCTCAGGGGATTACAGGGGGCGAAGGGCCCAGCTATCCCCTCCACATTTCACTCAGCGCTAAAGTTACGTGCCGCTTCTTGTAACCCCCGACGCAAAGACGACGGGGTGTTATAAGTTTGACGTGTCTATCTGTGGCTTCGTAGCTCCCGAACCCGCTTTAGATTACATTTTTTTTCGTTAGCTGAATTAGTCGGGAGTGTTCTTAGCCATGTTTGATGAAAATCGGTCCATAATGTCGGAGTTTTTTCAAAAATTTAAAATTTTGTATTATGCTTATTACAGACAGTGCTGCCGCCAATATCCGTCGCACTGGGGTGGCGCTAGCAGCCAGCGCCAGTTCTGCCAACCCCGCCGTCAAAACCAACGCCTTCCAGTGGAGGAAAGAGACGCCACTATAAACTAGAGCGAGACAACAGAGCACCTATTGTAATGATGTGCTAACTTTTCAAAATTGCGAAATATTCAAGATAGGAAGAATTCCTCGTCCGATAGGGAGATATGGAAGAAGAAATCTGCGCCGACCTCAAGTAATTGAGATAAGGGCAAGCGAATGATGATGATGGGGAATAATCATCTTCTGGGCGAGCTCACTCCATCGTAGAGCACGTCTTTGCCTTTGGCTAGTCTGTGGCCAAGAGTAAGCCCATTTATAATAATAAAAAAAAAAGTTTTTACACTTTCCTTATTTTTGTGTGGAGATTAACGGCTCAGCCACGACATTGGTGTAAGCGCGACAGCGGTGAGCGGCGGCCATACATTGGAGCGAGACACAGCGATGGGACTTTTCATTCGCACGTATGGCTGCCACTCACCGCTGCCGCGCTTAGACCAATGTCGTGGCTGGGCCGTGAATATAGGAAATTTAAATTTATTAAATAGATAGTATATTTTATACCTACATTTAAATTTCCTATATTTCTTGTGAGACTTTCATGAAATATAATGGAAGTGCCATCAGCACAGAAACGGTTAACGGCCCAGCCACGACATTGGTCTAAGCGCGGCAGCCATACGTGCGAATAAAAAGGCCCATCGCTTGTCTCGCTCCAATGTATGGGCGCCGCTCACCGCTGTCGCGCTTAGACTAATGTCGTGGCTGAGCCGTAATGGTGTATTTGACCACCATATAAAGCCTGGCATCCGTTGGCTCGTTAGGTGGACGACATTCGAAAAACTGCGGGGCACTTCTGGATGAGATTAGCCCAGGACCGGGATAAGTGGCGTACACGGAGGGAGGCCTATGCTCAGCAGTGGGCGATTAATGGCTGAAATGATGATGGTGATGATGATGATGATGATGATGATGATGATGATGATGATGATAAAGCCTGACCAGAAATATAGACTACGCGCCATGTTGCGGAATTTCATTAGAACTAATTTCTTCATACTAATCTGAACTGTCAACCCATACATCATAATAACAGCGCCCTCTTGACAAATCTCATTTCGTCACTACTTTTAAAAAAACTTGTATCTTCGTCTGTCAATGAAAAGGAAATTGTAGTAAGTATGTATGGAATGCATATAGACTTACTGCGTTTTAACTTTGAGGAGCAGCGTGAGATACGAGATTTTTTCAAAGTAGTGACGATATATTAATGACATAGACATTAATATATCGTCACGATTATATTGAATCGGTATTAAATCAAAGAAATTGATGAAAAAGTGGTGTAATATTTGTTTTAATTATCTATATTCACAATTATGTCCGTGTAAAGGAAGTCATAGTATTAAGACTATGATTCTAAGGACTTGGCAGTTAAGTCTATTTTTTTAGCCTATGACATTAACAATATTATTTTTAAGTTATGTAAATATGATTTGTTGCGTAATTGAAACCTGAGATATTGTGTAATTATGATTTTGATATTTTTATATGACGTAATTTTTTGTGTGTATACTTTGTCTTTGTGAGCTAATTTAAAACTAAAATGTGTAAGACTCATATAAACAAAATAAAATGTACAGTGTTTACTGTAGAATTCAGAACATAATTGTAAAGTTAAATATTTATAAATTGTGTCGTTCCTAAATAAGAGGACGCGCGGATCGGTGAAACGAGCCAATTTCGACACCTTTAAATTGAGAACGTCGCAAATGATAACTACAAAAGCGAGAAGAACTCAAGAAATAGACATTATGTGTAAAGCCGTAAGGTCGAAAATATCATGTGACGCAATTATTTGATGAATGCATTCGTCCAAACGAAAACGATTGTCGTAGAAGTAAGTTCTCAATTACGTTACGAAATTGAGAATTAGCTTTTGTCAATACTGAAGACGCTTTGATTTTATTAGTTTTACGTTTAGTAAATCCAAAAGGTACAAATTTTCTGCAATTGACTCAGTTTTGTTTTGAAAAAAAAATGTCAAAAATTCGACTTTTCACAATCTGAAATTAAATTCATTAAACCTATTTTTAGCAACATAAAAATCTATATTTTTTCTGTTTGGTAGTAAGATTTTACTAGCTGTTTCATTTTGATATAATGTTTTGTTGTAATACAAATTATTGACATAATTTAACGTTTCATATAATACGACATTGGCACAGTTATATCAAATAACATTCAAATATACAATCCACCTCAGATTTTTTATGTCAAATTTTACTTTAGACGAAATAATAATATGAAATTATATCAAAAATGATGCACCCTTGACTGTATCTATAATACTCTACATCTGAATCTATAATTAGACAAAAACGTCCTTAGAGACTAAGTTTTATCGGTTAAGCTAAATTTTCTTAAGGAAAATTTGCTTTTAACTCGATTTTAAAATATGTATGTAGAAAATTAGTGTTAAAATAAACTTCAGTGAAAACTTGAGAATATTGGAAGATACTGTTCTTGTAGTCTTTAACCCTTAAATGCATAGTGATGTATATATGCATCATCTATTTCTGACTCTATTGACAGCATGTCAGAATTCAAATTTAAGTGTTAAAACGACTTTATACATTTATAACATCGTCTTTAGTTCTTAATCCACCAATACTCCAAGTACTTCAAAATCCACCAATCAAATAGATGTCGATTTAATATGTTTAGGATTTTGAACTTTGCTGTCAGAAAGACCTTGCACCTCAGTATCGCCCCCTGGTGGAAAAAACGAATCATCTGTTTTAGAAAAAAAAAACATTTTGTCTCGATAATAGTACATTGCGATACAAGTGCTGAATAAAGGAACTTCGAAAAAAGTGGCGATAAATTAAAACATGACCGAAGTTCCTTTTCGCACGTGTATCTGATGAAAATGAACCACTTCTCGCTCTACTGAAAAAAAAAACCTTCTGTACTGAAAATTAAATGTCTTGCTAATTTAACATTAGACGTAGATAAATCGACGGCCTAGTGCTAAAATACAGAATCCGGTGGATTAAACCAAAATAGTACAACAACCATACAAATGTGATCTCAGAACTGCGAACAAACTCAGACATTCTGATAAAAAAAAGTTGTGCATTTAAACGTAATATTATGATGTTTTGAATTATACTAGTCCCTTTGGCCGGGTCTGCACCGACCGCACGGGTACGGTCGATGTTTACCCGATTTATTGTGTAAGTATGGCGTTTCTATAGATTTTGACATAAATGATATAAATTCTAAAACGAACAGCTAAAAAGTCTAAAGAAGCGCCAAGACTTTCTGATGTGTATACACAAGTTAATATATGGCAATATGTATTGTAATTTAGATATTAATTAATAAATATAGTAGGGTTTTGAAATTTTAAGATGGCAACACCAACTTAGCGTACGAGTGTATAATTTAAACTGGCTACTGATGCAATATAAAAAATATAACATTGATAATCTCTGTTTGAACATAATTTAAATATAAAAAGATTATGTCCCATACATTAAAATGCGACCGCCTAAGAGTTTGCAGAAAGTAGATGGCGCCACTAACAAAATGCCTTGTTGCCATCGATTATATATATGTACTTGTAGATGGCGTTAAGTGTTACTTTTGACATAGATTTATGGCGCCGATTTATATTTTTAATGGAACCATCTACTTTTTACACCCTTTTCGGCTGTTATATTTTAATGTATGAGATGGTATAATCTTCTTATATAATATAATCTATGGTTTAATTTAAAGTAAATTCATCAAATATTATGTAAAAGTAAATTAGGTGAAATCCTATTTAAATTTAATACAGTATTGTTCGAGGCACTAATGTTTAGGAAAAAGAGGCAAAATTATAAATACAATGACTTCTTTGTTATTAAAAGGTTTTATTGAGTTATTTTAGATTTGACAATGGGCAATAACTAAAGAAAAAAATACTAAAACTAAAAAAAACTCATTGAACTCAACATAATTTTACTTCTGAATGAAAGACAAAACATCTTATACAAAAAATGCAAAGTTTGAATAAGTGAAAAAGACAATTTTAGATAATTTAGAAGTCATTGCTAAAAAATTAGAATTTTAAAAATTCTCAATGGTATTGTTGTGGTAGTGTTTCGGCATAAGATTAAAAATCGAATTAAATTAAATTTAACTAAATTTTTGAGGCTGAATCTTGATCGAGTTTGAATTTCGTGTCATAAAATTGAGGCTAGAATACTTTTTTTATTATATTATTTTATTAAGGGCCAGTTGCATCAACCACATTTGACAGACACATCATCGTCACGCAGCAGACGTCTATGGAACTTCTCATACAATAAAGTTTAACGAACGCTTTAACGGTGACAGACGGTTTGATGCAACCGGCCCTAAAACTACGATATAATATAAAAGTAATACGCTTTTAAAGCGGTTTGTAACATTACCTTTTATTTTATATCGTTGTTGTATATTTTTAGTGTACTGAATTTTGAAAATTATTCATCGCAAGATGAATATTTGGAAAATCTTATTTGACTAACCCTCTAGATTTCTATGAAGGGAATGCATACACAAATGTAACAATAATATCTCATGTATATTGTATTTTAAAGTCATAAAAAGTATTAAGATATTCATAAAAACTCCTTTTCTCAAACATGCAATGAAATATTGTCTTTACGTTCCTTAAAATGGGCTGGGAAGTATCGCTTTTTGGGCGCAACAACTCGAGAGGACTGTAAAGGGATTTCATATTATTTTTTAGTCCTAGGCCTGCAAAGTAACTTTTTTTTATAAAATATTGTCCTTTAGAGCATTTTTTTTATTTCATTGTATGTTTGAGAAAAGCACTATACATGCCTCGGCGTGAAAACGGATTCCCGGCCTCGTATCCCTATCCGGTATCCCGTATATACCCACTTGGCCGGAAATCCTCATTTTCCCGGCCTCTGATGTAATGTACTATTTTTTTTGTTTAGTGACGTGCAAATTCATTTTCATATTTTACCAAGTGGTTATAACTCGTTTTATGACTAAAATGATTTCATAACATAACTCTCTTTGCATAAAATAAGTTCTTATAATATGTACAACTAAAATATCTTCATATTTTTTGTGACAAAAAATACAAATTATTTTTTATATTATAGTTTTGAATCAATTCTTGCTAATCTCCAGTCAATATTTTTTAGTTTTTTTTTACAAATATTTTAACATTTTTGCTGTGGGTTATATGAATATATATATGTATATGGCTCTCATGCAAAAATCTTCGCATATAACGCCTTAGTTTACGCTTATTTTGTAAAAATATAGTAATATTTATTTATTGATTTTGGGTGCGTGATATTATGTTTTAAAGCCTAATGTAACGTTTATAATATACACAAATATAATTAATTTAATATAATACTTATTGCAGTAAAATACGAAAGCAAATATGCAATCAAAATTATACGAAACGTTACATTAGGTAATATAAAATTATGTCAAATTTCGTGCCCATTTTAATTTTAAAAAGTTTACGAACCAAAGACAACACTGGCACACAGCTTTGATAAAACTTGCTATCTCTATTGTTCCCATAATAAAAGCAAGAAAGAAAAATACCGATATTATTCCATTAAAAGATACCTTTGAGAGAAAAATTCACAATACAATTAAAGAAAACATTTTTAATACATTGTGCAACAAGAGATGTAAGGGGGTATTAATAACGAGTGTCGTGATTCACGACAGCCGCAGGATCTTCATGTAGTTAATTATTTAATAGGTGGCGACAAAAAATTGAGGTACAATATTAGTATGAAGATCGTTAATCCTATATAAATCAATCTTGGTCCCGAGGTACGTTTGTTTCTTAGACTTTATCTGTCTATACGGAGTTATTTACGTCTTTGACTAGACGCAGACTAGCCTTGACTAGATCCCTGTTGGCGTTATTTGAGAAGATTATGTGCCAAAACTAGCCAAGTTTTTTTTTGTGTTTGAAAGAAAAATCCATACTGATATTTTAGGTGGGAAAGTGTGTGTCTGTTTGTTTTTCCGTCTTTCACGGCAACGGATTGACGTGATTTTTTAATCGGATATAGTTGAAGGGATTTAGAGTTACATAGCCTCCCTCCCCACCCTAAAAGGGGGGGGGGTTGGAGTTTGGAGCATTCCGGAATTTTCGCCGCAGCGGACAAAAGCTAGCTGGTTATATTTTATTAACTTTGGTTCGTAAACGTTTGTGTGAGTTTGGCGACATTGTGATTTAGATTATTTTGTTTGTGTTGAATCTGTACGAATATAGCGTAGGTGGTGCCGTGCGATACATGTTGTGAAGAAATATATTGAAATATATATAATTTCTCTTATATGTGTGTTTTATTTGAAATAGAGATCGCTAAGCTCGAGAATGATTTTGTGACCACACCAACGGGTAAACACCAATTTTTAACCCCCGACGCAAAAACGATGGGGTGTTATAAGTTTGACGTGTCTGTCTGTCTGTGGAATCGTAGCTCCCGAACGGATGAACCGATATAGATTTAGTTTTTTTTTGTCTGAAAGCTGAGTTTAGGTAGTGTTCTTAGCCATGTTTCACGAAAATCGGTCTACTATGTCGCGGTCGGGGGTTTCTCTAAATTTTAATTTTGTGGTTAGGTTATACTATTCGAAAACCGATAGGAAAATTGCATTTTATCCACAAGAGTGCAAAGTAATTTCGTACAAATTTTAACTTGCTGTCTTAATCTGGACGGTACAATTTACCTATAAACGATGAATTTGAATCATAAATATTGTATAAATTGTTGGATTTGGATGCGAATCGTGTTATTTTACATCAATATACCGCTCGGGCGAATCTCGACTGGGGGGCAAATGTAACTGGTCCATTTTTTCCATGTTTTACAATGTTTGCATTATTAAATAGAGTGTCTACCGGTTATATATACGGTAGGCGTGTTCAGTGTCAATGGATTAGTTACAATGCCCCCCCAGTCGAGATTTACCCCGCTGTACCTTACATACGTACCTTACTTAACAAACTGCATTCTCTCAATTTTGAACTTCATCTTAATGCGTTAAGGTTGATATAAGAACAGTTGTTCGTATGATCGATAGGATGTCACTGCGCAAGCGACGCCCTTCTCTAACGTCATTCCAAACCGTTTACCGAGCTACAGTTCAAAATAACCAGTATAAATAAACTAGCATTTCAGTTCTACTCTAATAGTTATTTGTTATACAAGGGGGCAAAGTTGTATTTTAACGCCGAGTGTGGAATTGAAAAACGAGCAAGGGAAAAGATTCTATAGTTGGACCACGAGCGAAGCGAGTGTTTCGAGAATAGAATCCTGAACTTGCGAGTTTTTTAACACACGAGAAGTAAAATACATTTCCACCCGAGTGTAACACAAAACTTTTCCCCTCACTATAGCGAGGAAACTACAACGCAAAAAATGCGTTTATCACAGCTTCCAGTAGTTCCACAGGTGGTAAATCATCTTTATTACTAGATTCACCTACTTTTATCAATTTTAAAGCAGTTAATTTGACTTTATTCAAGGTCAAATTACTTTACCCACTAGTGGATAAAATGCGTTTTTACCCGCTGGTATTAAAGGACAAAACACGTGTTTCCGAGATAGTGAGGGGAAAAAGAATCGAATAACCTAACCACAAGAAATGAATCGCTTCTTTTTTTACGCACTAGTGCGAGAAGTGGTTCATTATATGTCAGGTCGAAACTTCGGATGGCCATCTGTACTGAAATACATCGTACGATACACCTGCAAAAAGGAAATTCGTAACTCGTGTCGATTAAAACACTCCCTTCGCTCGTGTTTTACTTTATCGCTACTCGTTTCTAATCTCCTTTTTTCCTCACTTGTATCGTAATATACCATTTTCGTGTCATTCTCGGTATAGAAACATGTACGTATTCTGATCACGGTACCCACAGATCTCGTTGCCTACTATTAAGAACTCATTTCACCAGCGCTCGCGCATTTCTCTCAACCAATGAGAGTACAGTCTGGGCAGAGTGGGCGGAATCAAACAAAGCCGCGCCCAATCAGAATCAGATTTGAAATTTATGAAATCAAAGCTTACATAGTTTAGCTGTCTACAGAAATAGATTGGCACCGTCATATTTTGATGCGATGCGACCGTGGATAGAAATTAATGAATATTATATGCTTGTAATTTTATTTTCCCCTCACTAGCTCGGAAACACGTGTTTTGTCCTTTAATACCAGCGGGTAAAAACGCATTTTATCCACTAGTGGGTAAAGTAATTTGACCTTGAATAAAGTCAAATTAACTGCTTTAAAATTGATAAAAGTAGGTGATTCTAGTAGGGGAAGGTGAGGTAATACGATCCCTGGAGGTCAAACGATCCCCCGCCCTAAATCAGAGACAACTAGTGCCATCTATCCAAATGCGCTTTAAACATGTTCCCCGCGCCTGAGCCAGTCACCTCTCCAAGTGTCATGGCGGTGCGAGAGCTCGGCGTGATTTTATTAAAAAATAATCAAAAAGTGTGGCTCTGATTTAAGATAAGCCTGTTTTTGAACTTTCATTACTTTATTCATGTTCGTATTTATTGAAATATTGTGTTATTTGAGGGTATTAATATCGGTTAGCTAATATTTAAGCCATGTTCGATCACCGCACGCGTTATTTGAAGGTTATAATTTGATCGATATCTAGAAATTTGGTGTTTGGGGCAAAACGATGCCTTTCTATGTGTTTAAAATGATCCCTGGAATCATTTTACCCCATTAGTATTTGTTGTTTTTACAGATCATGCCGCGAATTTATATACGCAAAAGTAATCGCCTAAATTGGCTTGAAGAACAAAATGCAGAAGGCATTAGATGCCGTCAGAGATGGCATGCCTTACAAAACTGCAAGTAGAGTTTAAGGTCCCGGTGATGGCTTTAAAAAAAAGAGCCAAAGGTAAAAATAAAATAGCTGTAGGCTCCGCTAAAAAGCTAGGTCGCAAACAAACTGTGTTTAACTTAGAACAAGAACAGGAACTGGTTGATTACATTAAGGACATGGAGTCTAGAATGTACGGACTGACCACACAGGATGTTTTAAGCTTAGCTCACGAACTGGCAGAAATAATTGACCTCATCCATTTTCTGAAGAAAAAGGAAAAGTTGGACTTGAATGGCTTCGTTGATTTAGTTTAGACGTAGACATCCGGACATTACGATGCGTGCCCCAGAATCGATGTCTTCTGCCCGGGCGCGAGCCTTTAATAAGGCCTGTGGTGGACAAATTTTTTCGACTTTCGCAAATGTGCAAGCAAAACATTATTTTCCACCCCATCGGATATTTAATGTTGACGAGACGAGTATATGCACTGTCCCAACAAAAAACTCGAGAGTGTTTGCACAAACGGGCCGTAATAAAATGCCGGGCCGTAATAAATAAAGGGCCGGGTTTAAAATGATCCCTGGGATTATTTTACCCCTACCCCAGGGATCATTTTATACAAGGGTGTGTATAAAATGATCCTTTACTAAACTTTATCAAAAACCTCTAATACTATAAAAATACACACATATAATAAAAAACAAGTGTGCAGTTACAACGTCAAGTAAGTTTACTACCTACAACAATAGAAATCTTGCGGTTTTTGTCTTCAGCTTTAGCCACAGTTAAGTTTTTCCCTTAAGGGAATCATTATACCTCACCTTCCCCTAATAAAGATGATTTACCACCTGTGGAACTACTGGAAGCAGTGATAGACGCATTTTTTGCGTTGTAGTTTCCTCGCTATAGTGAGGGGAAAAGTTTTGTGTTACACTCGGGTGCAAATGTATTTTACTTCTCGTGTGTTAAAAAACTCGCAAGTTCAGGATTCTATTCTTGAACCACTCGCTTCGCTCGTGGTTCAACTATAGAATCCTTTCACTTGCTCGTTTTTCAATTCCACACTCGGCGTTAAAATACAACTTTGCCCCCTTGTATAACAAATAACTATAACATATTTATATTTAAGATTTTATTTATCGCTTATATTTATCAAGTTAAATATCGGATCGGAATCATTACGATTCAAGTGAAGAAAAGAGGAAATTATAAACAAGTGACGACAAATTAAAAATCGACCGAAGGGAGTGTTTTAAATCGACGCGAGTCACGAATTCCCTTTTCGCAAGTGTATCGTATGTACGGGTATCTGTACCTATCAGTCCTACCATATGGTATACCTAACGTTTTTAGGTGCAGTCAAAAATATAGCTGTGAGTACAGAGTGCCAAAAATATATATACACACCTTTATGTACAGGGAATAAAGTTCTGTAAACATATTTTTTCTACTCCCGAACCGATCCGTCATTTACAGGATCGTGCATAGATCTTTAAAACCCTACATAAGAGGGCTTTCGTGTGAAAAACAGTGAAATCGCAACCGAGCGCTTAATCACATCGTGTGTGGTATCAAATTAAAGAGCTTTGCGAGTAGTTTACAAATATATATCACATTATAAGACTTTTTCTTCTTGGTCTAACAAAATATGAGAAAATGTCCAAAAGTGGTAATAATTGTACCGGTGAAGGCTCGTTTTCAAAAAATTGCCAAAAATAAATAATAGCAATTTATAATCACTAAGGCATAACAGCAGTTTAAGTAAACGTTGCAGATTAATTAAGTACAAAAATTACTTCGATGTGATGTAGATTTTCAAGGAAATTGTCACTTAATTTTAGGTAATTTCTGAAAAAAATTGAATTCGTCTTAGCCTCGTTTACTCTTTTTCAAAACCTTATAATAAAAATGTAGTCTTAGAAGATTGTAGTACAGGATATACGAATTATAAATTTACCTGTTTTAGTATTAAAAATTGTCCAAATTTTACAAATAAGATCGACTAATTCAGCTCTATACGTGAGTTTTTTTAAACGTGCATTACAGAAATAGTTATTTGTTATACAAGGGGGCAAAGTTGTATTTTAACGCCGAGTGTGGAATTGAAAAACGAGCATGTGAAAGGATTCTATAGTTGAACCACGAGCGAAGCGAGTGGTTCGAGAATAGAATCCTGAACTTGCGAGTTTTTTAACACACGAGAAGTAAAATACATTTGCACCCGAGTGTAACACAAAACTTTTCCCCTCACTATAGCGAGGAAACTACAACGCAAAAAATGCGTATTTATCACTGCTTCCAGTAGTTCCACAGGTGGTAAATCATCTTTATTATTAGATTCACCTATTTTTATCAATTTTAAAGCAGTTAATTTGACTTTATTCAAGGTCAAATTACTTTACTCACTAGTGGATAAAATGCGTTTTTACCCGCTGGTATTAAAGGACAAAACACGTGTTTCCGAGCTAGTGAGGGGAAAAATTCATAATTAATTTAGTGAGTTAGTTATCGAAAATCCAGTCTTATAAAAATCAAGATAATAAGATGCTCTAACTGAAACTTGAATTAAATAAATCTGTTGGATAACGGAAAGTGTAGTATTTCACCGACTAAAACTATCAATTTTACATTTTTCTTACGTTTTTTTTGAAAGCACCCATAAGTATATTCCCCAAAGCCGTCCGCCGGCTTTCCGCGTAGGTATGCGCGCAATATCCAAAAAGCTGAAAACGCATTGTTTGGCTCTGTAACCATGGCAACACATTGTTATAACGCTTTGGGCAGCTGAGCTGACAGTGCAAACCTTTGCATCAAAATACAGGAAACAGAGTGAATTTCAAGAAAACTATTAAAAACTGAAAGTGCATGGTCGTAGAAATAGTACATTACGATACAAGTGCGTAAAAAAGGAAGATCGAAACGAGTGGCGATAAATTAAAACACGACCGAAGGGAGTGTTTTAAATCGACACGAGTTACGAATTTCCTTTTTGCACGTGTATCGTACGACGTTTTTCAGTACAGATGAGCCTCCGAAGTTTCGACCTGGCATATAATGAACCACTTCTCGAACTAGTGCGTAAAAAAACGACCATCTGTACTGAAAAAGTATTGTATGCAACGGTGTTTAGCTGAGTCAAAAAATACTCGTGGCACCTTAATTAACAATTTTCGGCTTCGCCTCAAATTGTTACTCACGCCCCTCGTCTTTTTTGGCTTCCTTTAAGCGCCTGTTGCATAAAATACTATTTTGAACTCTGTCTGTATTCACAGGTGTGTTATTGACTGTACGTTTAAAATCACAGGTGGTAAAATAAAACTACAAACTCAAAAACTATTATGTAATTTGGCTATGTACAATTATTTTACTACATTTACAATAAATAATTTATCTACGAACTAAAAATACTCTTATCACAATATGTATTTACAATATTACTTTAGCTACATTATAATTTATAACTATTCTAGTATTGTAGATAACTACATACGAATATAATGGACTAAGAGCCCATAGCCGCCAGACCTTCCTCATTTTCTCAAGGATGAAACTTTGGGATAATGTAGAGTTGGTATCGACGTTTAATGTCTGCATATTACCTAGTTCGGCCCGTTGGCCATTAAATAAATCAATAATAATAAATAAATAAATATTATAGGACATAAGCTCAAGAAGGCTTGTGTTGTGGGTACTCAGACAACGGTATACAGAGTGGGGCCCCTTGAAAGTTTTTTCTAAGAGGTAATGTATTGCGAATTCTGTTAAGTCTAAAGTGTGACAGACAACGTCAATGACAACAATAATGGCGTACATTGATGCTAATATTTATTTTGTATGAAAAATTAAAATATTAAAGACTTCATAATTTTTAAAAGTCACTGAACAAATGTTGATCAGTATAAGGAGAATAGCCTACAGTTCAATTCTTCGCCTTTGTTACAGGCCCCACTCTGTATAATATATAAATACTTATATACATAGAAAACATCCATGACTCAGGAACAAATATCTGTGCTCATCACACTAATAAATTCCCTTCCCGGGATTCGAACCCGGGACCGCGGCGTAGCAGGCAGGATCACTACCGACTGCGCCAGACCGGTCGCCAAACGCATTGCCATTTTTTTGCTATAAGGTTTTTTTTTAAATATTGCCTGTCCTTAAATTCTCAAGGCTGATTTTTATACATGTGTTAGAAAAGGCTGTAAGGATTTGATAATCATCTTTTTCTACTCCCGTACTGTTATTCGTGAGTTACAAGGTCGTGCATAGAACTTTAAAACCCTACATAAAAGATGTCAGGACAAGTCTATCTAGTCTATACCCTGAAAACATTTAGTAGCAGTAGCACGATATAGCTGTTACAGTTCAGTAAATACATTGCTACCAACTTAACAAACCAATTCGCAGAGTCGAGACTCCTTCGTTTTCTGCTGCGTTCATTGGCGACGCGTCGAATCGCATTCAAATGTATGAGAACTCGATTCAACTCGGCTCGATTCGTCTTAGTGGCCAGTTTTCAAAGAACCATACCATAGACAGTTTTATTTTCATGTTTGCACTCAA
Source organism: Leguminivora glycinivorella (assembly GCF_023078275.1). Taxonomy (NCBI): domain Eukaryota; kingdom Metazoa; phylum Arthropoda; class Insecta; order Lepidoptera; family Tortricidae; genus Leguminivora; species Leguminivora glycinivorella. Next base: position 2,746,275 of record NC_062997.1, on the reverse strand, counting down.
ACTGCATATTCAAAATGGTAGGCGGTCCACCTAGATAACTAAGATGACTGAAAGTAGGTATTTGTTGAATTTATAATTTTCTTTCAAAATAAGTGCTTGGTCGTAGAAAAAGTATTGTATGCAACGGTGTTTAACTGAGTCAAAAAATGCTCGTGGCGTCTTTATTAACAATTTTCGGCTTCGCCTCAAATTCGTTACCCACGCCACTCACCTTTTTTGACCTCTTTTAACCACCAGTTGCATAAAATACTATTTACTAACCATTTGCGCCGGCTATGGCTTGAGAAATTAGGGCTGTTAAGTGTTATACATTAGGGTAAGTTAGAGAGACTTTCAAGCGGCTGGTACAAGTCACGCCCGGCAGAAATGGTCTGGAAGTGATGATTGTCAAATCCTTGCAGTCTTTTCTATTACATATAAAAAAAAAACCGGCCAAGAGCGTGTCGGGCCACGCTCAGTGTAGGGTTCCGTAGTTTTCCGTATTTTTTTCAAAAACTACTAAACCTATCAAGTTCAAAACAATTTTCCTAGAAAGTCTTTATAAAGTTCTACTTTTGTGATTTTTTTTTATATTTTTTAAACATATGGTTCAAAAGTTAGAGGGGGGGGACGCACTTTTTTTTGCTTTAGGAGCGATTATTTACTAAAATATTAATATTATCAAAAAACGGTCTTAGTAAACCCTTATTAATTTTTTAATACCTATCCAACAATATATCACACGCTGGGGTTGGAATGAAAAAAAAATATCAGCCCCCACTTTACATGTAGGGAGGGTACCCTAATAAAACATTTTTTTCCATTTTTTATTTTTGCACTTTGTTGGCGTGATTGATATACATATTGGTACCAAATTTCAGCTTTCTAGTGCTAACGGTTACTGAGATTATCCGCGGACGGACGGACGGACGGACGGACGGACGGACGGACGGACAGACAGACATGGCGAAACTATAAGGGTTCCTAGTTGACTACGGAACCCTAAAAATCAGCCTTGAGAATTTAAGGAAAGCTATTGTTTTAAAAAAAAAACCTTATAGCAAAAAAATGGCCGTCGGGCCGAACTAGATAATATTATTAATTAATTTATTAATTTATTAACACAAGAGGTACATTCATAACAAAAAATATGTCCCACAAAACGGTTTTCACAGTTTGACTTAAAATAACATTTAGATAGTAACAATTAAAAACTTAAACAGAGCTCTTTCAAATCAGGCTTCCGTCCTGATATCCGCAGGCAAACAGTTTAATATGTAGGGTAGACGTTTCGTCAAACATCTATCTCCATAGTAGCTGGTTACTCTGGGCACTTCGTATTTGCCTACAGTTACCGACCTGGTGCCGTGTGTATTACTTACAAGAGATAAACCATGATTATGACTTCCATGGTGACTAAGTGCTAATGTGAATTTATGCTGAAGGCTTACTGGAAGAATCTTACATATCTTAAATATGCAGACATTAACGTCGTACCACCTCTACATTATCCCAAAGTTTCATCCTTGAGAAAATGAGGAAGGTCTGGTGGCTATAGGCTCTTAGTCTATAACGAGTTGCCATGTAAAAGTTAAAATCCATAGTCTTTTTTATATCCGACACTAAGTAGGTATGTAAAAAAATATCCAGTACGTTTTCACATTATCTGATCCGATATCGGATGTCGGACCGATATCCCATACATTACAGGCGCCATATTGGATTTTTCCTTCCAACATCCGATATCGGATCGGATAATGTGAAAACGGTCTTATGATGAAGCCTATCGATCGGTATGACAAAACTACAGTGTTTTTTTCGTGTAGGTAGCGGGTTCGATTCCCGTTTAACCCATGTAATTATTTAAAAATCTATGAATGCAGTTTTTCTTAGTTTTAAAAATAAAATGAAGTCTTCTTTCAGCAATATATCCTGTCTCTGATATTTAAGGTACTTTCCTTCTGCAATAGCCGTGGGACTCCCTGTATTCTTTTTTTACTTTGCCCACCACTAGTGGTTTTTTTGTTTTTTTGACACGGGAAGAAAAGGGTTGAATAGTACATTATGCAACAAGGGGAGGAACTTGAATATTACTAACGAGAGTAAGTTAAATCGCGACGGCTTGCCGGAGGGATTTAAAGACTGAAGTTTGTAATATTCATACTCCCCCGAGTTACACACAATGTTTTTCATCACACTTGCAATATAAAAATATGTAAAAAGATAAAAAAAAAGTCGAATACGGTACTAGAAATGTCATAACTCCCTTGGGAGAACGATTTTTCTATAACTCACGCTCCGCCTGCGTGCAAAATCACGTTTAGTGTGCGAGTGTGATGAAAATGATATTTAACCCCCAACGCAAAAACGACGGGGTGTTGTCTGGGTCTGTCTGTCTGTTTGTGTGTGTGTAGCTGTGGCATCGTAGCTCCCGAACGGATGAACCGATTTAGTTTTACTTTTTTGTTTAAAAGCTGAATGAGTAGGGAGTGTTCTTAGAAATGTTTCATGAAAATCGGTCCACTATGTCGCGGTCGGGGGTTTTTTCAAAATTTTAATTTGTGGTTGGTTATTTATGGATAATACGGATGCCGGTCACGAGTCCCTCGTAGTTAAGGCTTGGACGATGCACCGAAGTCGTGCTAGACTGTTGACTCCACAACCTCCTTCGTCTGGGGACAAGAAACGATTATGTCATAATAAGAAAACTTTCTTGCCATAGCTGTCGCAGAAAACGACAGTAGGATGTGGGTTAAATTGTGGCGCAGGCGAGAAGCTGGCATCCTGTCACAGCAATGTCACAATTTCGTTTTCTTTCAAACGCTTTTTGCCAAGAGTGACATTGACACTTGAGTAGTTTCATGTGCTCTGCCTACCCCTTGTTACCCCTTGTTCGGCAATACAGCTATCAATACAGACAAAAGTGCCATTCTTAACTAAAGGCTATAAATCTTAGTGGGAATTGTCTCAGGATGTAGGTTGTACCTATTATTGTGTATTCCAATATCTTCTTATCTGTATGACCTTCCTATGTCTGTTTTTTTCCCCAATAAAGAAATAGTTATTTGTTATACAAGGGGGCAAAGTTGTATTTTAACGCCGAGTGTGGAATTGAAAAACGAGCAAGTGAAAGGATTCTATAGTTGAACCACGAGCGAAGCGAGTGGTTCGAGAATAGAATCCTGAACTTGCGAGTTTTTTAACACACGAGAAGTTAAATACATTTGCACCCGAGTGTAACACAAAACTTTTCCCCTCACTATAGCGAGGAAACTACAACGCAAAAAATGCGTTTATCACTGCTTCCAGTAGTTCCACCGGTGGTAAATCATCTTTATTACTAGATTCACCTACTTTTATCAATTTTAAAGCAGTTAATTTGACTATATTCAAGGTCAAATTACTTTACCCACTAGTGGATAAAATGCGTTTTTACCCGCTGGTATTAAAGGACAAAACACGTGTTTCCGAGCTAGTGAGGGGAAAATAAAATAAAATACTCCCTTCGTTCATTAATGTATTAAATTCTTCAGTACAGATGGTGTTTTTTTTACGCACTAGTGCGAGAAGTGGTTCATTATATACCAGGTCGAAACTTTGGAGGCTCATCTGTACTGAAAAACTTCGTACGATACACGTGCGAAAAGGAAATTCGTACGTCGTTCGAACTTCCTTTTTTACGCACTTGTGTCGTAATGTATTATATCGTGACTCCTTTTGAATTTGTTTTTTTCCGCACTAGTATCATAAATATCATAATTTACGTACTGTTAAGGAAAGGTTTCTCCCGGTCCAAGTTGGGTTCCCTGGCGGGACTCCTGTCACCGACTGGCTCCATGTAGCCCTTGCCTTCTGTCTCCAACTGTTAACAAAAAAAAATTGAAAAAAAAAATCCCCTGATACCGTGCACCAATTTCCACCAAACAGTCCGTTTTTACATTATCCGATCCGATATCGGATGTCGGAAGGATTTCAATGGAAAAAATCCAAGATGGCGCCTGTAATGTATGGGATATCGGTCCTACATCCGATATCGGATCGGATAATATGAAAACGCACTAATTCAGCTTTCAGAAAAAAACTAAATCGTAGTCGGTTCATCCGATCAGGAGATACGATGCCACAGACAGACACACACACACAGACAGACAGACACGTCAAACTTATAACACTCCGTCGTTTTTGCGTCGGGAGTTAAAGTTGCCTTAGTAAACCTGGCGAATGACAAGTTGTGAAGTTTTTTAGGGTTCCGTAGTCAACTAGGAACCCTTATAGTTTCGCCATGTCTGTCTGTCCGTCCGTCCGTCCGTCCGTCCGTCCGTCCGTCCGTCCGTCCGTCCGTCCGTCCGTCCGTCCGCGGATAATCTCAGTAACCGTTAGCACTAGAAAGCTGAAATTTGGTACCAATATGTATTTCAATCACGCCGACAAAGTGCAAAAATAAAAAATGGAAAAAAATGTTTTATTAGGGTACCCCCCCTACATGTAAAGTGGGGGCTGATATTTTTTTTCATTTCAACCCCAACGTGTGATATATTGTTGGATAGGTATTTAAAAATGAATAAGGGTTTACTAAGATGGTTTTTTGATAATATTAGTATTTTCGGAAATAATCGCTCCTAAAGGAAAAAAAAGTGCGTCCCCCCCTCTAACTTTTGAACCGTATGTTTAAAAAATATGAAAAAAATCACAAAAGTAGAACTTTATAAAGACTTTCTAGGAAAATTGTTTTGAACTTGATAGGTTCAGTAGTTTTTGAAAAATATGGAAAACTACGGAACCCTACACTGAGCGTGGCCCGACACGCTCTTGGCCGGTTTTTTTTTTATACTACGTCGGTGGCAAACAAGCATACGGTCCGCCTGATGGAAAGCGGTCACCGTAACCTATGGACGCCTGCAACTCAAAGAGTGTCACATGCGCGTTGCCACCCCATTAGAGACTTGTACACTCCCCTTTGCTGTGTTAAGTATAAGTACACAGCAAAAAGGAGTGTACAAGTTCAAAGGAGGGTTTGGGTTGCCGACGACTCAAAGGACAATAGACGGAACAAATTTAGTTCCGTAAGTCCTCCCGTCGTCAGCACCCCACACCCTTGTTGAGCTCTGGCAGCCTTACTCACCGGCAGGAACACAAGTAACACAACACTATGAGTAGGGTCTAGTGCTATTTGGATGCGGTCTTTTGTGCGGTCTGGGTGTGTCGGTTTGTGTGTGTGTTGATAACAGTTCTGTTCTGTCATAGCATAGGGTTTAGGAACACCACAACTTTGCCCCCTTGTAAAACAATAGGTATCTGTTTTACAAGGGGGCAAAGTTGTTGTTTAACCGCACGTACTCGTACCAATATTGATACCCGAGCAAACGAAAGATTCTAATATTAAAGCGCGAGCACAGCAAAAACGACGGGGTGTTATAAGTTTGACGTGTCTGTCTGTCTGTCAGTCTATTTGTGTGTGCGTCTGTCTGTGACATCGTAGCTCCCGAACTGATGAACCGATTTAAATCTCGTTTTTTTTCTTTTGTTTGAAAGCTGAATTAGTCGGGAGTGTTCTTAGACATGTTTCATGAAAATAGGTCCACTAGGTAAAAAACCCCCGACCCTACCCTACCCTACCCTACCCTAGGTAATTAAAATTTTTAAAAAACCCCCGACCGCGACCTCTCGGGTTAGAAACGCAAACACCTTGTAACTACTACTGAAAATGTTATTTCAACCCTTTACAGATGCTATCTGGCATATCTTCCGTACAAATCCCTGCGGCATGGAAGTTTGCCATATCTGTCCTTCGCCGCGGGCTAAATATAGGCCAAGTTGATTTCTATTCACATCTGTACTGTACAGCTACGTAAGGACTTAACAGCCGTCGTTATAAAATTTAGCATAAAAGATTGAAAATTTGAAACGCCGCGTTTTAGGTCATTTTCTGAAAAAGCTATATTTTTGTAATGCGTTTATTCGAGTACCTACTTATTCGCTCTTAACTTCGAATTATAAATCACTAGCTTTTGCCCGCGGCTTCGCTCGTGTTAGAAAGAGACAAAAAGTAGCCTATGTCACTCTCCATCCCTTCAACTATCTCCACTTAAAAAATCACGTCAATTCGTCGCTCCGCTTTGCCGTGAAAGACGGACAAACAAACAGACACACACACTTTCCCATTTATAATATTAGAATGGATAATGTATAGAGTTTGTTGAAGAAAACGTCTTGATTTATTTGATCGGTGATGTCGATTTCTCACATAAATAGTAGGTTGTAGATATTTTATGAACGATAAAATTTTTATTATTATTGTTAGGAGCAAAAATCGATTTAATTTTAAATGATCTTGTTTTTAGGGTTCCGTACCAAAAAGGTACAACAGGAACCCTTATGGTGCGACTCTGTCCGTCTGTCTGTCCGTCCGTCACATTCCTAAATATCTCGAGAACTACTAGTGCTATCAACTTGAAATTTGGAATAGTTGTGAACATTGTGAACCTCTACAAATAGAAGGTATAATTTTTTTAAATTTATTAATTTTAATTGTAGAAAATGGCCAAAATGAAAGGGGGGCAAACTGTAAATTTCAAGTTACTAGGTCAAGTGGGGTATCGTTAGAAAGAGCGCAAATTGAACGTAAATAAACTATTTTTTATAATTTTTTTATTGTGGAAAAAAAAAAGAATTTTGAAGGAAAATGTAAACAAAAATACCGTTCCCCCCCCTTATCTTCGAAGTTTACCAAAGAAAAATTATGAAAGTTGTAGGAAACATTGGTTTTATGCTAAATATTACAGGAAAAATATAATCGTGTTTGTATCTTGAAAACTTTTTTTTTAATCCACAAAAAACTTTTCAGATTTTTACTTTTAATTTACCCACCTTTGCGGATGTATATAGTACTTCAAATTAATACGAGATGTTACGTAAATCATCTTCTTTCCAATAAAGTAAAAATTGTTTAAATCGGTTAACATTATAAAGAATAATCCCTGAAAAACCAACATACTATGGTCGCGCAAATTAGTTAGCGAATTCACCGAGAGATGGCGCTATACACAATAATACTCATTAGTACCTATACTTTTGTCTTCTAGTCAAGTTGTTAGAGTTATGTGAAAACATGAGATTATTTTAACTGGAGAGTTTGAAAGTTTGTACGGAACCCTCGGTGGGCGAGTCCGACTCGCACTTGACCGGTTTTTAGGGTTCCGTAGTCAACTAGGAACCCTTATAGTTTCGCCATGTCTGTCTGTCCGTCCGTCCGTCCGTCCGTCCGTCCGTCCGTCCGTCCGTCCGTCCGTCCGTCCGTCCGCGGATAATCTCAGTAACCGTTAGCACTAGAAAGCTGAAATTTGGTACCAATATGTATATCAATCACGCCAACAAAGTGCGAAAACAAAAAGTGGAAAAAAATGTTTTATTAGGGTACCCCCCCTACATGTAAAGTGGGGGCTGATATTTTTTTTCATTCCAACCCCAACGTGTGATATATTAAATGATAAATGATGATAAATGATAAATGATATTTATTTTGCACGATTTTAGGTACGTAAGTACAATTGGGTGTTAAAACAAAAGAAGTGTCCTCTAAAATCTGCCGTTCATGGCATGCACAATTAATTCCTTATAAAATAAGTCTTAACATAATATCTTAAAGTAATATTTACAAAACATGCAATAGAATTAAAATAATATTTAAAGTAAAATTAGGAACATTGATTACGGCATTGAATTAATTTAATAGGAACTATGTCAATAAAAAATAAGATTATTAAAACCATTCACTCAGTTTCAAATGAATCATTGAGATATTCCTTAGTACTATAATAACATTTATTTACTAACATTTTTGTTAACAAAGACTTAAATTTATTTAAATTGGCATCTTTTATTTCAACGGGTAGCTTGTTGTACAGTTTAGGTGCCATGACACATATACTGTGGCCCATTAATGCCGTTTGATATCTCTTTATAGCAATCATCGGCTCCCTGGGTCGTAAATTACCCATAGGATTGGGCTCAGTCATTTTAAATAAAGATGGATTATTTTTTACAAAACTACAGCATTCATAAATGTACAGACAAGGTAGCGTGAGAATCTTTTTAGACTTAAAATACGGTTGGCAGCTCTCCAGTTGATTAAGATTATAAATAGCTCTAATACAGCGCTTTTGGGCTTTAAACATCTGATCTTTATAGGTTGAGTTGCCCCAGAATATGACACCAAAGCGTAAGTTAGAGCTGACAAATCCATGATAGGCCGTCAATACGGTTTTCTGGTCAGAGATCTTCGCTAATTTACCTAACGCATATGAGAATGTGTATAGCCTTTTACATATTTCTAAGGAGTGTGCCTCCCAAGACATGTTGCTATCAATGAATATACCTAGAAATTTGGTGACAGAAGTTTTAGTTATTATCTCTCCGTTATACACCACGTCTAATTTTGGCACAGCTTTTCTCTGAGTGAACTGCATAACATTAGTTTTACTAATATTTATTTTTAAATTATTGTGGTCTAGCCAGCTTATTATATTTGTAATGGTAGAATTAACATTTTGTTCATAATTTGTATTAGTTTCAAGTTCTATAAAAACTGTGCTATCGTCAGCAAAGAGTATCATTGGGTATTGGCTACTTTTTACGATGTCATTGATGTAAATCAAGAACAACAGAGGTCCTAGTACACTCCCTGAGGCACTCCATATTTTACGTGTCTACGTTCTGATTTATATGTCTTTTCTTCTCTGGAGGAGGTACAAATTTGCGTTAATTCTGTGTATTGTTGTCTGTCATCTAGGTAAGATTTTAATAAATAGTATGCATTTCCTCGGATACCATAGTATTCTAATTTTTTTAATAGCGTATTATGATCGACGTGATCAAATGCTTTCGTCATGTCCATAAATATGGCGCATGACGGATTTCTTGAGTCCAGATTGGTATAAATTTTGCTGACCAAGTCATATATTGCCATGTTAGTGGTGTTATTTTTCCTAAATCCTTTCTGTTCTTCTATTAATATTTTGTATTTATCAAGAAATGTATAAATTTTGTTGTAAATAATTTTCTCAAACACTTTAGCAAATATAGGTAACAACGTTATTGGTCGGTAGTTTTGCACATTTTGTTTGCACCCTTTCTTATGCAAGGGTTTTACAACTCCTATTTTAAGCTTATTTGGAAATACGCCAGTAGTAAAACTAAGATTAATTATGTGACTTAATGGTAAGGAAATGGATGCAGCCACATATTTAACTACCTTGGTGCTTATACCATCAAAACCAACGCTATGACTGTTTTTTAAGTTTTTAATAGCGTTTAAAACGTCATTAGGCGAAGTCGGAGCAAGGAAGATAGTATATGGATTACTAGTTATATTGTGATTGTATTGTTGGGAAGCATAAACATTGTTTTGTATTTCATCAATGAAGTAGTCGTTAAATGCTTTTGCAATATTAGTTGGGTCTGTTATCTGTTCATTGTCTACTATTAGTTGATGTATTGGCTCTGGTGGTAAATTACTTTTACATTTATTTATAATTTGCCACGTAGCTTTTGACTTGTTTCTCGAGGTTTTTACATAGAAGTCATTTTGAGATTTTTGAGTAAGCTTAATAACTCTTTTGAGTCTGGCACTGTACGACCTTAAAATATGTAGTGACCTTGCTTTTTCGTTTTTTCCACTAGATCGGTAAGACCATAGCATTTGTCTTTTCTTTTTGCAACATAATTGGATTCCTTTTGACATCCACTTTGGTTTTGCATTCACCTTTTTTTTGAAGCTAAGGTACGGAAAACATAGATCGTATAATAGTTTAAAGGTATTTAAGAAGGAATCATATGCAGAGTTTACATGATTACAATTTTTCACATCGTCAAATGTAATGCTTTTTAGATGTCTACTGAACTTTTCAAGATTTTCTTGACTATAGCAACGGCGCGTGACACGCCAAGACTTAATCAGACATATTTTCTTTACAGGACACTTTAAGATTTGGGCGGCATGATCCGATAGAGCCAATTCCACGACTTCTCCCTGAGACCCCTTTATGTTATGTGCGAAATTATCTATGCAGGTTCCGCTACATAACCTTGTTGGTTGTTTAATTTCAAGTTTTAAATTTCGACTTAAAAGATGGTGTAAGAATTCGTGGCTTTTTGATGTGTTTTTTAATGTATCTATGTTAAAATCCCCATTTATAACGACTTTTTTATTGTTTTTAATATCACATGTAAAGTTGAGTATGCTTTCAAGGCGGTCGTGGAACATGCTCAAGTCAGAGCCTGGTACCCTATATACACATACAACAATTAAGTTTTGCTCGTAAAGTTCTATAGCGCAACACTCTATTACACATCTGATTGAAAGATTTTTAATATTATTTAAAACTTTATATCGGTGTCCATTCCTTACTAGGATGCAGGCTCCACCCCGCTTCTTATTTCTGCAGAAACTGGTCGCTAGGCAGAAATCGGGAATCGTGAGGTATTTTTCGATGTCGGTGGTCATGTTATGCTCGGTGATGCAGATCACGTCAATGGGTCTTTGTTGGTTCTCCAGTTCATTCAGATTTAACGTGAGTTCATCGCTTTTGTTTATTAATCCAGATATATTCTGGTGGAGAATGAACATATGTTTACGTACGAAAAAACTTAGTTTGACTGTTACAGTGGAGATTGGTTGATGATTCATTTATGTTGAGACTCACACTTGTTGAATAAGATTGTTTTTCTACTACTTTAAAGTAATTTGTTATTTTGTTTGCTTGTCCATCTTTTTCTTTGTTATTTTGTTACTCGGCCTATTTAGTGAGCATCTATATTCTTCACGGATTTGCTGTAGAAGACCTTTGTTATTCGATGAGTTATTTACGGTGTAATGTTTGTCATAGTCATCAATATCTATCTCTTTATTTATCAATGATACCTGTCGTTTTTTGTTTGTCTGGGCATTATAGTTATTCATTTTTTCCCTTGTGTCTAAGTAGTTGCAGTTCGCAAATAACTGTGCCAGCGTTGACATGCTGTAATTCAATTTGCTTGTATTTAAATGATAATTTTCTTCAGTGCTACATAAAATAATTCTTGGTGAACTTAATTTTGTCAATAAGACACTAAGTTCTGCAAAATACTTAGTGGGGTTGCATTCATTGGCACCCATACACAGGACCACCCAGTCATTCTTGCCAAAATTATTTTCCATAATTTGTGACTGTTTCATAATGTATTCTAGTGTAGCGTCCGTGTATGTATAGCCTATTACATTGTATTGTTGCGGGGTTTTATACTTTGCCCTTTCGCGTAATATCAGCGCAGGTAGATTTCTTGCCTGTTGATCTCCCACTATATAAATACTATTACCAATTTTTGTCGTCTGCTCATTTTCTGGTGGACTATTTGGCACTTGTGGTGGGAGTGGCTTGGTAGACAGCTCCTTGTCAAGATTTGAGTTGACTTCTTGATTCAGTGTTGGATGTATTTCGTTGCTAGGTTCTTGTATTGTCATGTTTACAGATGACATAGTTTGGCATGTAGTACTTTCTTGTGGCACCTGAATAGTTGATTTGGTCATTTTTAAGTTTTTCTGTATTACTATAGAAGGTTTTTGTTTGCTTATATTTATTTTGTGAGGGGTTGCAACACGAGGCACGTTTCCGGTTGTAACTTTTTTATACATTTCTAATTTTTTTTTGTACTCGTCTACTGTTTTTTTTTAGAACTGAAGTTTCACTATTTAGTCTGTCAATTTCCTCGTGCGCGCTGGCAAGCTGTACGGTTAAACTACTAACTTCGTGTTTTAAATCAGCAATCATCACATTATCCATTATTGAAATATTTGGTAAACTGCGATGAGTGTCGCCATCTATCGCTGAACTTTCGGGTTCCGAGCCAGGAAAGAGGTCCTGTTCATCTGCCTCTGATGTTGATGACCCTGATGTATTGTGCGATTGTGGAACTTTAGACTGTGCCAGTTTGGTAGGTTTGCGTTTTGTGACATTGTCAGATTCTATTGGGTTTACAGAACTTGTAGATTTTTTTTTTGAAATATTACCCGTTGTTGGCGTACCAGCTGGAATACAGAGGGGGCATTTCCAAACGCTTTTTTCTTCTTTTGTCATTTGACGGAATGTTTTTGCAGGAATTTTCATAATAGCAGTATCATATGTTTTTCGGCATGTCGTACATTTTATATATAGCTTTGTTTCCTTCGGTGCCATTATCGGTGTGTTGTAGGTACGTATTTTTATAATTTTATTTTAATATATGCACACGCACTCTGTGGTGGTCAATAGTTCAAACAAGTTTTCAGTCACTGAACGCACCCTAAATAATGTTGGTAGCAGTGACGTTATGTCAAACCTGTTAGCGTCTCAGTAATTTTCTGTTATGGCAACACCAATTAAGCCATGCAGTTGGTATTCCGCGTGAATGTCAGTGTCACGTCACTGTCACTGTCACTGATTCAGAATCGTCAATGACCGGCGTGGTATTGTTTTAATGCCGTTGTGTTCTCGCAATTTGTGAAATATTTTAAATTTTAAAGCAAACTGTCAAAAAAATGTTTAGTCTCACCAGTAATGAAGATGCTGTGATACGGGTCTTGCGTACTAGTTTGCTGTTTAGGAGTGTTGTTCCAACGTGCGTACCTCTTCGGATGTTTTCTGCCAAATCCTTTATTCGAAACGTATGTATTCCAGTTTTTTTTCAGTTAAAAATCGACATAGCTCCATTCTTAATGTTTGCTTGGCCAGGGTTGCCGGCGGATATATTGTTGGATAGGTATTTAAAAATGAATAAGGGTTTGCTAAGATTGTTTTTTGATAATATTAATATTTTCTGAAATAATCGCTCCTAAAGGAAAAAAAAGTGCGTCCCCCCCCCTCTAACTTTTGAACCATATGTTTAAAAAATATGAAAAAAATCACAAAAGTAGAACTTTATAAGGACTTCCTAGGAAAATTATTTTGAACTTGATAGGTTCAGTAGTTTTTGAGAAAAAAACGGAAAACTACGGAACCCTACACTGAGCGTGGCCCGACACGCTCTTGGCCGGTTTTTTTATCTACGTCAGTGCCAAACAAGAATGTGGCCACTGTGATGCTAAGTAGGCATTAAGATTACGTAGCGTATGGATGCCTGCAATACCAGGGAGTTTTATGCGCGTTGCCAGCCCTATCATTCTTATACATTAATCTTTAATTCTAAAAAAAAATCCGCTTTGTTTAAGACACAAAATAAAGTGAATGTGAATAAAGTTAAGACTCACAGGAAAAAAATACGTTTCTAACTTTCATATACTAAATGTTACTAAGTATAAAAATACACGTTATATGGCACTGTGGTTCTGTTCAAGAGCAAAAGTTTCATTCTATGAATCTCAGTAGCCCGCCACCAAAACGACGTAACAAGAACACAGTCTCTTAAGACGTTTCTAAACTTCACCAGAGTCACCACCCATGATAGCATCGCGGACAGAGCCCGTGTCGCGGGTTAAATCGCCATTAATCCAAGTCCGCGCATTATTTATTGCTACACGACTCCTGCGCAGAAATAGATACGCTTCCCGACCTCGCACACATAGACACCGCATACAGCTAAGACGATACAGTACGGGTCAATTCTCCATACAAACGCTCTCTACTGTTTCCTCCCTGGTTTTTGAAGATAGAGCAATGATTTTTTCAACACAGATTATTATTATGTCTTTCCCATCACGGAACAATGGTATTCCGGACCTTTGGGAGGCGTGCGCGGGGCCGAAGCCAACGCGTAGAGGCCCTTTCGACACTTTAATGAAATGTAAGGGGTACACCGAGCGGATGTTGCCCTTGCCCATATCATGGGACACACGCAGAGGCAACACCCGCCAGGGCAACACAGATTATTATTATTATTATTATCTGTGTCAGACCGTTTTGATTTTTTTGATATTCCTATTTTTAAAGACTCTAGAGCCCATCAAAAATTTCCAAAAACGGCCTTTTTCATTATGGCGCAAAAAAGGTGTGATACTCAAAATTGGTAACAAATAGCCAAATAAACTAAACGGTCCGACACAGATTATTTCATTGTTATTCAGATTCTTAAATTTCGTTACGATTGATTAAGTTTTGAAGGAGGAAACAGTCGAGAGTGGAACTTCAATTTTAAAGATTTTTTCGCCATATCTTTTAACTGAGTTGTTTTGAATGGATAATTTTTTTTCGATAAATCTAGTTAATAACACTAGTATATTTAACTAAAATTCCCAAATTGAAAGGGGGGCTCCTTTCCATTTTAGCATTTTTGCTCCTGTATCGTCTTAACGAAACGCTAAGAGCTACGTTAGCGGTAAGAGCGTACGACTTTCAAGGAAGTGCTCGTACCTACCCATGAGTATTTCGGAACTTTTGCGCGAAATATCATCCCAATAAGGCCTAATAGTTACCCTTGGGTTTGGAAGGTCAGATAGCACTCGCTCTTAAATAGGTTTACCCATGGCCACAGACTAGCCAAAGGCAAAGACGTGGCCTACGATGGAGTGAGCTCCAAATGATGGGATTAGTTGTCAAACCGGAAGCTCTCATGAGCCGCGGCCAATGCCAGGATAACTCATCAAGGAGGATGATGATGGGAAAGATTGACACATATTATACTCGCGCCTCGACCGAATTAGATAAGCCACAAACACATGCAGTTCCACATAAGTTAGGTACACCACTGTTGACTTCACTGTAGTTGAGATTATCCTATAGTATTTTTCCGTCGGATTACACGTGTTAAATACGTAAATACGTGTAAAATTGATAATGAAGCAGGATAAGGAGTAGGTATAAGCATTTGCATAAAAAAGTTTTAATGCGCTGTCTAGTTGAGGTGGTCTGTGCTCGCACACCACTCACAACATGTACTCTAAACTAAACTCTATTTAACCTAGTTGTAAGGTTGAAATTAGGGTTAAGTTTAGGGTGAGATACGAGGTTGTGAAGATGATCGGAGTAGATTTAATGCATTATGTGCATATGCGTCGTCTATTTTGATCTGTCACTAGATGAATGGTTTATAAAGTTTCTATATTTTTAGTGGATTGAAAATATCCTTACTTACATAACCTAACCACAAAATTAACAACATACATACAACATACAATCACGCCTGTATCCCATAAAGGGGTAGGCAGGGCACATGAACCACTCAAGTTTCAGTGCCACTCTTGGCAAAAAGGGGTTGAAATAAAACGAAATTGTGACATTGCAGTGACAGGTTGCCAGCCTCTCGCCTACGCCACAAAATTAAAATTTGAAAAAACCCCTGACCGCGACCGATTTTCATGAAACATGGCTAAGAACACTCCCGATTAATTCAGCAACAAAAAAAACGAAATCAAAATCGGTTGATCCGTTCGGGGCTACGATGCCACAGACAGACACAAATAGGGGAAGGTGAGGTATAATGATTCCCTTAAGGGAAAAACTTAACTGTGGCTAAAGCTGAAGACAAAAACCGCAAGATTTCTATTGTTGTAGGTAGTAAACTTACTTGACGTTGTAACTGCACACTTGTTTTTTATTATATGTGTGTATTTTTATAGTATTAGAGGTTTTTGATAAAGTTTAGTAAAGGATCATTTTATACACACCCTTGTATAAAATGATCCCTGGGGTAGGGGTAAAATAATCCCAGGGATCATTTTAAACCCGGCCCTTTATTTATTACGGCCCGGCATTTTATTACGGCCCGTTTGTGCAAACACTCTCGAGTTTTTTGTTGGGACAGTGCATATACTCGTCTCGTCAACATTAAATATCCGATGGGGTGGAAAATAATGTTTTGCTTGCACATTTGCGAAAGTCGAAAAAAATTTGTCCACCACAGGCCTTATTAAAGGCTCGCGCCCGGGCAGAAGACATCGATTCTGGGGCACGCATCGTAATGTCCGGATGTCTACGTCTAAACTAAATCAACGAAGCCATTCAAGTCCAACTTTTCCTTTTTCTTCAGAAAATGGATGAGGTCAATTATTTCTGCCAGTTCGTGAGCTAAGCTTAAAACATCCTGTGTGGTCAGTCCGTACATTCTAGACTCCATGTCCTTAATGTAATCAACCAGTTCCTGTTCTTGTTCTAAGTTAAACACAGTTTGTTTGCGACCTAGCTTTTTAGCGGAGCCTACAGCTATTTTATTTTTACCTTTGGCTCTTTTTTTTAAAGCCATCACCGGGACCTTAAACTCTACTTGCAGTTTTGTAAGGCATGCCATCTCTGACGGCATCTAATGCCTTCTGCATTTTGTTCTTCAAGCCAATTTAGGCGATTACTTTTGCGTATATAAATTCGCGGCATGATCTGTAAAAACAACAAATACTAATGGGGTAAAATGATTCCAGGGATCATTTTAAACACATAGAAAGGCATCGTTTTGCCCCAAACACCAAATTTCTAGATATCGATCAAATTATAACCTTCAAATAACGCGTGCGGTGATCGAACATGGCTTAAATATTAGCTAACCGATATTAATACCCTCAAATAACACAATATTTCAATAAATACGAACATGAATAAAGTAATGAAAGTTCAAAAACAGGCTTATCTTAAATCAGAGCCACACTTTTTGATTATTTTTTAATAAAATCACGCCGAGCTCTCGCACCGCCATGACACTTGGAGAGGTGACTGGCTCAGGCGCGGGGAACATGTTTAAAGCGCATTTGGATAGATGGCACTAGTTGTCTCTGATTTAGGGCGGGGGATCGTTTGACCTCCAGGGATCGTATTACCTCACCTTCCCCTACAGACAGACAGCCAAACAGACAGACAAACAGACAGACAGACACGTCAAACTTATAACACCCCATCGTTTTTGCGTCGGGGCTTAAAAATAAAATAAACTAATTTCTCAACACACGGAACCCTCGCCATTTCATCAATAAGCGGCCAACCGTTTTGACAAGCCAGACGGCGCGAATCGACGCCATCTTGGAAACGACATTAATACAACTTATATCGGGACTAATTAATTCGACGCGTTATTCCTGGCGGCCGAGATTATTAGAAATGCTCTTAGGCGCTCCTCACACAGTCTTACTCATAGTCTGGATTTGAAAGAAATGTCATAATAAAGAATAAGTGTTTTTTGCAAAAATTTAATTTTTGGCACAAGCTTTTATCGCCGACTGTACCTTTCTTTCAACAGTCATCTACTGCTCTCCGAGACGTTTCTAAAAACCCTTTACTATTAGTTAGTTAGTTCCTAAGACTACCTTTCTGCCCCATCATCAGATCAGCTCCATGATACCATAATATTGCATTGTCACGTGCTTTACATATGTGTGCAAAATATCAGCTCAATCGGAAACCGTTAAGTGGGTCAAATTTAGCTTCTACGTTTTGACCCAAACTAACATACTAACAAGGCAAGTAGAATAAAAGCTTGTAAAAAGTGACCAAGGCCTTCAATTGACTTCAAGGCAAGGCAAGGCCTCAAGTGTCCCGAGCTGGAATCGAACTAATGTCCTTCGTTTACCGGACGGATGCCTACACCACTCGGCCATCGGGTCCCGAACTAGAAACTAGGAGGTCGAACCATACTGTTCTACCTCAGGGATGGCAGACAGCACCACGAGCCTTCAGATTTTGTCAATTATTTGGAATTGTCGACCATTGTCTTCGTGACCCAATGGCCGACCAGTTTAGGCATAAGTCCGGTAAACGGAGGATGATGGCTTGGACGCACTTTTTCCTTGTATATGACATTTATTTCAAATAGTATAATAGTAGCGTTAGTAAAATATTTAATAAAATAATTTTATTTGTTCCCTACATCGATAGATGGCAGCACCATCTCTCTCGCTATATCGTAATACTGCAAAAGGATTCATATAGGAAGTGCAAGCACAAATTGCTCGCCCTTAGAGTTGGTCAAAGGCGCCTAGCCTTCAGAGATAGCATACACTAGAGAAATTTCGACGGGTACCTCGGCGGTCGGGGTGGTGTAGCGGTCGAACACGTCAGCCGCGTTAGCTGGAGACCCGGTTCGATTCCCGGCTTCGCCACCAGAGGGCTTGATCGCTTTTTCTTTAGTGGTATCTATTTCAGTTTATAGGTAGTAGCGTTAGTACTTAAAAAAAAATCATAATCTTAGAAAATAAGAGTGTGTGAGGACAGACTGAATTTTATATAGATTATTAATTTTAAGATCGTGTAAGGCTGGCCTTATTCCTGGCCTCATAGATTACAGGGAATGTACGCGTCAACTTCGTTTAGTGCGTAATGGGAGCCAATAGTTTAGTGCCAACTAAGAATATTAGTAAACACGAATGACGCTACTACTAACTACGCTTAGGTATGCGGGAGTGCGCAAAACAAACAGTTTTTCCCCTCACTAGCTCGGAAACACGTGTTTTGTCCTTTAATACCAGCGGGTAAAAACGCATTTTATCCACCAGTGGATAAAGTAATTTGACCTTGAATATAGTCATTTTTCTGCTTTAAAATTGATAAAAGTGAGTGGATTTTTTGCCTATTTTCTTAAATTACTTAAAATTAATTTACTAAAAAATATTAATAAAAATATTTTTGAAATGATTATAAAAAGTTACACAATATAGTTCTAGAAACTTTGATTTTTAATTTTCACTTTTACCCCCCAAAAGTGGCCCGGGCTGTAATTGAATTTTCTTAATTTAAATTACATGTTCGTCTTTGGGTCACAGGTGTACATATGTGTGACAAATTTCAAGTTAATCGGTTTGTTAGTTTCGGAAAAATTGGCTGTGACAGACCGACAGACAGACACACGAGTGATCCCTAAATAATGCTTACCGCTGCGGCAGCTCTCAAGGCGGCTTGCAACCTCTCTATATGCTGTATGGCGGCCCTCAGTATTTCCAGTTTCGGTAACCTCCCACTGCCGGCTCTCGCACGAATTCGAAGCTCTTCGAAGGCAGCATTTACCTGGGACAAAGAAAAATCAATTAAGTATCTAAAGTCTATACCGTGTCCCACAGTCCCACTGCTAGGCAAAGGCCTCCCCTTTCAATCTCCACTCGCCCCGGTTATGAGCGATCTCCGGCCAGTCGCTGAGATACACGCCCAGGGGCCCGTTTCTCGAAAGGTACAAGCCTTGTGCGCGAACTATCAAATCGTATGGGTTGTCATGGAAACACACTTGTAATACAAGGCTTGTACCTTTCGAGAAACGGGCGCCATCTCCGCCTGGGCCTGCCAGATCCCCGCCCGTCTTGCGGCACCCATAACCGTGGCTATTTTAGCCCACCTCTGTGGGTGCATACGGCAGACATGGCTTGCCCAGTCCAATTTCAGTTTGGCGGTCTTAACCCCTACATCTGTAATGTGTGTTTTTGAGCGTGGAGTTGCGGATTCGGTCAAATTAAGTATACAAGATGTTTTTTAAGTAGGTTAGACTGAGGCGAATCGGATCAATTTTGGGTTAATTTGACATTAACCCAAAATTGATCCGATTCGCCTCAGTTTGAAATGTCGTTTTTATTAGGGTTCCGTAGTCAACTAGGAACCCTTATAGTTTCGCCATGTCTGTCTCTGTCCGTCCGTCCGTCCGTCCGTCCGTCCGTCCGTCCGTCCGTCCGTCCGTCCGTCCGTCCGTCCGTCCGTCCGTCCGTCCGTCCGTCCGCGGATAATCTCAGTAACCGTAAGCACTAGAAAGCTGAAATTTGGTACCAATATGTATATCAATCACGCCAACAAAGTGCAAAAATAAAAAATGGAAAAAAATAAACATTTAAAAAAAAAAATTTTTTTTAAAGTTAATTTAAATAAAACTATTAGGGTACCCCCCCTACATGTAAAGTGGGGGCTGATATTTTTTTCTTTCTAACCCCAACGTGTGATATATTGTTGGATAGGTATTTAAAAATGAATAAGGGTTTACTCAAATCGTTTTTTGATAATATTAATATTTTCGGAAATAATCGCTCCTAAAGGAAAAAAAAGTGCGTCCCCCCCCCTCTAACTTTTGAACCATATGTTTAAAAAATATGAAAAAAATCACAAAAGTAGAACTTTATAAGGACTTTCTAGGAAAATTGTTTTGAACTTGATAGGTTCAGTAGTTTTTGAGGAAAATACGAAAAACTACGGAACCCTACACTGAGCCTGGCCCGACACGCTCTTGGCCGGTTTTTTGACATAAAAACGACATTTCAAAGCGATATGTCGTTTATTAATGTTTTTTGGATACAACGGTTATCGATTTATTGAATCAAGTAGTCAAAACAAATATCAGACCTTTAATTAAATTTTAACAATTAAAATACAAAAGCATTAAAAATATCCGATTCGCCCCATTTTTCAAGGCGAAACGGATCAAAATAAAATGCTTCATAAAATAATTGTTTTCATTCAATAACACATTCTAGAATAAAACTTGGAACAAACAATATCATATGCAAAACTCCTAGATACCGAGAAAACTACATCTAACCACTGACTCATAAACCGTTAAAAAGACTTAGTAGACAGTCATATTTATAGAAACACAGATAAACTCACAAATATATGGGACACATCTTAATTCCACATAAAAGTTAATTTATGACTTCACTCAAAGGGCGACAATTTATTTTTATTTTACGTGCTTACCGTTTTGTACGAGGAGATTGTGGAGTAGAAACCGGTTTTTCATACAATGTATCTCCTATTTTTCCTCTCTGCATTTTTTAAAAGTTTGAATAGGTAGACGTTTGACCACGATCACACCAGCAGGGTTAGCACATGATTGCCGCGAGAGTATGTCGCCGCGAGATAGGCTACCCGTCCTTATGTCATTCATACAGTTAGAAGAAGACGTGTCATCTATCTCGCGGCGACATACTCTCGCGGCAATCATGTGCTAGGCCTACTGATGGTAAGTGATGACGCGGTCTACGGTGGAGCACGCTTACCAAAGAGATACCTATTTACTCTTGCTTTAAAGAGACCTGGATTGTACTCATGCGCATTTTTTACGCACTAATGCGAAATGAGTTTTATTTCTTGTCAGATCGAAACTTCGGAGGGCCATCTGTACTGAAAAACTTCGTACGATACACGTGCGAAAAACTTCACTTTTTACGCACTTGTATCGTATCGTAATGTACTATTTTTCGCATATTTTTTAAAATAGTAAAAAATTAAAGAAATTTCGTTGAATCTTTACACGACACGACTTTTTTCCGCAGTTGTAGCGTATTGAACTATTTAAATTGTACGACGTTATACAGCACTGTACTAGTACTGTAGAAAGGAAAATGGGGGCTAACGTTTGTATGGACAATCGTTTTCCCCTGTCCCCTTAATGCTTGTACCGTTTTGTAGCCGTTAAATGTTATGGAGAATAAATCCGTCGTAGTTCATGTACTTTATTGCGAGGAAATAGATTAGCACTTGTACAATAAATTGTAAATTTAGTTGCATAGCTAATACCAAAGACATATGTAACTAGACGGATAAAGTCTAAGAAAAAAACGCACCTCAAAACCATAATGAAAAAGGTACGGTGGCCTAGATGGCGTTACACCTTTGGGGAACGCTCGGCTAGATGGCGCTAGTAAAAATATTTGACATTTTAACACATATCAAGCTAAGAATATGGACCAAATTGTCAAAACTGAGGTTCAAAAGTTTTAAGCCAGTGTCGAGGGATGGCAGTCTATGCACTGTGAAAACACATTTTACTTTCACAGTAACTCTCTATAATACTCAATCCTTTGTCTAGTACTGATACTCATGCTTTTTTAGGGTTCCGTAGTCAACTAGGAACCCTTATAGTTTCGCCATGTCTGTCTGTCCGTCCGTCCGTCCGTCCGTCCGTCCGTCCGTCCGTCCGTCCGCGGATAATCTCAGTAACCGTAAGCACTAGAAAGCTGAAATTTGGTACCAATATGTATATCAATCACGCCAACAAAGTGCAAAAATAAAAAATGGAAAAAAATGTTTTATTAGGGTACCCCCCCTACATGTAAAGTGGGGGCTGATATTTTTTTTCATTCCAACCCCAACGTGTGATATATTGTTGGATAGGTATTTAAAAATTAATAAGGGTTTACTAAGATTGTTTTTTGATAATATTAATATTTTCGGAAATAATCGCTCCTAAAGGAAAAAAAAGTGCGTCCCCCCCCTCTAACTTTTGAACCATATGTTTAAAAAATATGAAAAAAATCACAAAAGTAGAACTTTATAAAGACTTTCTAGGAAAATTATTTTGAACTTGATAGGTTTAGTAGTTTTTGAGAAAAATACGAAAAACTACGGAACCCTACACTGAGCGTGGCCCGACACGCTCTTGGCCGGTTTTTATTTGGAGTAAGTAGGGACCTTGAAATAGGTACCATGTTGCGTAGAGGTTTGAAATTGTAAGATGATTTCTCGGATAATTCAAGAATAAGTATATCGTAGGAAATTCGATTTGGCAAAGCATATGTTTATGAAATATGCGTCATATGTCGGTATATTTGGAGTCAATTTTGGACCCCCACAAGCCTGGCTCATAGCTACATATAGGCACCTTCATACTAATTGAGATTTTTATGTATTGTCTTTTACTGAATAATGTTAAACAATTCATCATCATCTTTGCATTATCCCGGCATTTGCCACTGCTTATGGGAGCCTGGGGTCCGCTTTGACAACTAATCCCAAGATTTGGCGTACGCACTAGCTTTTACGAAAGCTCCTGCCATCTGACCTTCCAACCCGAAGGGTAAACTAGACCTTATTGAGATTAGTCCGTCACGTCACGATATTTTCTTTCACCGAAAAGCGACTGGCAAATGGGCCATTTTTTTCAAAGTTGTCCACCCAAATTTTTTTTTGGATTTGGAAATTTTTATGTGTTTTCCACTCAGAATCGCGAGCTCTTTTAATCCTAATAGGAGAAAAAAAGTGTCCCAAGGTTTTTTTCCCATTCCGTTACCATTTTTTCATACATTTTGTATGGCGGTAACGGAATGGAAGGTTCGAAAAAATGTATGGAAATCTTGGGACATTTTTTTTCTCCTATCAGGATCGAAAGAGCTCTCGATTCTGAGTATGAATCGCGCAAAAAAATACCCATGTTACAAAAAAAGTGGGGTGGACAACTTTGAAAAAAAATGGCCCAAATACCAAATGACATTTTGCACATAAATTCCGAAAAACTCATTGGTGCAAGCCGGAGTTCGAACCCGCGACCTCCGGAACGAAAGTCCAACGTACTTACCGCTAGGCTACCAGCGCTACCAATGTTAAACTAGTTGTTTTACTAGTTAATTAGCTAGTAATAAAATTTAACCTAAGTCCTCACCTAGGCAAGGTTGTAAGGCCCAGAAGGCTGGGGGAATTGTCCCGCTGGATAGCAATGCTCATCCGCTGAGCAAAATGTGGGCCAGCCCTCTGCGGGGCAATCATGGTCGAGCGATAACTAATAAAACATCGGGCCGTTCTGATATTTTATCATTTATCGCGTGACCATAATTGCCTGCCTGCCGGCGTATCATGCTGCCAATTTTATCACTTATCCACGTGGATAAGACATCTGTACTCTCACACTGACATACTTGCTAAAGCGTGACGGATGCTTTATCCACGTGGATAAGTGATAAAATTGGAATCATGATACGCCGGCTGGTCACCACTTCGCCAGAGAAGCATCTCTGAGGCGCTTAGATAACTCGTTTGTTTATTTATTTAACTGGAAGAAAAGGCTAAAATAATCCACTCTAAATTAAAACTCTAGTTAGTTCGGAAGTTATTTATTTCTAAATTCTTTTGTTCTTTTTATACTCTTTATTAATTTTCCGGAAACCAATATATCACAAACATCAAACAGTATCAAATGGTCGCTGTATTTTGGGAAAACACAAATTAGTCATTTTTAATAGACATCAAAACTAAAAAAAAAAAACTAAAACATTGTTTACGGAGACAATTTATGCACCATTTCCTTGGGAGCGGGCACGGAAGGATGACAGCCAAGTTGTAAATATAATTCGTATATTTTTGTTGCTTATGACTCTTTATGAGTACCTATTAGTGAAGGTTGATAACTACGTGAAGTTGGTAACTGAGTACATAGTCTGGTAAATAATTAAAAAAAATCGTCTGAACATTGAACGCGTAAAGTAAAAATATGTCTGTCACATTGATTGACAATGACTGAGATTGAAAAGAGGGACACTGTCGAGCGCTGGTAGTTTTACCTTAAGTAGTTTTTAGCCTGGCGTTCACTAGGCTTACCGGGCCGAGTCTCATTAATTCGCCTTCTGCATTTCTTATAAAACTGCGTCCGTTAGCTACGCGTCGAATCGCATTCAAATGTAAGTACCTACTTATGATGAAACAGATGAAGCAGACAAAAAAAAACTCCAGTCTGACTAGCCGAAATGACAATCCTTGACGCTAGACGCCGATCAAAACGCAGTCTGGCCCTGTCGCGTCAATACGGAAGAATAGACAATGATGATGTCGTAGTCGCGCGCGGTCGGCCGAACGTAAACATCGCTGTCTCTGTGTGAAACGGAACATAGTACCAAATGGCGTTAAAAGATTGTGAAACCATTAGGAGCATACTGAAAAGTATTCTACAACCGCTTGAGAGAAAAGTGAGTGAATTATCTGAAAAACTTGACGGATTATGTAGTGAAATATCGGAAATAAAAACCGTTCTCAGTGCAACAAAAAATGAGGAATCGTCGAATATTGCCGGTAGATCCGAAGACAAAGCACCGTTATCAGCACCCAACAGTAACGCATCGACACCGACCGGTCGTCTCACTCTAACGCACGCGCAGGAGTCTAGAGAGCCGCGAGCGGCCGCCGCCCGCACGAAAGAGAGGCTTGCTGCGAGTTCAAAACAAACGGCCAAATTCAAACAAACGAGTCAAACGGCCAAGAATAACCCACCGCCACCACTGACCGCCGCGACAAAGCGAGTATCTTTGACAAAAAATAATAACAAATTAACGACTGCTAATAAGTGCACGAACCCGAACATCGATGATGACACTGTGATTGATAGTAAGGATATTAACAGCATAAATATCCCGATAGAGGACACCCCGTCCGATGACACCAAATGGGAAAAGGTTCAAAACCGCCACCAACGGCGAAAAAGCTACAAAAAACCCCTATCAATAAAAGGGACCGCTGAAAACACGGATCTCCGCGGCGTTGATGTCCTCAGGTACCTACACGGGTGTTTTTTCAAAACGGAATCTACGCCCGATACCATAATCGACCACCTAAACAGCGTACGTAAGGGTGTACAATATACGGTTGAATTAATACCATCTAAAAGGGAATCGTACAAATCCTACAAAATCGGTATCCCATCGTCAGTTTATGAAGACTTTCTGGTAACCTCAGCGTGGCCCCTAAATACATGTGTATCGGAATGGCAGAACTTTCTCAAACCCAGGGAGCCCAGGACTCCCAAAACCGAATAAGCCTATAAATAAACAACCCAGCCCGTCCACTCAAATTAGTGTACTTCACCAAAACATTAATCGTCTGGGTAATAAGACCATCAGGATTGAATCGGAGCTCCAGTCACGAGAAAAACAGATCGATATATTATGTATGACAGAACACTGGCTTGAGCAAAGTCAAATAAAACGTGTGAACATATTGAACTACCAGCTGCGCGCCCAATACTGCCGGTCGTCGCGCACCGGGGGAGGTGCCTGCATCTATGTGGCTTCCAGAATCCAGTGCTTCGAACGCAAGGAGGTGACAGAACTTTCTGTGGAGTCTCAATTCGAGGTCTGCGCAGTAGAGTGTGTAGGATTGGATCTCGTCGTAGTTTGCGTGTACCGACCCCCTAATGGTGATGTAAACTTATTTTTTAGCTTGCTAGATAATTTACTACATTTAAATACTATACAAAATTATAATGTATTGATTCTCGGTGACATAAACATAGACATAATTAATAAATGTAAAAATACAAAATGCCTACTCAATTTATTTAAACAGTGTGGTTTTCACCAACTTGTAAATGAACCAACTAGAGTTACTAGTACTTCTAAGACGTGCCTTGATCATGCATACACGAACATAAAAAAATGTGACGTAAAATCTGTCAACTGCTTTGATATGTATCTCTCAGATCACTTATCAGTCAATGTTATTGTTGACATTTGCAATAAGAACGAGTGTAAAAACCAGCACACGCTAAAAAGAACTTTCACTAGCCAAAATAAAATAAGTTTTACGCATAGCCTTGACGCATACAATTGGAATTCCATTTTAGAAAAATCCAGCTGTCCTGGTAAACAAATTGAACTTATTGTAAATGTCATCAAGCATTTTTACGAGATACACTTCCCTATAAAAAAACAACTTGTAAAAGTCAGCGCGAGTTCATGGGTTAATCCACTAACAAAAAAGTTGCATCAAAACATTCGAAAAATAAAGGTTTTGTTATCATCTTCACCCGACGACGCTGAGCTATGTACTGAACTTGATAAGGCCGAGTTGTTGTACTGGGCGGAGTTAAGAAATACGCGTTGTAGCTACATAAATAACAAAATTTCAACCTCTAGTGACAACATGTGTCGCAGCGTTTGGCGCGTGATTTCTTTAGAAACATGCAGCAATAATAAACCTGCAAATACTGCAATCGAAGTGCTTATCAACAAATCAGCTGGCGACAACAACAGCGCGCGCGCCGCCTCAGCTGCCGCACAACTAAACCGGTTCTACATAGATGTGAATGTAAACAACGCCATCCCATGCACGAGTGCCGCTCTCCAGTACCTTAATCGATACCTACTAAACAGAGCGCCACCTCAGTATAATTTTGTACCCTTTTCACTCAGTGAAATGCTGCAAGTATGTAAAAACATTAAACGCAAACAAACCAAAGATATAAACGACATGACAACTCATATTATCGACTGTCTGTCCCCTAGCGTAATATCATTATTCCTACTACTTTTTAATAATTGTGTCAACGCGGGCGTTTACCCTGATACCTTAAAACTAATAAAAGTGCACCCCGTATATAAGGGTAAAGGTGACATGCATGTAACTAAGTATTACAGACCCATATCGATAATACCTGTTATATCGAAAATCTTCGAAGGTCTATTATGTAGCCGAATAATGCAGCATATCTCATCTAATCTCCTACTAAACCCCCAACAGTACGCTTACCAGCCGGGGCGCTCGACTTCGGACGCGGTCCGTGACGTCACCGCGCGAGTACTCCAGCGTCTCGAGGACGGGCGGCAGGTCGCAGCCATCTTCTGTGACCTGTCGCGCGCCTTCGAGACAATAGACCACGCACTACTTCTGAGCAAGCTGCGACACTACGGTTTCACTGGTTGTTTTCACGGCACTATCGCCTCGTACTTAAAAAATCGCAAACAGTGTACTTATGTCAATAACACAAGGTCTGAAATGGAACCTATTGGCAATTGTTCTGTCCCTCAAGGCTCGGCGACAGGCAACAATTTATTTTTGATATTAATAAATGACATAACATCGGCATGTGCTGATCCGGATTACGTAATGTTTGCGGACGATACTTGCATTATTGTTAACGCGGATAACGTTGTAAACTTACGATCTAAATTATCAATAACAATGCACAATATATTTCTATGGTTCTCAGCAAATGGTATGTCACTAAACATAGATAAAACTAACATAATGCATTTCAAATTAAAGCACAAAGAGGAATTTCCTTTGAACATCGTAGTTAATAATATTCCAGTGCCCCAAGTCTATGTAACTAAATACCTAGGCTTCATGATCGACTCGGGACTCACTTGGGTTCCACACATCGACTACGTGTGTAACAGGCTGGCCTCGGCATGTTATGCATTATCCAGATTAGCTCCTACACTATCCATTGAAAACCTTAAAAAGGCTTATTTTGGATATTTCCATAGTATCTTGATACAGGGGGCTGATTTATGGGCGACATCTGCCGACCGTGATAGACCCTTCAAGCTCCAGAAACGAGCATTGAGGACTATTGCGCGCGTACCGCCTGATCACCCCGCAAGGGACCTATTCAGGCGTTACAAAATCTTAACTCTGCCCAGTGTGTACATCCTGACGGCCTGCAGATATGTAAGAGCTAACCTGCATGAATACCCGCTGCTCGGAGTTAGAAGCGAAAGGTGTCGCGCGAAAAACCTACTTGCACACCCGCCAAGACGGCTAGCCAAGGCTCGCGCATCGCTCAGCGCCTTCGGCCCCAAGTTATATAATTGTATCCCAAGTGATATAAAAAACTCCACCAGTGACATAATTTTTGACAAAAAATTAAAGGGACTACTCCATGAACTTGCATGTTACAACGTTAACGAATTTATTCTAAATGTGTAAAAATCAGCCAGGACGGTAGTCATTCAATACCTACTATGTATTTAAAGGCCAATATTGTATTAACTTGAATAGGCTTACATCAGCTAATGTATAATATTTAATAATGAATAATTGAAATAACATAATAATAATAATAATGAACAATGTATAATAATAATAATGTAATATATGTACTAATAATGTATAATAGGTACTTACCGATAAGTTATGTATCTGCATTAATGTATGACGTGTAAAATAATGTTTTACCAATAAAGTATCTGAATCTGAATCTGAATCTGAATCGTAAGAGTCCGTGCATTTGGCTACGTACCCAGTGTAGGCAAAACGTTTCTCCAACCATCAAAATAATAAGATAAGATGATTGAACTTGGCCGTAATGTTTACATTTTTTTTCGCCACAAATCGGGTCGCTTGAGAGCAAATGAGCCGGCGCTAATAAGCTCCGTCTAATTTTGTAGGGACATAAAACTCATAAGCATATCGTAATAAAAGCGGACATATTTGTTTTTCGTTTTAATTTACGGTTAGTTTACATTTATTAGTTAAAATTATTTTCATGGGATTAAAAGGAAGTATAAATGTAATACCTAGGTACATACATAAAATCACGCCTGTATCTCATAAAGAGGTAGGCAGAGCACATGAACTACTCAAGTTTTAGTGCCACTCTTGGCAAGGGGTTGAAAGAAATTGAAATTGTGACATTGCAGATGGGTGCCCTCTATTTCGCCTATCATTAATTCGCATAACAGATTTGGCATAACGTAATTGTTGATAACATTGAGTAAGCATAATATTAAAAATACATAATCTCGCATAAGTCGCATAACAATGAATTGTGACCATGCAGTGACAGGTTGCCATCCTCTCGCATACGCCACAATTTAACCCATATCCCACAGTCGTCTACCGACTTATGTGCCGTAATTTTAAAATTTCATGGGCTGTAAGTAGAAGGATCAAATTTATTTTCAATGGCAGTTTAAATGCCATAAACTCTAAACTCTCTCGATAAGTAAAGTAGATTGAAAGGTGGGGTGTCGCACATTAGTCGTTTAATTTATCTGACATCTATTCCTCCGGGATGCACTTTGGAGTAATAAATGCACCCTCTTAATGCAACCGCACTTTAACGATAAATTTAGGTTTTGAATGTGTTTGGGATTGTTCTTATTAAGCAGTTAGTCTGTGTTTTTCGTTAACTTAAATAAAGTACAATAACCTAACCACAAAATTAAAATTGGCTGGTGGCCTAGCGGTAAGAGCGTGCGACTTACGATCCGGAGGTCGCGGGTTCGAGTTCGAACCCCGGCTCGTACCAATGAGTTTTTCGAAACTTATGTGCGAAATGTCATTTGATATTTGCCAGTTTCGGTGAAGGAAAACATCGTGAGGAAACCGGACTAATTCCAATAAGGCCTAGTTACCCGTCGGGTTGGAAGGTCAGATGGCAGTCGCTTTCGTAAAAACTAGTGCCTACGCCAAATCTTGGGATTAGTTGTCAAAGCGGACCCCAGGCTCCCATGAGCCGTGGCAAATGCCGGGATAACGCAAGGAGGATGATGATGATGAAAATTAAAATTTTGAAAAAAACCCCGACATAGTGGACCGATTTTCATAAAACATGGCTAAGAACACTCCCGATTAACTCAGCTTTCAAATAAACAAAAACTGTGTGTATGTGTGTCTGTCTGTGGCATCGTAGATCCCGAACGGATGAACCGATTTCGATTCAACAACTTACAAATCAATGGCAATTAATTAATTTGTGATATAATATTCGATAAAATTATGTTTTATTAAATTAATAAAATTATTATTATAGGAGGCAAGCGATCACTGCCGCCCGTGAACACCTGAAACACCAGAGGTGTTGGAGGTGCGTTGCCGGCTTTTAAGATGGGTGGGCTCTTTTCTTGAAGGAAGTAAGATAGAATACTTAAGTTTTTAAATCTTACAACAGGAAGACTTTAAACTTATTTCAAACTAGCTTTTACCCGCGGCTTCGCTCGCGTTAGAAAGAGAAAAAAGTAGCCTATGTCACTCTCCGTCCCTTTAACTATCTCCACCTAAAAAATCACGTCAATTCGTCATTCCGTTTTGCCGTGAAAGACAGACAAACAAACAGACACACACACTTTCCCATTTATATTAGTATGGATAACAGTAGCTTTGTGCAGTGTTTGTGTATAAGCCCGTGACTGAACACATTTAGACGATAATCCACTCCTGCGCATCTAATTCGTCGTGACAGCCTCTGGAGACGAGTCCGCTTACTCAGCAGACATTATCTATTTTAAAGTAAATTCCTAATGTATTGATATATTTTGTTTTATTTTATGTCCTTACTAATATTATAAATGGGAAAGTGTGTGTCTGTTTGTCCGTCATTCACGGCAAAATTGACGATAGTTGAAAGGATGGAGAGTGATCATAGGCTACTTTTTGGCTCTTTCTAGCTCCCCACTTCCCTAAAAGGGGGCGGGGGAGCATTCCGCAATTTTCGTATTTAGCGCTGGCAAAGCCGCAGGCAAATGCTAGTCATATTATAAACCTTTTTGGCAAAAAAATAAATTTCTGGATGCAATAAATAAATATGAATATGCTTTTTCATTTTAACATGAAACTAATATTCATCAAGATGGAAGGAACTATATTCCTTTGACCACTCTATCTTTATGATTAGGCAAGCATGGTTGCATGATATCTTAGCCTTCTATAAGTGCAAAAAGAACGCACTGACGTGCTAGGCTATATGACACTGGTGTGCTAGGCCCGCAGATCACTGAGGCCAGCTGAGGTGAAAAAAAAAACCGGTCAAGTGCGAGTCGGACTCGCCCACCGAGGGTTCCGTACAAACTTTCAAACTCTCCAGTTAAAATAATCTCATGTTTTCACATAACTCTAACAACGTGACTAGAAGACAAAAGTATAGGTGCTAATGAGTATTATTGTGTATAGCGCCATCTCTCGGTGAATTCGCTAACTAATTTGCGCGACCATAGTATGTTGGTTTTTCAGGGATTATTCTTTATAATGTTAACCGATTTAAACAATTTTTACTTTATTGGAAAGAAGATGATTTACGTAACATCTCGTATTAATTTGAAGTACTATATACATCCGCAAAGGTGGGTAAATTAAAAGTAAAAATCTGAAAAGTTTTTTGTGAATAAAAAAAAAAATTTTTCAAGATACAAACACGATTATATTTTTCCGGTAATATTTAGCATAAAACCAATGTTTCCTAAAATTTTCATAATTTTTCTTTGGTAAACTTCGAAGATAAGGGGGGGGGGGGACGGTATTTTTTTTACATTTTCCTTCAAAATTATTTTTTTTTCCACAACAAAAAAATTATAAAAAATAGTTTATTTACGTTCAATTTGAGCTCTTTCTAACGATACTCCACTTGACCTAGTAACTTGAAATTTACAGTTTGCCCCCTTTCATTTTGGCCATTTTCTACAATTAAAATAAATAAATTTAAAAAAATTATACCTTCTATTTGTAGAGGTTCACAATGTTCACAACTATTCCAAATTTCAAGTTGATAGCATTAGTAGTTCTAGACATATTTAGGAATGTGACAGACGGACAGAGTCGCACCATAAGGGTTCCTGTTGTACCTTTTTGGTACGGAACCCTAAAAAAGTCAGTTCGTAATATTCATATATTATTTATTTATTCTTAAAATTAAAAAAATTACATGTCAAAGGTATAATATTAATTAGTAAGTAATTTATGTGAATTAAAATTAAATCATATTAGGGTACATACAACGTAAAATTTAAAAAATCATAGCTACATATAGGCACCTTCATACTAATTGAGATTTTTTATGTATTGTCTTTTACTGAATAATGTTAAACAATTTCATCATCATCCTTGCGTTATCGGCATTTGCCACTGCTCATGGGAGCCTGGGGTCCGCTTTGACAACTAATCCCAAGATTTGGCGTAGGCACTAGTTTTTACGAAAGCTCCTGCCATCTGACCTTCCAACCCGAAGGGTAAACTAGACCTTATTGAGATTAGTCCGTCACGTCACGATATTTTCTTTCACCGAAAAGCGACTGGCAAATGGGCCATTTTTTTCAAAGTTGTCCACCCAAATTTTTTTTTGGATTTGGAAATTTTTATGTGTTTTCCACTCAGAATCGCGAGCTCTTTTAATCCTAATAGGAGATAAAAAATGTCCCAAGGTTTTTTCCCATTTCGTTACCATTTTTTCATACATTTGGTATGGCGGTAACGGAATGGAAGGTTCGAAAAAATGTATGGAAATCTTGGGACATTTTTTTTCTCCTATCAGGATCGAAAGAGCTCTCGATTCTGAGTATGAATCGCGCAAAAAAATACCCATGTTACAAAAAAAGTGGGGTGGACAACTTTGAAAAAAATGGCCCAAATACCAAATGACATTTCACACATAAATTCCGAAAAGCTCATTGGTGCAAGCCGGGTTTCGAACCCGCGACCTCCGGAACGAAAGTCGCACGTACTTACCGCCAGGCTACCAGCGCTACCAATGTTAAACAATTAACGAGTATTAAAATAAAACCTAAGTCCTCACCTAGGCAAGGTTGTAAGGCCCAGAAGGCTGGGGGAATTGTCCCGCTGGATAGCAATGCTCATCCGCTGAGCAAAATGTTGGCCAGCCCTCTGCGGGGCAATCATGGTCGCGCGATAACTGATAAAACATCGGGCCGTTCTGATATTTTATCATTTATCGCGTGACCATAATTGCCTGCCTGCCGGCGTATCATGCTGCCAATTTTATCACTTATCCACGTGGATAAGACATCTGTCACTCTCACACTGACATACTTGCTAAAGCGTGACGGATGCTTTATCCACGTGGATAAGTGATAAAATTGGCAGCATGATACGCCGGCTGTACTCTCACACTGACATACTTGCTAAAGCGTGACGGATGCTTTATCCACGTGGATAAGTGATAAAATTGGAATCATGATACGCCGGCTGGTCACCACTTCGCCAGAGAAGCATCTCTGAGGCGCTTAGATAACTCGTTTGTTTATTTATTTAACTGGAAGAAAAGGCTAAAGTAATCCACTCTAGATTAAAACTCTAGTTAGTTCGGAAGTTATTTATTTCTAAATTATTTTGTTCTTTTATACTCTTTATTAATTTTCCGGAAACCAATATATCACAAACATCAAACAGTATCAAATGGTCGCTGTATTTTGGGAAAACACGAATTAGTCATTTTTAATAGACATCAAAACTAAAAAAAAAAAACATTGTTTACGGAGACAATTTATGCACCATTTCCTTGGGAGCGGGCACGGAAGGATGACAGCCAAGTTGTAAATATAATTCGTATATTTTTGTTGCTTATGACTCTTTATGAGTATTAGTGAAGGTTGATAACTGAACTGATGTCTTAAGCTGGCTGGTAGAATTTAAGTACTAATAAATGATGGTTTTCAATATTGAATATAGGCAAGCATGGTTGCGTGATATCTTAGCCTTCTATAAGTGCAAAAAGAACGCACTAACGTGCTAGGCTATATGACACTGGTGTGCTAGGCCCGCAGATCACCGAGGCCAGCTGAGGTGAAAAAAAAAAAAAAAAACCGGTCAAGTGCGAGTCGGACTCGCCCACCGAGGGTTCCGTACAAACTTTCAAACTCTCCAGTTAAAATAATCTCATGTTTTCACATAACTCTAACAACGTGACTAGAAGACAAAAGTATAGGTGCTAATGAGTATTATTGTGTATAGCGCCATCTCTCGGTGAATTCGCTAACTAATTTGCGCGACCATAGTATGTTGGTTTTTCAGGGATTATTCTTTATAATGTTAACCGATTTAAACAATTTTTACTTTATTGGAAAGAAGATGACCTCGAGTCCAATGCGCGCAGCGGTGCAGACGCATTGATGGTTTAATTAAATTATAATTGCGAAATCAGCGCGCGCGCTTTGCCGCGACCGGTAATCGACACGATGGCAGATTCCAAACCGAATCAAACCATCGTAAATGAATTCCTCGCTTTCCTTCAAGAAAAAGACAAGCTGTTACTGGAAGGGGCGATGGATGCGGCAGCTGCTTTCCGGATGTCTTCGCGTGCGTCGAAGTTCTCCGTGGACGACATCTGTGAAGCGAAGAGAGTGTTGTGCGAGTCCCTTGGGATTGCCGGCACCTATGTACCTCACCGGAGAGGCGACGAAACCGGGAAGAAAAGTCTCGAGGACATTAAGAAGATCCTGAAGGAATACAACGATCGGATTCCGGAGTTTGTTGCGACGGATATCATCGTTCCGCCGTACGATCCGGATAACGTCGACGTTCGCAGCTTGATTAGGGAAATCGTGGCCCTAAAAACAAGTTTAGCCGCAGTTATCTCGAAGTTTGAAGCTAGCATGGAAACGATTACCGAGTTACGCAACGAAATCAAATGTTTGCGTTATGCTCCAGCTCGGTCAGCTGTTTCAGACTTAGAGTGCGATCATCGACCTACAGACACTCGTGTCGTGTCGGTTAGTTTGCACGCTGCTGACGCTGTAAAAAGTGCTGCACGTGCCGCCGCCCCGCGCGCGCCCCTCCCTCCGCGCGCGCGGCCGCCTCCTGTTTCGTCGAAATCACGGTGTCAGCGTGCATACGCTGACGTCACTGCCGGCCGGTCTACTGCAACTAGCCGGGTCAATACACCAACTACAAAGGGATGTGAAGTACGGGCACCTGCCAAGGAAAATACTTCCCGCACCAATGTGGATGAAGAGGGGTTCACATTGGTGGAAAAGAAGAGCAAGGCGCGCAGAGCGACTCGCAAGACTATGTGTGGCTCTGCGGAACCGGTGAATTCTGGTCTACGGATTGCCACACCGAGTAGGGCGCTCTACGTGTCTCGCCTGCATTACTCCGCCATGGCCGACGAGGTGGTGGACTACGT
Source organism: Leguminivora glycinivorella (assembly GCF_023078275.1). Classification (NCBI taxonomy): domain Eukaryota; kingdom Metazoa; phylum Arthropoda; class Insecta; order Lepidoptera; family Tortricidae; genus Leguminivora; species Leguminivora glycinivorella. The sequence goes on along the minus strand of NC_062997.1, from coordinate 2,711,064 downwards.
TCGCCGGAAGACTGGCTACACGCTGAGGGTGCAACAGCTGCAGTCGCGTCACTACGTGCACTTCAGCTCGTTCGTTGTGCGCGTGCCGCGGCCGCTGCAGGACACCATCGCGAGCGCAGACTTCTGGCCGAAAGGTGTGGTTTTTCGGCGGTTCCGGGGCAACCTGCCAAATCCCACACCGGGGCAAACGACGCAACGGACCCACGCTGTGACGTCATCGCCCAAATCAATTGTTTAATTTTATTTTTAATTTTGTTTTCATTATTTTCTGTGTTTTTTGTTATCTAAGTTTCGTGACGCATTGGTTTTACTGTAATGTCACGCAAACATGTTTTTACTAAATAAATAAATGATTTACGTAACATCTCGTATTAATTTGAAGTACTATATACATCCGCAAAGGTGGGTAAATTAAAAGTAAAAATCTGAAAAGTTTTTTGTGAATAAAAAAAAAAATTTTTCAAGATACAAACACGATTATATTTTTCCGGTAATATTTAGCATAAAACCAATGTTTCCTAAAATTTTCATAATTTTTCTTTGGTAAACTTCGAAGATAAGGGGGGGGGGGACGGTATTTTTTTTACATTTTCCTTCAAAATTATTTTTTTTCCACAACAAAAAAATTATAAAAAATAGTTTATTTACGTTCAATTTGAGCTCTTTCTAACGATACTCCACTTGACCTAGTAACTTGAAATTTACAGTTTGCCCCCTTTCATTTTGGCCATTTTCTACAATTAAAATAAATAAATTTAAAAAAATTATACCTTCTATTTGTAGAGGTTCACAATGTTCACAACTATTCCAAATTTCAAGTTGATAGCATTAGTAGTTCTAGACATATTTAGGAATGTGACAGACGGACAGAGTCGCACCATAAGGGTTCCTGTTGTACCTTTTTGGTACGGAACCCTAAAAAAGTCAGTTCGTAATATTCATATATTATTTATTTATTCTTAAAATTAAAAAAATTACATGTCAAAGGTATAATATTAATTAGTAAGTAATTTATGTGAATTAAAATTAAATCATATTAGGGTACATACAACGTAAAATTTAAAAAATCATAGCTACATATAGGCACCTTCATACTAATTGAGATTTTTTATGTATTGTCTTTTACTGAATAATGTTAAACAATTTCATCATCATCCTTGCGTTATCGGCATTTGCCACTGCTCATGGGAGCCTGGGGTCCGCTTTGACAACTAATCCCAAGATTTGGCGTAGGCACTAGTTTTTACGAAAGCTCCTGCCATCTGACCTTCCAACCCGAAGGGTAAACTAGACCTTATTGAGATTAGTCCGTCACGTCACGATATTTTCTTTCACCGAAAAGCGACTGGCAAATGGGCCATTTTTTTCAAAGTTGTCCACCCAAATTTTTTTTTGGATTTGGAAATTTTTATGTGTTTTCCACTCAGAATCGCGAGCTCTTTTAATCCTAATAGGAGAAAAAAGTGTCCCAAGGTTTTTTTCCCATTCCGTTACCATTTTTTCATACATTTTGTATGGCGGTAACGGAATGGAAGGTTCGAAAAAATGTATGGAAATCTTGGGACATTTTTTTTCTCCTATCAGGATCGAAAGAGCTCTCGATTCTGAGTATGAATCGCGCAAAAAAATACCCATGTTACAAAAAAAGTGGGGTGGACAACTTTGAAAAAAATGGCCCAAATACCAAATGACATTTCACACATAAATTCCGAAAAGCTCATTGGTGCAAGCCGGGTTTCGAACCCGCGACCTCCGGAACGAAAGTCGCACGTACTTACCGCCAGGCTACCAGCGCTACCAATGTTAAACAATTAACGAGTATTAAAATAAAACCTAAGTCCTCACCTAGGCAAGGTTGTAAGGCCCAGAAGGCTGGGGGAATTGTCCCGCTGGATAGCAATGCTCATCCGCTGAGCAAAATGTTGGCCAGCCCTCTGCGGGGCAATCATGGTCGCGCGATAACTGATAAAACATCGGGCCGTTCTGATATTTTATCATTTATCGCGTGACCATAATTGCCTGCCTGCCGGCGTATCATGCTGCCAATTTTATCACTTATCCACGTGGATAAGACATCTGTCACTCTCACACTGACATACTTGCTAAAGCGTGACGGATGCTTTATCCACGTGGATAAGTGATAAAATTGGCAGCATGATACGCCGGCTGTACTCTCACACTGACATACTTGCTAAAGCGTGACGGATGCTTTATCCACGTGGATAAGTGATAAAATTGGAATCATGATACGCCGGCTGGTCACCACTTCGCCAGAGAAGCATCTCTGAGGCGCTTAGATAACTCGTTTGTTTATTTATTTAACTGGAAGAAAAGGCTAAAGTAATCCACTCTAGATTAAAACTCTAGTTAGTTCGGAAGTTATTTATTTCTAAATTATTTTGTTCTTTTATACTCTTTATTAATTTTCCGGAAACCAATATATCACAAACATCAAACAGTATCAAATGGTCGCTGTATTTTGGGAAAACACGAATTAGTCATTTTTAATAGACATCAAAACTAAAAAAAAAACTAAAACATTGTTTACGGAGACAATTTATGCACCATTTCCTTGGGAGCGGGCACGGAAGGATGACAGCCAAGTTGTAAATATAATTCGTATATTTTTGTTGCTTATGACTCTTTATGAGTATTAGTGAAGGTTGATAACTGAACTGATGTCTTAAGCTGGCTGGTAGAATTTAAGTACTAATAAATGATGGTTTTCAATATTGAATATAGGCAAGCATGGTTGCGTGATATCTTAGCCTTCTATAAGTGCAAAAAGAACGCACTAACGTGCTAGGCTATATGACACTGGTGTGCTAGGCCCGCAGATCACCGAGGCCAGCTGAGGTGAAAAAAAAAAACCGGTCAAGTGCGAGTCGGACTCGCCCACCGAGGGTTCCGTACAAACTTTCAAACTCTCCAGTTAAAATAATCTCATGTTTTCACATAACTCTAACAACGTGACTAGAAGACAAAAGTATAGGTGCTAATGAGTATTATTGTGTATAGCGCCATCTCTCGGTGAATTCGCTAACTAATTTGCGCGACCATAGTATGTTGGTTTTTCAGGGATTATTCTTTATAATGTTAACCGATTTAAACAATTTTTACTTTATTGGAAAGAAGATGATTTACGTAACATCTCGTATTAATTTGAAGTACTATATACATCCGCAAAGGTGGGTAAATTAAAAGTAAAAATCTGAAAAGTTTTTTGTGAATAAAAAAAAATTTTTTTCAAGATACAAACACGATTATATTTTTCCTGTAATATTTAGCATAAAACCAATGTTTCCTAAAATTTTCATAATTTTTCTTTGGTAAACTTCGAAGATAAGGGGGGGGGGGGGACGGTATTTTTTTTACATTTTCCTTCAAAATTATTTTTTTTCCACAACAAAAAAATTATAAAAAATAGTTTATTTACGTTCAATTTGAGCTCTTTCTAACGATACTCCACTTGACCTAGTAACTTGAAATTTACAGTTTGCCCCCTTTCATTTTGGCCATTTTCTACAATTAAAATAAATAAATTTAAAAAAATTATACCTTCTATTTGTAGAGGTTCACAATGTTCACAACTATTCCAAATTTCAAGTTGATAGCATTAGTAGTTCTAGAGATATTTAGGAATGTGACAGACGGACAGAGTCGCACCATAAGGGTTCCTGTTGTACCTTTTTGGTACGGAACCCTAAAAAATTACCTACTCAGTTCGTAATATTCATATATTATTTATTTATTCTTAAAATTAAAAAAATTACATGTCAAAGGTATAATATTAATTAGTAAGTAATTTATGTGAATTAAAATTAAATCATATTAGGGTACATACAACGTAAAATTTTAAAAATTTAAATTTTCTGAAACAAAATCAATAATTCGTCGCGTCGCGTCAAAAACTAGATAACCAGGAACAACGCCTACATACATTAGAGAGACAAGCACGACAGAGAAATTTAGTGTTCTTTGGCATTGAAGAAAGCGAAACATCTTATTCACAGTTAGAAACAAACTTAATCAACTTCATAAACTGTCATTTCTCAATGAAATTAAACAATATTGATATACAGGAAGTTAGAAGGATTGGTAAAAAATCAGATAAACCTCGACCAATAACAGTGACATTCACTACACTGGGTTTAAAGATTAGTATTTTAAAACAAAAAACTTGTTAAACGACACCACACACTACATCAAAGAAGACTATCCTCATCATGTATTGGAAAAAAGAAAAGAACTACAAAAACTAGCGAATATAGAGAAAGAGAAAGGAAATAAAGTACTAATCAAATATGACCAGCTGATAGTATTAGAAAAGAAGACAGAAGAAGCTACAACCGACAACAGGAAAAGAAACCTTTCCGTCTCACCACCAAACAACTTAAATTGCGGTAGTAAAAGTGTTAAAAGTCCACACAATGTTCAAGCAACAAAAAAGAACAAGACATGTTCCAAACTCTGGGGAATAAGTTTGGAACAAAAAGAATTAAAACATTGCCTGAATTCATCTCCAAAGGTTTATCACTATAACTGCTATCATTATAACTCACTCTATATAAACGTCAGTCAAGCAAAGGAATGATTCATACCTTTGGTTAGCAGTGGCTACACTGCATGTATGGAATGACTGTTAGAGCCTTTCTCCAACCGCTGTCCTCGTTGCCTCCACACTGGTCAGCATGACTGGCATCTCAAGATCTGTATTAAAAAGGGGTAACTATGACTTACAAAGTCACTAAATTATCTCTATATAATATCACACATTTAGTTCTATGCAAGTATTATTACAAGGTTAATTTCATGTTATATTCTTTCCATTATAGGTTCTCAAATCTCACTGAAATCATTAATTCCAAGATGCTTATTGAAGTTATTACAGTTCCAACTATTTATCATCATCATCATTATCATGACCATCATCATGTTAGTTCCCTTTGAACTACATAAATGTAGTACTTAAATACATATGTAAAGTATCTCAAAGATACTTTCCAGCCACCATTATGGTGCATCAATATTCATACCAAAGTACTACACAAATAATGCAGTAAATCAGTAAACAAAGTCAATTTCTAACAACATTTGTCTTTCATTATAGTTGCTATTATCTCAACTAATGTATTGAGATATATCAACTCAATTCAGCATATTCAGGATACAAAATTCCACATATGATAGTCAAACTCAATATGAAAGCTTTGTAACCATTCTCTCACAAAGTACACTTCTCAAATATAGAGAATAAATGCAGATGGTATATCACGGATACAACATCAGATCAGATGAGTATAACATCATCATTGCAAGTATCTTAACACCACTCATAAACACAACTATGGCAAGCACATTAACATTACACATAGATCAACACATTACAGATTATTAGAGATATTTCATAAACCACAGAACACCTCTGTAGTACACACATTATCAAAGCCACTTTTATCTTTCATATACCACAGAACCTCTCTTTGGTAACCACATTATTAAAGCCTCTTTTATCTTTCATATACCACAGAAACTCTCTTTGGTAACCACATTATTAAAGCCTCTTTTATCTTTCATATACCACAGAAACTCTCTTTGGTAACCACATTATTAAAGCCTCTTTTATCTTTCATATACCACAGAAACTCTCTTTGGTAACCACATTATTAATGCCACTCATATATACATTACAGACTTAAGGCTATACACTTACATAGCGTCACAACGCCCCACATGGCCAGCGCTTGACAAATACTTTTATGGACCCAAACTGTGTACGAAGGTTCGTCAACCTCCCAGAAAAGCGCTAATCTTGTACACATGCCTGACTGCCCTTACAGTGTTCACCATCTTGGGGGGTCCTCCCAGAGGATGCGTGAACCCATGGCCTTCAGGCGTCAGCGGCCGGGTCTAACAAACTCATCCGGCGCTTACCAAGGCCGGGGGCGACTCCAACCCCAGCCAAACTCATAACTTTCCTCATATTAAATAGATAGCACAATTACCAAGGCTGGACCACACCCCCAGCCTCTGGTTGCGGTCGTACCAGCATCAGAGTTACCCGATGCCTGGTCCCAAACTATTTGGGGCCGCGCTGACTTAATAACAGCCATGATTGCCTTTTGACGCCCTCCATACGCCATTGTGTGTTGCAATCATGCTCTTTTCGCATTGCCGTCTCTCCAGACGCAAAATCATAATTCTTAACTTAGTCTAAACAGACATAATAGTTATATTTCATAACAATCACAATTGCATTTTATACTTAACTCTGCCTCGGCAGACTCCATCTTGTTGTGCAACAATTGTTACGTCTACAAATGTTCTTAATATGAATAAACATGGAATAAACTCCAATTCAACATATTATCAACAACAGAAACACCATCATCGTAAACTTTGTAATAATGCATAGCAATAATATTCAATCATGAAAAGTTAGTTTTAGGTTAAATGTACGAGAACGTTTTGGGAGAATAACTCCTCTTATCAAGAGATAAAAAACACCACTTAGCTTTCTTTGGTGACTCGGCTCCCCTTGATGAGCACTGATTCGAATATTAATTTACATAATTAAATTCAACACGCCATAAAGTGACAAACAGGTTTTTACCGGTTTGAATGGAGGTTGTTTCGTTCAGTTGGTAGTGTTGCCAGGTAACTCGCGAAACGTCGCGACAAGACATATGCACCACGCACAACATCTAGTAGTACATCAAATGCAACAGAAGGAGTGGTCAAACCAGGTATACTTCAATTCTTGGTGAATAAACAAAAAGTGTTAAAAAATGGACTTGGAGATCACCCGACTACAAGGAAACATAAGAACGAGATTGATTTCATACTCACAAACAAATCACATAAGGTACAAAATATAGAAGTATTAAACATAATATATCCTTCAGACCATAGACCGGTACGAGCAACCGGTACGAGCACATCACACTTGCCCAAAAAAAGAAGCCGAACACAATTTCACAACTATAAAAATATAACACTCGAGAACAAAGAAGACATTACAAAATTCCAGCAAAACCTTGATTCTTATGTATCCTCAGGCCTCTTGGACTTAAAAATAACTTCATCAGTACAAGAATATTATGACAATCTTGTCAAAATTATTACAAACAGCCTTAGTACCAGAAATACAGAAAAATCGCTGAACAATAAAAAAATTCTCTCCGAGTACACAATGAGACTAATAAAGAGAAGACAGGAACTACATCGAATAAAAAATAAAACTAGAGCTATCAAAAATGAAATTTCAGCCCTCTACAAACTAATAAGTAAAAATATTAAAAAAGACTACAACAATTATAGAAACAACACCATTGAAAGACATTTATTGGAAACTGGAAGCACAAAAAAGGCTTTCAAAGAGCTGGCAACAAATAAACCCTGGATTGATAGTCTAACGCAAAGAGATAAAAGAAAAAGTAACCGAAGAGACATAATCACAATAGCTACTGAGTTCTACAAGGAACTATACACAAGTAGAGATGGGGCAAAGGAGAACAACAGGAATCAGGAAACTACTATTGAGAAAAACATCATAAAAATACCAGTAGTCGAACCTAAAGAAGTTATAGAAACACTGAAAAAGCTGAAATTGGGGAAAAGCCCGGGGTCAGATAGTATCACAACAGACGTCTTAAAACTTGCTATTGGGAATCTAGTCCTGCCGCTAACAAATCTTTTTAACCTGATAATAAGCACGGGGGTAACACCATATCAATGGTCAGAATCGAATATTATCCTCATTTATAAGAAGGGAGATCCAAACGACATCAGTAATTATAGACCAATTAGCCTGTTACCAACTATATATAAACTATTCTCATCTATAATTAACCAAAGACTTAGCACTATACTGGAAGAAAGTCAACCTGTGGAACAGGCAGGGTTTAGAAAGGGCTTTTCGACAATTGACCACATTCACACTCTTGAGCTCCTCATCGAAAAATACCAGGAAAAAAGAAGGTTACTCTACATTGCTTATGTCGACTACCAAAAAGCTTTCGATACCATCTCACACAACAGCATATGGCAAGCTCTGGAAATGCAAAATGTAGGAGTGGATTACATAAAGATTATAAAAAACATCTACGAGAATGGCAAGAGCAGAATAAAACTGGAGTCACCAGGGCCTTGGTTTCCGATCGAAAGAGGAGTACGGCAAGGAGATCCCTTGTCTCCAAAACTCTTTATAGCCACCTTGCAATACATATTTAGTCAACTAGATTGGAGTAGACGCGGCATAAGGATCAACAATAAAAACCTAAGCCACCTAAGGTTCGCAGACGATCTGGTAATACTCGCGGAATCTGCCACAGAACTTCAATCAATGTTAAATGAACTAAACCAGGCTAGCACGAAGGTAGGCCTAGAGATGAATTTAGCTAAGACGATGCTAATGACCAACAGCAACACAAAACGTCCAATATTAGTCAACAATAAACCTCTTGAGTACACTGAGAAATATATATACCTTGGAAAACAGATAAGTTTCGATAGAGCGAGTAATATTTGGGAGGTAGAGCGAAGAACACAAATTACATGGAACAAATACTGGAGCTTAAAAGAAATATTCAAAAGTAATATGCCAATTGCCATAAAAACTAAGGTATTCAACTCATTCAACCATGCCTAACATACGCCTGTCAAACATGGAAATATGACAATAAAGTTAGAAATAAATTAATCACATGTCAGCGAGCAATAGAGCGAAGCATGCTAAGTATAAATAAAATACAGAAAATTAGACATACAAAGATTAGAGATATTACAAAAGCAAAAGACGCTCTGGAGCAAGCATTGTCATTGAAATGGAAATGGGCAGGCCACGTATCACGTATCAGAGACCTAAGATGGACGAAAATTCTGACAAAATGGAAAGGCCCGTCAGGGAAAAGAAAACAGGCACGACCTTGCGCAAGATGGGAAGACGAGATCATAAAAACAGCAGGAAGAAACTGGCTACAAACAGCCCAAATAAGGGAAGACTGGCTAACTTTGGAGGAGGCCTTTACCTGCAGAGGGGTTCTTGCAAAACCAATTTAAAAAAATAAATAATAATAAAATTAAATAGGTATATAGTTTATTAAGTAAAAATTTAGTCACTTGTATGCAAGAAATAAAAGGCTTTTTTATTTTTTTTTTTTATTTTTTTTATGTTTTTATTTTATTTATTTTTATTTGATATTTTTAAATTAAAGGAAAGATGGAATGATTCACACCTCCGGCAGGAATCGAAAGCCGTCCCTCTCACCAACTGAGCCACGAAGACGGGGCCCATTTCTCAAAACAAGTTACAAGCGGAAGTCTTTTTTCAACTTGTCATATTAGACATTGACTACTACTTGTAAATAGTGACTTGTAGCTTCGAGAAATGAGCCCCTGCTAGATATTTGTAAAATTTGGGTACAGTAGAATCGGCAGAAAATGATATATGGCCGTCTTGTCTAGCTTAAATAAGCAGCGAATTTACCTCTAGAATAAGTATTACTCAAATATGCGTAATAGATGGCATGATCTTTAGCACATTATTGCTTGGTTGCCTCTATGCCGCACTTGTGAATTCGCACATAAAAGTGACAGGAGCATGGTTCGTAGCCAAAGGCATAAACGCTTATTTACGATAATATAAATTAAGACTGCATTTTTATCGGCATCTGGCGCAACGACTCTAGTTCCTACATTTTTTGCATTTTCGGTTGAACTTAGCTTAATGCTCGTACTTCTAAGATAATCAATGAATGACCAAAGTTGGACGATCCAAACCTTAGAGGCTGTCAAACTTAGGGCCGTAGTAACTAACAATTGAAAGGGTAGTTCGATCGCAAGGGATCGTAATCGTACACAACTTTTGCTTTAGATTCTACGTAGAGCACTATTTTATTTGCAAAACGGGGTTAACTATATTTATCAGGTATACCTGATTATGTTGTATGTTGTATTTTTTCGTGGAAATTACAAACAAAGATGGACCATCGGCCGCGCAATAGTTATTTGTGTGTGTTATAGTTGTTGTTTGCAACAATATTGATACCCGAACAAGTAAAATCTACCAGCCAGCTTTTTAAGACATCAAGTTAAAATTTCTATGAAATTATTTTGCACTCTTGTTTTCGAATAGCAAAGTAAGCTTTTACATACATATACAAATTTTAACTTGATGTTTTCAGCTGGCAAGTAATTTTTTTTCTATGATGATTTTGGATCAAAATTATTGAATAAATTGATGGATTTCAATTAGTTTGATATTTTATAGTCAGTATTTTGTTCGTGTTGGTGTGGTGAAAAACTTTGAGTTTCACTCGGTGGCAAAGTATGTTTATTCGTGCCTTGAACCCCTCGCAACGCTCAAGATTCCCACACATTAACCACTCGCTACGCTCGCTGTTAATATTGGAATTGTGCATATTAAAACTTGGTGAAAAACCACAAATGGTGGCAAACAAACATACGGTAAGCAGTCACCGTAAAGGTGTCACTTGCGCGTTGCCGACCCTAACTATGAACTCGTTTGTAAGGCGAGCGGCATGTACATAATTGCTATATATTTCAAATGTTTATCGATTATTAATGATCTTTCAGACATTTCGGTTAGGATATAAACGACGCCATTAAGTGGGAGCAATAATGGGAGCGATTTGTAAACGGTAAATGTAGTAGTAGTAGTAGTAATCACTTTATTGTATACAATACAACAGATTTGATTAATTAGTAGTAATTTAGTATTATAGTATTTGCTATTGTTTGGCCTTCGAATGTATACAATTTGAGGGTAGGTAAATAAAAAAACTAGGCACCCGATTACCTGCATGAAATAGATGAAAACCAGATTTTTTCATTAATTAGCTGATGCAATGTTTCAAGTAGGTATTAACCGAAAAGTAATAAAACATTATTTACATTTATTGAACTACCTACCTAAAGATACAGATTTAATTGTAGTACATGTTGTTCAAAATAGGTGGCGCTTTTGAAGTCAACATCAGCTTAACTTACTTTTATAAGTAACTAGCTTTTGCCCGCGGCTTCGCTCGAGTTAAAAAGAGACAAGCCTATGTCACTCTCCATCCTTTCAACTATCACTACTTAAAAAATTACGTCAATTCGTAGCTCCGTTCTGCCGTGAAAGACGGACAAATAAACAGACACACACACTTTCCCATTTATAATATTAGTATGGATAGTAATAGTAATAAAACACTGTTTACATTTATTTAACTACCTACCTAAAGATGCAGGCTTACTTATAGTTACTGTTGTTCAAGATAGATGGCGCTATTGAAACACAACATCAGCTTACTCACTTTCCTAAGCCTCCGTCTCTCTCTAAGCGTCGCCGCTTTCCTCCGATCAACAGCCGCCGTTTTCCTCTTACAGGCCTTACACGCCCACGCCAAGCACCTCCGACTTGGCCCCAACACATGCTGTATATGCTCGTCTTTGCCCTCATCCTTCACACAACACTCCTTATCACTTTTATTATCTTTGTAATAACGGAAATCTTGGAAATTATTGTTAAATTCATCATAAATATAACTCATGGCTAAATTTTGAGGTTGTAATTTCGAATTTTTGACAGTTAATTTCCGCGCGCTTTTGAGGTTATAGTTTGACAGTTGTCGCGCGCGCTTTTTTTTTCGGGCGGCGCGCGCCGCGGCTTAGACGAAACTGTTCAGCCGAGGGTTGAATCGGGTTTTACAAAATATAACAGCTATTAATACACCAACGCCGTTCTGCTCTAACGTTGAAAGATGCCAATTTATTAGTGTTTGGATTGAAATTGATGCCGCCCATAATTTTCAGAGAATTTGTGACGATGGAAGTGTCGCGACGTTTTTATCGTCTCTTGCTGGTGTTGAATCGATTTTTTAATGTTTCAAATAGTTGCATTGGCTGTATTTTTAACAAGGATCGTTTGGATTAGTCATTTTACTCATTTTATTGCAGGAAATTCTTGGAAAATAACGTAGAAGACATTTTTTTATTTCAAATGTACACATGTGTTAGAGATAGATACAGATAACTGAAATCTGTTTGGAAACACAGAGTCGTAAAATATCCAATACACCATTTAATCATCTCATTTAACGAAAACTATCAGTAGGTATACTGGAATTACTAGAAATAGTGTAGATAATTAAGTGTCGTAGGTATTGACATTCCCAAATTCCTAATTAAAAAACCGGCCAAGAGCGTGTCGGGCCACGCTCAGTGTAGGGTTCCGTAGTTTTCCGTATTTTTCTCAAAAAATGTCAGCCCCCACTTTTAGTGTAGGGGGGGGGGGTACCCTAATAAAACATTTTTTTCCATTTTTTATTTTTGCACTTTGTTGGCGTGATTGATATACATATTGGTACCAAATTTCAGCTTTCTAGTGCTAACGGTTACTGAGATTATCCGCGGACGGACGGACGGACGGACGGACGGACGGACGGACGGACGGACGGACAGACGGACGGACGGACGGACGGACGGACAGACAGACATGGCGAAACTATAAGGGTTCCTAGTTGACTACGGAACCCTAAAAAATCAACTTTTCAAGAATTGCCAAACGAGAAACGTTTATTAAAAATAGGTAAGCTAAATTAATAATGTACCCATGCATAAAATACCTCAGACAAGGGCTGTTGTAATGTAAATTAGGCATTTCATTGTCAATGTCTAATATAATCCTCAGATAATCCGCCTTGAAATTGCTGCGTACTTACTGTGTTAAAGTAATTATGCACCTAATGGAGTAAAAATGTGTAGTAAAAGTAATACCAACACATTATGAATTAATTTCTCGAAACAATTTAAATATTGCAAAATAACATTTAGCTATATTGGCATATGAATGTGTACTACACCAGTACATATACAATATACATTGACGAGATCTTAGTAGTGTACTTACCTAATAAAACTTTTAGCCAACCGAACTAAATTATTTATTTTTCCCCTCACTAGCTCGGAAACACTTGTTTTGTCCTTTAATACCAGCGGGTAAAAACGCATTTTATCCACTAGTGGGTAAAGTAATTTGACCTTGAATATAATCAAATTAACTGCTTTAAAATTGATAAAAGTAGGTGAATCTAGTAATAAAGATGATTTACCACCTGTGGAACTACTGGAAGCAGTGAAAAACGCATTTTTGCGTTGTAGTTTCCTCGCTGTAGTGAGGGGAAAAGGTTTGTGTTACACTCGGGTGCAAATGTATTTTACTTCTCGTGTGTTAAAAAACTCGCAAGTTCAGGATTCTATTTTCGAACCACTCGCTTCGCTCGTGGTTCAACTATAGGATCCTTTCACTTGCTCGTTTTTCAATTCCACACTCGGCGTTAAAATACAACTTTGCCCCCTTGTATAACAAATAACTATTATTTTAAATGCCATATACAACAAACACGTTACACTTTTTAAGAAGTTTAACACTCTTAAGGTAGATGTCGCTACGGGTCCCATTGACCTTAGTGGTGGAAAATTTCGCTGGATTGGTTGAAGTCTTGGTGGCTCAGTTGGCAGAGCACTGGAGTATCGATCCAGAGGCCGTGAGTCCAAGTCTCACCCAAGGCAGACATTTTCCACTTTTAAATGTATTCTAAACACGTTACCCATTATATGATCCTGAGATAAGAGGAGTTTTAAACATCAAAACTGCCGCCTAATATTTCGAAAAAGTGTTCTCGCGCATAAAAAAGTGTATTTTGTACTAAGGTGACGGACCCAATCATGGACAGTTTAAGAAAAAAATTCGCCTGTTTTTGATATTTCACTGATAAATGTAAAAATTCTACCGCCAAGCGTGTTAAATCTTGAATGTCCTATCCTTCTTCTACATTTCAAGCGTATTGCAGAATAGATACTCCTATTGGTTTTTTCATAGTTAACAAATTAAAACTAGGTGTTTTTTCTCCAATTATGGACGGCAGTTCTCCAGTAATGGATCCCCCATTATGGACAGTGAAATAAGTTTAAAATTTTACTTTTAAAGCCAACTGATACGCAATGAGTCAATTTTATACAACATAAATACAATTAGTTTGGGTTATTTTAACATAGGATTGTTTCTTGTAAATTTTGGTTTTGTAAATTGTTCCTTGTCCATCATAGGAGGTAGGCAGTTTTTCGGGTCCAGTAATGGACACTCGCAAAATAACGTCATTTCTTTATATCTTTCGAGCAACAAACTAGTATGTTTTATACCTTATCTCACGCTTAATGCAGTAAGTAAAACTCATTCAAGATTACACCGTGCGTTATTTTTTTATTATTTTATACATGAACTCATCTCTCTTAGCAACATTACTAAGAATTCGTCTTGATATTTTTTTCAGTAAACTGGTGAATTTTATCTTGTCTCCAAATCCTTCAGAAATAACCGAATTAATTGAAACTTCAAAATTAAACAGCTCTACAACTCTAGTTTATGGTACATAGCCGTCAGTTTTTAGAAACTTATTTTAGATACTTATTTTTAAGGATTTGTGTTTTTTTGTCCATAATGGCATCACCGTCCATTATGGGGTATTTTACCTTATACCTACACGTTTTGTAGGAGGTAGGGTATAGCGAATGATATTCCGCTTTGTGTGGTAGGGCACAGCACAGCGGATATCGTCCCGCTCGAATCTAGAGCAGAGCCCAACTGGGGAAGTACCTCCGTTTTACAAAAAACCGCAGCCAAATAGCACTCTAGTGGTGGTGGGGGGTAGGGTCTACCCTACTAGTTTACTCATAGTGTTGTGTTCCTGCCGCTCGAGAGGTGAAGAGCTCAACGAGGGTGCGGTGTGCTGGCGACGGGAGGACTTACGGAACTAATTTGTTCCATCTATTTTCCTTTGAGTCGTCGGCAACCCGAACCCTCCTTGGAACTTGTACACTCCTTTTTGCTGTGTACTTAACACAGCCAAAGGGAGTGTACAAGTTTCTAATGGGGTGGCAACGCGCATGTGACGCTCTTTCAGTTGCTGGCGTCCATAGGTTACGGTGACCGCTTTCCATCAGGCGGACCGTATGCTTATTTGCCACCGACGTAGTGTAAAACGTACACATTTACTAAAAAATCTTAACAATAAAACTTTCCACTAATCAAACTAAATACCTTATCCAAAAAAAAATATCGACAAAAAAAGCCTATCCCCACTATTTGGGTTACACCTACTATAATCCTGAGATAAGGGGGGGTTCGAAACGTCAAAACTGCCGCCTAACATTTCCAATAAGTGGCGTGGGAGGGCGCATGCGTCGCGCGCCGGTACGGAGGCTGCGGGAACAGCGCCGTGAGTGGAGACGGTCGTATTGATTTATATATTTTGCAATTTTTCGCGTAGTGACGTTAAAAAAATCCTTTAAAATGATTTCTTTTTTATCTTAATAGAGAAGTTTCCTTTAGAAAAATGAATGACTGGATGTGCTTATATTGTTTTAATTTAAGTAAGTAAATTATCTATTACTAATAATACATTTATTTTTGTTTCATTCTTCTGATTTTATTTAAAACTTCATTGCAAAAGTAAAGAAAAATGTGCAAACAGCGGAATTAATACCTTATTCTTATTTTTCTTATATTTCTTATTTTTAATTTTAATACATTTTTGATAAAAAAATACAAAAAATATTTTTATGTAATGAAATAAATGAAAATTTACCCGATACTTAAAAAAAGATACACTCATAAATTACAACTTTATAAAAATATATATTTACAACGTACCTACCTACTCCAAACATTTCTCTATCCCCCAGCATAACACATCCCTTGAATTGGGGTGTGATCCGCCAAGTCCTCCGTACAAAACTCGAAAACTGCTCCACAACCAAAGCTTTTAAAACAAACCATTCGACTAACAAAAAACAAAAAAAAACAAGTGACAAACGTGAAACAAAAGAAATATGTGCTGTCAGTTTTAATCACGGATTTTTCGTTCGCGTAAGTAACGATTTTCTTAATTTTCGCTAGGCGTACTCGATTGAAAATGTTTGATAATACAATTTTAGGTTTTTAAATATAGGAATTAGTGGTGGTATATTGATTTAATTATGATAGATTAGATTGATTAGATTATTTTTGGAGTCGAAACTCTAACCTATTTTTAGATGTCTACTGACATTTTACGCTAAAAGGACCTCTAAAAATTATAAATACAAAAAAAACATACTATATTTTTTACTCTTTTCTAATAATAGTACGATTTCAATGATGTAGCAATATAAAATACCTATATTAATTTTTTTTTCAATTAAAAAATATGAAAAAAAAGAAATACAAATAAAAACTAAAAAAAAGTTTCTCAATATTTGCGTAAATATTCTTAGGTTTAAAAAGTTCTCAGGTCTGACCTAATTTGATGACATTTACCTAGTAGACGTACATCGTGACCTAGGTCGTTCAGGACGGGACAGATACAAAATAGTTTGAACGCTAATGCGAGAGCGTTATGTCATTAGATTTTTAGATTTTAGAAGATTCGTTTTAGGCAAGCGATTTAACAAAAACCGGCCAAGTGCGAGTCGGGCTCGCGCACAAAGGGTTCCGTAGCAGCAAACCAAAATTACAGTTAAATCAACCTATCTCAAAAACTATAAGAGATACTTTGATCAAACCAAAAATCGTTGAAAGAGTTAATTAGCATGCATCACCTCTATTTTTTTTAGAATTTTATACCCCGTAGTTATAAAAATAGAGGGGGGGGGACATACTTTTTACGACTTTGAGAGCTGATATCTCAAAAACCGTTCACTTTAAGAAAAATGTTTTTTAGAAAACTTTATATCATTTTAAAAGACCTTTCCATTGATACCCCACACGGGTATGTACATCGAAAAAAAAATTTTCATCCCTCAGTTACATGTATGGGGGGCCCCACCCCCAATTCTTTTTTTTACTATTTAGTGTCATAATTTTGTAGCGGTTCATACAACACATATTCCCATCAAATTTCATCACTGTAGTACTTATAGTTTCCGAGTAAATCGGCTGTGACAGACGGACAGACGGACAGACGGACAGACGGACAGACGGACATGACGAAACTATAAGGGTTCCGTTTTTGCCATTTTGGCTACGGAACCCTAAAAATGGGTTTTAACAATATTAAAGTTTTTTCTTTTTTGATATGTTATTACATGTAGGTATATGTTAAATAATACTATAGTAAAAATGAAGAAATTTTTAAGTTGAGCTTTAGGATATGATAAATATATAATATTAATATTTTGATGAAAAGAAATAGGAGAAAAGCAATCTTTTTTTTTAAACAATAATATAGATCGACGTTTCTATATACTTAGACTACATGATAGTGTACAGAAAAATGAGGAATTTAGTGCTCTAGGTATATATAATATTTTGAAGCCATTATATAGGAGAAAAGTAATCTGTTTTTTTTTCTAAAACGACAATAAAGATTGACGTTTCTACACCGTGTCCAATAAGTCCGAATACTCACATTTTACCTCAGTTCTAAAGATATAGGGATCACAGGCCATCAAATTCTTATTTAAACTGAAGAGTATATTCCTTTTAATAAAATACAAGCACAAAGTTCATGAAATTTCCGAAGTGTCTAAGAAAAACAAAGAGGTAAAGTGCCAACAAAATACTTGCTCGGCACGCAGGTGACGAGTTATTTTTTATAAGCAGAATCTGTATGTGATAAAACAGACGCCACGTGTCCAAAATAAACTATTATGGGTACCGAGGATAGATAACGTTCCGGGCAACTAGAAAAATGTGCCTAGGTTCCAGAGCTCACCATCGGCCCAGGTGTGGGATGCAGTATGTAAGCGAGGTAAACTACCTTCAGTACTTACAGATAAAAGCGTTAAAATCAACGTTTTTTTCTTTAAAACCAAGGTTTTGGAGAAAAAAATGCCTTAAAGTTAAAAAGGATGCTTGGGAATGAGTATCATGTGTCCCAACAAGACGCACCTCCAGCACATTCGGCAAATGGTATTCTAGCGTAGTTTCAGACTAATTTGGCAGTTTTTTATCCGAAACATGAGTGGCCACCCAGGCCTCCAGGTTTAGGCGTATTAGACTACTTTGTATGGTCATACATGCTTTGAAGACTAAATTTTTATAAAATCATAAACCTAGATCATTTCAAAAAGATTATTGAGAGTATTTGGGATGAAATGTGAAGAAAACGGTGCGTGCCGCGTGTGATCGGTTTGAGAAGCGTTTGAGGCTGGTAAACAAGTTAATGCTGGAATTATTCCAAAACATTTGTTGTGAATGTAGTAAATAAGAGTGCCATTCATAAAATATAATAATAATGTAGTAACTATTTGTTCATTTTGTTTTATTGGCTATTTGCGCTGTATTCAAACTTATTGGACACGGTGTAGATACTTAGACTACATGATGGTTGTCTATTGTTTGCCCGACAGTCATTTAACATAATATTCATTTGCCCGAATCTAACTTGCCTGAATTTCATTTGCCCGAATGATTTGTTTACCATAAAAATCATATGACATACTCGTTGTTTATCCGAATATTACCTTCCATAATCATACAATGCCATACTATTTGTTAGCCATATTTATTTATTTATTTATTTATTTATTAGTAAAAACATGTTTACATGACATTACAGTAAAACCAATGCGTCACGAAACTTAGATAACATAAAAGAAAAAAACAGTTTGTAAGAACATGAAAAAAAAAACAATAAAGTTTAAAACTAAACAATTGATTTGGGCGATGACGTAACTGCGTGGCTCCGTTGCGTCGTTTGCCCCGGTGTAGGATTCGGCAAATTGCCCCGGAACCGCCGAAAAACCACACCTTTCGGCCAGAAGTCTGCGCTCGCGATGGTGTCCTGCAGCGGCCGCGGCACGCGCACAACGAACGAGCTGAAGTGCACGTAGTGACGCGACTGCAGCTGTTGCACCCTCAGCGTGTAGCCAGTCTTCCGGCGAACGTAGTCCACCACCTCGTCTGCCACGGCGGAGTAGTGCAGGCGAGACACATAGAGCGCCCTACTCGGTGTTGCGACCCGTAGACCAGAATTAACCGGCTCTGCAGTGCCACACAGAGTCTTTCGAGGCGCCCTGCGTGTCTTGTTTTTTCTTTCCACTAGTGTGAATCCCTCCTTATCCACACTGGCGCAGGAGGACTTCTTGAGTGGGGCCCGTTCATCACACACCTTAGTAGGTGCCTTGACCCGGTCAGCTGTTCGAGGCTGACCCACAACATCAGCATAAGCACGCTGACGTAGTGTCGAGTTTACCGGGGGCGGTCGCGCGCGCAGGGGGGGCGCGCGCGGAGCGGCGACACGTGCTGCACTTTTTACCGTGTCAGCATTGCGCAAACTGACCGACCGAACACTAGTGTCAGGCCGATTTATGTCCATATTAATATTTGAATCAGCCGTCCGAATTGGGGCATTCCGCAAAGCAGCGATTTCGTTGCGTAATTCGGCTATTGTTGTTAGGCTAGCTTCAAATTTAATTTTAACTTCCGCTAAACTTGATTTAAGGGCCACGATTTCCTTTTCCAAGCAGCGAACGTCGACTTGATCCGGCTCACGCGACGTCAGGATGGTATCCGTCGCTAAAAACTCCGGAATCCGGTCTTCATTCTCCTTCAGGATCTTCTTAATATCTTGAAGGGTCTTTTCTCCGGTTTCATCACCTCTCCGGTGAGGTACATATGTGCCGACGATCCCCAGGGACTGGCACAGCACTTGCTTCGCTTGGCAGATGTCCTCGATGGTAAAACTCGACGCACGAGAACTTATCTGCATAGCAGCAGCCGCATCCATCTTTCCTTCCCGCAACAGCTTGTTTTTTAGTTGCAGAAAGGCGAGGAACTCGTTCACGATGGGTTGACTCGGTTTGGAGAGATCCATCGTGTCAAATCGCCAACGCGACTCGAGCCGCGCTAAATTCGCAATTTATTTTAATTATTACTCATCAACGCGTTTACATCGCTGCGCGCATTGAACTCGACTCGACTCATATTATTAAGTGCAATAATATGGTTTCATAGAATATTCAAACGCCTTAAGCAATTATTGCCATATTAATTGTTGCCCATATTATTACCTAACCTAACCTACTTTCTGATAGCAGTTTCATTTTCCAGTTGTCACAGTTCTAACCTAACCTAACCTACTTTTCCAGCAGTTTCATTCTCCAGGGGGTCACAGTTCTAACCTAACCTAACCTACTTTCTGATAGCAGTTTAATTTTCCAGGGGGTCGCAGTTCTAACCTAACCTAACCTACTGTCTGATAGTATTTTCATTTTCCGGGGGGTCACAGTTCTAACCTAACCTAACCTACTTTTCAAGCAGTTTCCTTTTCCAGAGGTTTACAGTTCTAACCTAACCTAACCTACTTTCTGATAGCAGTTTCATTTTCCAGGGGGTCACAGTTCTAACCTAACCTAACCTACTTTCTGATAGCAGTTTCATTCTCTAGTCCTTCTAGTACCTATTATAGTAGTTTTCGATTCTGCCAAAGCACATTATGGAAATTGACTTTTCTGGACGCTAATTTGTATGACAAATGATGGTATGGAATGTGGTAATTACGGATTTCGATTATTCTGACAAATGACATTATGGAAACTGACTTTATGGGAAACAAAGTTTCTGGCACTAGATTAATATAGTAAACAATGATTATGGCATAAGTTGTTATGAAAAACAATATTATGATTGTTGAATAGGATGGCAAATAAAATTATGGCAAATGAAATTCTGGCAAATGGGGGTATCCCCTACATGATAGATTACAGAAAAAGAGAAATTTAGTACTCTCCTTATTGTTTTATGGTCATAACCAAGGAAGAGCAGTGGCGCCGGTGGCTCCCAACACAGGCAATATTGCTTACCGGGAGTCATCATTCCTTCCTGTATATTACGAAATTTTTTGTTTTTTATGAATAAACTATTTCGTATTTTGTATTTTTATAACTAAGGTGACCTTTAAGTTTTGGCTATATTTATTGCTTTTAAAATAAAAAATATGGATACGTTATTCAAAATATAGAAACTGCACAAGAGTAAAGTCCCTACATAAATTATATTTTTTAATGTTATTTTTTTAATGAATCGTGTTCTAAATTCACAATAAAAATAAAAATTTGTATCATTATGATATATTCCGTTATTTCCCAGTTTCGTTACGGAATCCAAAAGGTACAAATTTTCTGCAATTGACCCCATAACAACAAACGAATAAAATTTATGATTCATGTAGCATCAATTATTTAAAAATTATTTAAAAATAGTAATAAAACTGAATAACAGATTGATTAGATACATAAATATTCAACTGTTAAAAGATAAATTTGTTACTAGCATCTCAAAAAAAGTGTTCAAACATGTAGCATCAATAATTTAAAATTTCATATAAATAATAAATTCATTTACAAAATTGTTCTAGTAACCTATAAATTACAGCTACATTTCAATTCCCAAGTAATTCTAGATATAAATTACATATAACCTAGGTGAATTTGCAGGAGACCTAATTTGTACCATAACAGTAGTCACATAGAGCTAAAATTACTAAAACCAACTTCATTATTTTATTATAAAATTGAGCTTCATACAAATCAAAATAGTTGGATTTGGAACGATTCCAAAACATTACAACACGCAAAAAGTACTGTTGTTAATGCTAGATGACTCCATTCATTTAAAAATATTCTACGAAAATATGTTTTTATTTTTTGTCCCATTATGTGGGCACTAAAGATCGTACCGATTTAGATTTTGTGAATATGTTGTGTATTATTTTAAATTTTACGTGGACATCGAATTAAAACATTAATAATCATACATAACATAGAAGGTTAGGTAAATTTAGTTATTCATTTTAACTATTTGAATTGTAATTAGTTTTAGTTTTGTATTTGAGCTACTGAACGATGAAAGTGCAGAAAAATAAAACACAGCTCGTGTCGATATAAATAAAATAGTCGTGGAATCGATCAAACTAACGATCGTCCCGTTTTATTTATCAGCAAGTATTCCCAAAAGGGTACAAAAGGAACCCATATGGTGCGACTCTATCCGTCTGTCTGTCTGTCTTCGCGGAATAATACATAAAGATTAACCTATCGATTTGGGAATAGTTAAAACATCGAATATTGTTACCTACTCGTAACGTAATTTCTACAAATTGAACGTAATTTCTACAAATTGAACGTAATTTAACTATTTATTAAATTGCATACTTAATTATTACCTAGTCTTAGTATGATTGCAAGTTAACAATGTAAAAAACCGGCCAAGAGCGTGTCGGGCCACGCTCAGTGTAGGGTTCCGTAGTTTTCCATATTTTTCTCAACAACTACTGAACCTATCAAGTTCAAAACAATTTTCCTAGAAAGTCTTTATAAAGTTCTACTTTTGTGATTTTTTTCATATTTTTTAAACATATGGTTCAAAAGTTAGAGGGGGGAAGACGCACTTTTTTTTCCTTTAAGAGCGATTATTTCCGAAAATATTAATATTATCAAAAAAACCGGCCAAGAGCGTGTCGGGCCACGCTCAGTGTAGGGTTCCGTAGTTTTCCGTATTTTTCTCAAAAACTACTGAACCTATCAAGTTCAAAACAATTTTCCTAGAAAGTTTTTATTAAGTTCTACTTTTGTGATTTTTTTCATATTTTTTAAACATATGGTTCAAAAGTTAGAGGGGGGGGACGCACTTTTTTTTCCTTTAGGAGCGATTATTTCCGAAAATATAAATATTATCAAAAAACTATCTTAGCAAACCCTTATTCATTTTTAAATACCTATCCAACAATATATCACACGTTAGGGTTGGAATGAAAAAAAAATTCATCTCCCACTTTACATGTAAGGGGGGTACCCTAATAAAACATTTTTTTCCATTTTTTATTTTTGCACTTTGTCGGCGTGATTCATCTACATATTGGTACCAAATTTCAGCTTTCTAGTGCTAACGGTTACTGAGATTATCCGCGGACGGACGGACGGACGGACGGACGGACGGACGGACGGACGGACGGACGGACGGACGGACGGACGGACGGACAGACAGACATGGCGAAACTATAAGGGTTCCTAGTTGACTACGGAACCCTAAAAACGATCTTAGTAAACCCTTATTCATTTTTAAATACCTATCCAACAATATATCACACGTTGGGGTTGGAATGAAAAAAAATATCAGTCCCCACTTTACATGTAGGGGGGGTACCCTAATAAAACATTTTTTTCCATTTTTTATTTTTGCACTTTGTTGGCGTGATTGATATACATCTTGGTACCAAATTTCAGCTTTCTAGTGCTAACGGTTACTGAGATTATCCGCGGACGGACGGACGGACAGACAGACATGGCGAAACTATAAGGGTTCCTAGTTGACTACGGAACCCTAAAAAGGCGGATTATTAGTTTGTTGTGTGAATTTTCGTACTTTTTCTGCTCAGAATGTTTGTTTCCACTGAGTTACAATTTCTCGTAGAACTTGTTTGATCTTAAACTCAGAGGAAAGCAAAAAAAAACCGGCCAAGAGCGTGTCGGGCCACGCTCAGTGTAGGGTTCCGTAATTTTCCGTATTTTTCTTAAAAACTACTGAACCTATCAAGTTCAAAACAATTTTCCTAGAAAGTTTTTATAAAGATCTACTATTGTGATTTTTTTCATATTTTTTGAACATAGGGTTCAAAAGTTAGAGGGGGGGGGACGCACTTTTTTTTCCTTTAGAAGCGATTATTTCCGATAATATTAATATTATCAAAAAACGATCTTAGTAAACCCTTCTTCATTTTTTGATACCTATCCAACAATATATCACACGTTGGGGTTGGAATGAAAAAAAATATCCGCCCCCACTTTACATGTAGGGGGGGTACCCTAA
Source organism: Leguminivora glycinivorella (assembly GCF_023078275.1). Classification (NCBI taxonomy): domain Eukaryota; kingdom Metazoa; phylum Arthropoda; class Insecta; order Lepidoptera; family Tortricidae; genus Leguminivora; species Leguminivora glycinivorella. Next base: position 2,687,213 of record NC_062997.1, on the reverse strand, counting down.
TAAAACATTTTTTTCCATTTTTTATTTTTGCACTTTGTTGGCGTGATTGATATACATATTGGTACCAAATTTCAGCTTTCTAGTGCTTACGGTTACTGAGATTATCCGCGGACGGACGGACGGACGGACGGACGGACGGACGGACGGACGGACGGACGGACGGACGGACGGACGGACGGACGGACGGACGGACGGACGGACAGACAGACATGGCGAAACTATAAGGGTTCCTAGTTGACTACGGAACCCTAAAAATGTATGAAATGTTTGGGGCCTTTTGTCTCCTATTAGCATCTAAAAATAAAATAAAAACCGGCCAAGAGCGTGTCGGGCCACGCTCAGTGTAGGGTTCCGTAGTTTTCCGTATTTTTCTCAAAAACTACTAAACCTATCAAGTTCAAAACAATTTTCCTAGAAAGTCTTTATAAAGTTCTACTTTTGTGATTTTTTTCATATTTTTCAAACATATGGTTCAAAAGTTAGAGGGGGGGGACGCACTTTTTTTTCCTTTAGGAGCGATTATTTACGAAAATATTAATATTATCAAAAAACGGTCTTAGTAAACCCTTATTCATTTTTTAATACCTATCCAACAATATATCACACGTTGGGGTTGGAATGAAAAAAAATATCAGCCCCCACTTTACATGTAGGGGGGGTACCCTAATAAAACATTTTTTTTCATTTTTTATTTTTGCACTTTGTTGGCGTAATTAATATACATATTGGTACCAAATTTCAGCTTTCTAGTGCTAACGGTTACTGAGATTATCCGCGGACGGACGGACGGACGGACGGACGGACGGACGGACGGACGGACGGACGGACGGACGGACGGACGGACAGACAGACATGGCGAAACTATAAGGGTTCCTAGTTGACTACGGAACCCTAAAAAGTGAAATCGACAACAAAATAAAAATATGCCCGAAAATAGGTAGCATTCGGCATCGAATGTCATTACTGACTGAAACAAGCCTTGATGAGCAGATAATTCAGTTTGCAGTTTGTTTGGCCTGAATAATCAAGAGTGTTCAGCTGAATGCATAATATCGTGCGAAGGCCTGATGGGGGATGAGTTTTCGACTTTTTTATCACGAACAAAGCAGAGAGTTCGCATCGGTCATTGTAAGTCCGCACTTACGTACGCGTCGTATTAATTTCATTCTGCTATTACTATTAGTAACTACTGTAACTCGTTACTTTACTATTACGGCTCAGCCACGACGTTAGTCTAAGCGCGACAACGGTGAGCGGCGGCCATACATGGGAGCGAGACACAGCGATGGGACTTTTCATTCGCACGTATGGCTGCCGCTCACCGCTGCCGCGCTTAGACCAATGTCGTGGCTGGGCCGTTAGAGTCAGGCCAAGATAGATTGCTAACTATTTATAGGCCCCCCTTTTGTGTAATTTTCATGTTAATTTGTCTAAAGCCTGACAAGATTTTATTTGACCCTGAAAGAGTGTCGCTACAAACCGCTTTCATATGGCAATAATGTGCTGACGTCATATATAATGGGGACAGCGTGTGCTGGTTTCGCTTTAATATTTGTAGAAAATGAAAACAGGGTTTTAGAGAATCAAAGTTTAATAAGCAAGGTTTAAATACTCGCTACTTGTTTCCGCACAGCCTAAAATCCATGAATCTTGTGCCTTTATCGAAGTCGTCGATGTTTATTTTCTTTTTGCGTGGGACCTTGTTTTATACTGGTGTCAATGATGTAACGGCCTTCTTATTTCTATAAATATTTTTCACGGCAGAGCTACAGACACCTTAAATAAGAACAAAACATAAATTAAGCTAAATCGAAACCAAATAATCAGTACAGGACAACCGCACTATAAATTGTCGGTACCGGACATATCAACAAACGATTTCGGAACATTGTTATCAAAATACTGTGAAATCCTTCATCCTTTTTTGTTGTTAGTAAATTATCACCTTAAGTATAATTATTTTCACTTTTTTAAATATTATTTTGGGCAAATTTGCGATGAAACCGTTAGAAAATTGAAAATATTTACTTCTCGTTTACATCACTGACATTCAATGACTTTTGACGACGGGTGTCAAATATTAATCCTTGCCAGTAAAATAAATTAGTTCAGCTGAAAATCCGCAACGTGGCGAGGGTCAAATAAAAACTTGTCAGGCTATACATAATTTCATAGAAGTTTGACGTTTAAATTTACATAATGAGAGGCTAGCAACCTGTCACTGCAATATCACAATTTCGTTTTCTTTTTAACCCCTTTTTGCCAAGAGTGGCACGGAAACTTGAGTAGTTTATGCTCTGCCTACCCCTCTATGGGATACAGTCGTGATTTTATGTATGTATATATATGTATGAATGTAAATTTATATAGCTCTATCGCACTTCCGTATTGGCGCGACAGAGCCAGACTGCGTTAAGATTGGCGTCTAGCGTCAAAGACTGTCGTTTTGGCTAGACCGGCAACTATACCGGCTTACCTAAGATGACGATTGCAAGTAAACACGCACTTTTATTTGCCCGCGGCTCCGCCCGCGTTAAATTCGAAAACTGCTGAATGCTCCATACAAAATTCCACCCCCCCCCCCCCATTCCATTTTAGGGAAGTGGGGGGGGGGTTAGAAAAAGTAGCCTATGGAACTCTCCATCCCTTCAACCATCTCCACTTAAAAAATCACGTCAATTCGTCACTCCGTTTTGCCGTGAAAGACGGACAAACAAACAGACACACAAACTTTCCCATTTATAATATTAAGTATGGATAGTATGGATTAGTGCGAGAGTTGCGTCTACAGAGTGTAGACGTTTGTAACTTGGGTAACGGGGCCAGTTCTAACTCTGACTTTATTTATTCCTCGATTATGGCCCAGCCACGACATTGGTCTAAGCGCGACAGCGGTGAGCGGCAGCCATACGTGCGAATGAAAAGTCCCATCGCTGTGTCTCGCTCCAGTGTATGGCCGCCGCTCACCGCTGTTGCGCTTAGACCAATGTCGTGGCTGAGCCGTAATAGACCCAGAGCCCAGGCCCGCCAGACCTTCCTCAAATTCTCAAGGATGAAACTTTGGGACAATGTAGAGTTCATATCGGCGGTTAATGTGTGCATATTTTCTAGTTCGGCCCATCGGCCAATTTTTTGCTATCAAGTGATGAAGGTGAAAAAAAAAAGTGCTTACTTTCCTTAAATTCTCAAGGCTGATTTTTATATATGTGTTAGAGCACGTTGTTAGAAATTGGTTATCATCAATGCCAGACCGTTTCCGCCGGCCATAACTTTTACCAGACGCGACAAAGTTGGCAAAAAACGACTCTAACTTACCTCATTTTCTCAAGCCTGATTTTGATATATGATACGCAGGGACCTGTAACTAGACCGTTTGTAAGCAGCCAGACCAATCGGATGGACCCAACTATCCGCCAGACCGACTTAAAGTTTCGATATGAGCATTAGTAGAATTGAAATATTCCGGGTCTATAAAAGCTAAAAACTTGAATTTTCTACATTAAGCTACGTGTATATTGTATACTTGACGTAATAAGCGACTTTCAAAAATTTTACTTCTAAGGAAATAAAAAAATGAAAGTTTATATGTGGTGCAAGATTAATTTGCTCATATCGAAACTTTAAGTCGGTCTGGCGGATGGTTGGGTCCATCCGATTGGTCTGGCTGCTTACAAACGGTCTGGTTACAGGTCCCTGCGTATCATATACCAAAATCAGGCTTGAGAAAATGAGGTAAGTTAGAGTCGTTTTTTGCCAACCTTGTCGCGTCTGGTAAAAGTTATATTTATAATAAAATACACATGTACTTACACAGCGTAAATAAAATTCATAGCTTAAAATTAATCTTGCACCACATAATTATAAACTTTCATTTTTTATTTGCTTAGAAGTAAAATTTTTGAAAGTCGCTTATTACGTCAAGTATACAATATACACGTAGCTTAATGTAGAAAATTCAAGTTTTTAGCTTTTATAGACCCGGAATATTTCAATTCTACTAATGCTCATATCGAAATTTTAAGTCGGTCTGGCGGATGGTTGGGTCCATCCGATTGGTCTGGCTGCTTACAAACGGTCTAGTTATAGGTCCCTGCGTATCATATATCAAAATCAGGCTTGAGAAAATGAGGTAAGTTAGAGTCGTTTTTTGCCAACTTTGTGGCGTCTGGTAAAAGTTATGGCCGGCGGAAACGGTCTGGCATTGATGATAACCAATTTCTAACAACGTGCTCTAACACATATATAAAAATCAGCCTTGAGAATTTAAGGAAAGTTAGCACTTTTTTTTCACCTTCAGCACTTGATAGCAAAAAATTGGCCGATGGGCCGAACTAGAAAATATGCACACATTAAACGCCGATGTGAACTCTACATTGTCCCAAAGTTTCATCCTTGAGAATTTGAGGAAGGTCTGGCGGGCCTGGGCTCTTGATCTATAAGGGCTAGGCAATAGGTATGTTAGGTTTGTTAGGTACCTATAGATGCCCGAAGGGCAAACAATCTAGAAATAGGAGCCCCGCGCAGCGGGTCTCCGTCGAAACAGTTGTCGCATCTAGTTTCGTACAAAAAAGCAAAGTCTTATAATCAGTAAGTCTATTGGGAAGAAAATTCTCAATGGTTCAACTGGTAAAACTACGCGTCAATACTACAGGGTGATACCTGGGTCGACCCGCCGGACGGCAACCAGCCGGTCGACCCTAGAACGCTCTCTTAGGACTTACAATAAGGAATCCTAAATGAAGTTATCTTTTCAGATGATGTCGTGAAGGCGAGGTGTAATGGCTGCCGTTTTGGATACAACATGGTTTGGCTGCTGAAGCGGGCCGGGGGTGTCTGAATCAGGTTATTATTTGCTTTACCATTGATAAATAATATAATATACATCCTGCTTTTATTGAATTCCGTTAACTTTAAGAGAAGATTCATTACATCAAATACAATTACATAATTTCTCTAAGAAACTCCGTATAGTTACTTGAAATTTACAGTTTGCCCCCCTTTCATTTTGGCCATTTTCTACAATTAAAATATATAAATTGAAAAAAATATATAAATACATTTTACTTGTAGAGGTTTACAATTTTCACTACTATTTCAAATTTCAAGTTGATAGCATTAGTAGTTCTCGAGATATTTAGTAATGTGACAGACGAACAGAGTCGCACCATAACGGCCCAGCCACGACATTGGTCTAAGCGCGGCAGCGGTGAGTGGCAGCCATACGTGCGAATGAAAAGTCCCATCGCTGTGTCTCGCTCCAATGTATGGCCGCCGCTCACCGCTGTCGCGCTTAGACCAATATCGTGGCTCAGCCGTAAGGGTTCCTGCTGTACCTTTTTGTAACACTCTGTATATGTAACAAATATAGCCATCTCTTTCTCCCCAGTGTTCGTGCGCGGTGTGCGAGCGAGAGGGCAGGATGCACCCGTCGTCCAGGTGACGCTGTCGGCTCCACCCGAGGAACATGTCATGGGATTCTATAGAGTCGCGAGACTTCCTCGGGTAAGCTAAAACTTTATGTCAGAGTAAGTTCTAACGGCCCAGCCACGACATTGGTCTAAGCGCGACAGCAGTGAGCGGCAGCCATACGTGCGAATGAAAAGTCCCATCGCCGTGTCTCGCTCCAATGTATGGCCGATGAGCTATCGGCAATAGAAACGAACAAAAGATACTCGCTCCCGTGTAAACATAACCTAACCACAAAATTATTTTTTTTTAAAACCCCCGACCGCGACATAGTGGACCGATTTTCATGAAACATGGCTAAGAACACTCCCGACTAACTCAGCTTTCAGACAAAAAACAAAATCTAAATCGGTTCATCCGTTTGGGAGCTACGATGCAGACAGACAAACAGACAGACAGACACGTCAAAATTATAACACCCCGTCGTTTTTGCGTCGGGGGTTAAAAACTGGAAGCAGGTTTTTATAAAATATAAAGTAATTATCTGATCTTGTTTGTAATTGAGTATTTCCTAAAGAAAAAGAACATAATTTTGACTATAATATCGTTCCAGCGGGGTACCGGCCCACCAGCTCTCGGCAACGCGGCTGCTGAGCTCCCCGGACCCCTCACATCATCTCGATGAACCGCCAGGTAACATCTTACCCTAACATACCCTACCATACTCCTGCGATAGCAGGTAGTGTTTATCATATGGAGTGAACCTAGATAGGTTGCACACTGACATTTTATCTCGCCAGGCGGCGCCTGTGCAAGTGCGTAGGATGTGTAGGTACAGTGACTGTCATTCACAACCTGTTGTAGTATGAATTTTCTGAGAAGCTTTTTGGTTTTTGCCGTAATCTGTTAAACAAAAGCCTTTGTTTCTATTATTCACGGCGGCTAGCTCCCGTCTCCACGGCACGCGCTAAAGTCTCAGTGTAGCTGCAATAGCTCCACACATTACCGGCAAACGTTATTTCATATCTGAGAGAGAGAAAATATCTTCTCGCTCTTATGTATGAAATGACACTGGCATGGTCCGGTAATGTGTTATGGCTATTAAACAAAAACCTACAGATAAAGTAGAAAGTAGTTTATTCTTCTATCTGTGCAAAGTCGTCTTAAGGTGGCGCCTCTGTGTGTCTCCTAATTAGAAAGATCAGAAGATAGTAGGATTGCCTAAATGTTGTTACAGTATAATTAATATTATTAATGATTAACTATGCTGACTCAGCAAAAAAATATCAACATTTCTTCTCTAGTACAATCTATGCTAGTAAAATCAAAGAAAAAAATGTAGAACTTGTACTTTAATACTGTTGCATTGTGGTTTCAAAAAAATATCTGTTATTACTGTTATTAGCTATTTATTGGCTGCAAATTTCTTCTTACAGCGCTCGTTAAACTAATGTTAAGTCATAGATTAAATATAACAAGATCATACCATCCCATACATTAAAATGCGACCGCCTTTTTGACAACAAGGCTTTTTTTGTGGCGCCATCTATGTGTGGTGTAGTGTAAGCGCGTTCGTAGGCAGTCTCATTTTAATGTATGGGATAGTATGATCTTATTATATTTAATCTATGGTTAAGTACAGAACCTCAGTTATAAAATTATCTTTAAACTATAGAATCGTTATCTTGGTGTTTCATCATTAGTTTTCTTCAGACATCATCACTATTTAGTTACAAACAAACAACAAAATATGGCTGGAATAGCATACTTAGCAAAATCTACATAAGTTTTTTTGCAAAAAATAAATTTTTGGCACAAGCTTTTATCGTCAACTGTACCTTTCCTTCAACAGTCATCTACTACTCTCCGAGACGTTTCTAAAACCCCCTTACTCGATACGACGTTTCATAACAGAGTTCCTATGACCACCTTTCTGCTCCATAATCAGATCAGCTCCATGATACCATAATATTGTATTGCCACGTGATTTACGAGTACATACACACTAACATACTAACAAGGCAAGTTGAATAAAAGCTTGTAAAAAGACGTAATACAAATGCCAAGAGTAACATTTTTTTGCTAAGTGTGACTTAACTATCATTTCAATCATCGTCGCTTGTCTGTCTGCATGTCTGATATGTCTGTTATCTTCAAGGCTTGCCAGATTTGCCCGACCAAACAGGTAAGCAACTGTTACAGTACTATACTTCTCCTTTATAACTTCCAACTTTAACTAATTACAAAAATATGGTCCCATCTGGTATGATAATTATGTAATTAATTTCATACTTTGTCATATAATAAATACTTTGATATGAATTAAAATTCAGTCTTAGGGTCAGCTTATGTGTGTTATTTACTCTTCTGTCTCAATACTTCTCGAAACTGTGCGCATAATTTAACTTTTTGAACTAAAAAAAAAAAAAATATTTTAAATGGCGCAGTCGGTAGGATCTTATTGGATTTTTTTAAATAACTGATTCGAATTTTTGTCTTCCCATTATTAGGGAGAAAAGTATGTAAAATCACATTATTTTCATAATTTATATGAGACGTGACATACAAACATTTTTCTGGATGGGACAATATTTATTTCATTTTATTATAATTTCTTTCTATTATAGCTGAATTTCTTCTTACATATTATTTTAGTGATCATGATTTGTTGAATGTTTTTAATTCGTGTGTGTTATTTTTCTTATTTTAACAACACCTAATCAAATTATTTAATAAAATAATAGCAACTTAATGTGTAAAGCGCCATTTGTTTACTTATATGTATGCCCCATATATGTATCTATTTCGTGCACTTATTGTCATTTTGCCTGAATTATAATAAATTATTTATATATTAATACTAATGAGCTTTGCACTAAGTAACAACTTACAAAATAACCATAAGGTCTTACAAAATAACCAAACGTCGGGATGAATTGTAAATTCATTATACGCGATAACCATAAGTATTTTTTTAAAGTGATTTCAACCCTAGTGCCATATGTTACAGTAATTTGCAAATAATATAAATATTCCTGTATTCTCACAAACCTATAATTTTTCCATCACTTCCAAAAAGCTATCATACCTACACAGTTTAAAATAATATAACCACAAAATTAAAATTTTGAAAAACCCCCGACCGCGACCTAGTGGACCGATTTTCATGAAACATAGCTAAGAACACTCCCGACTAACACAGCTTTCAAATAAAAAAACTAAATCGAAATCGGTTCATCCGTTCGGGAGCTACGATGCCACAGACAGACACACACACAGACAGACACAGACAGACAGACAAACAGACAAACAGACAGACAGACAGACAGACAGACAGACACGTCAAACTTATAACACCCCGTCGTTTTTGCGTCGGGGGTTAAATATATCAGTTTATCAAACGTGCAACGCCATCTATCAAATCACGTCCTAACTAAGTGGACGCTTGCTGCGGAGCGTTCCGGCTCAGCCACGACATTGGTCTAAGCGCGACAGCGGTGAGCGGCGGCCATACATTGGAGCGAGACAGCGATGGGACTTTTCATTCGCACGTATGGCTGCTCACCGCTCTCGCGCTTAGACCAATGTCGTGGCTGGGCCGTTCAGCGGGGCGGGCGAGCGTGCATACTATCTATGCAGCGTCTCGACTCAGGACATTTGCATGAGCTTCCAATGTTTGACATGCACGTAATTTGTAAATAATTGACCGCAGCGAAGCAAGGGCTACGTTTTAGCTAAAGCTATTTTGCTTTTGTATATCCGGTCGCAATTCTTAAAGGATTCTCGTGTAAATAATTTTCTTATATTCTCACACACCCCTGATTTGGTTGTCATTCCTCTCCCTAATCCCTAAGAGCTTTTCCATTTAATAAATGACACTTTATCAAACGTGTAACGCCATCTATAGAATCACGTCCGAACTCCTACCTCACAGAGCTGCACTCGTTCGCCGCGGAGTGCGACGAGCGGGCGCCGCGCTGGGGCTCCCGGTTCGGGCCGGCGCACCGGCCGCCGCCCGGCGCGCAGCTGCTCGACTGCTTCCGAGGCTGTCGCGTGCGCGTCCGCCAGTACCTCGCTAGGAGAAAAGTGAGTGAACTCTTAGTTGTAGACTTGTAACTTCCCCAATGGTGAGAAAGGTGTAACTGGCCTAAGACATTGATCATTACAATTGAACGGACTGGGGCCCATTTTTCTAAACTGAAAGTTACAAGTTACAACGCTTGTAATACAAGCGGAAGTCTTTTTCCATCTTTTATATTAGACATTGACTACCACTTGTAAATTGTAACTTGTAGCTTCGAGAAACGGGCCACAGGGGCAACCCATGCTTCCATGACAACCCATACTATTAGATAGTTCGCGCACTTGTAATACAAGGCTTGTACCTTTCGAGAAACGGGGCCCTGGTGTTCCTGTTTTGGTACCACACACCGCCCTTCTGCATGGGGCTACTCGACTCGACTGCTTCTGAAGGTGCCGTTTGAGATCAACAATTCGCTAGGAGGAGGCCATTGAATCAGGTTGATCTGACCTAGGTGACAAAGAAGTAATAATTACAATAAATAGCATTTAGCAGATTCGGCCTCACGCATCGTCCCCTTACCACTGCGTGGCTCTTGTCGGCTGCCGTTTGCGCATCTAGGTATTAGTACCGTGAGTGCGACCGCCGGCATGTACTTGTAGCTCAGCGAAATAATCGCGAATTAAGCCGCCCCTTTTCTAACGGCAACAATGAATGAGCTTGTAACAAGAAGTAGACAGTTCCACGCACTAGTCTTTATTGAAATATTTCGTTTAGATCGAGCGCGGCGTGCGTCTCTACGGGCAAAACGAGCAGCAACTAGCAGTGAAAATATGGCTGTCGGCGCTAAGAGGAGTCCGGCACAGGAGCGACCGTTTCGCTCTACTCGGCCATTTGTACCAGGCTTACATGGACTTTGGGAAGTACAGGTAAAAAAAGTGTTTGCTGTATTTCTTATGCGTTATTTTGGCATTTTGCCATGGCTCATGACTGATTTTTGGCAGGATTTGGAGTAGGCACTAGTTTTACGAAAGTGCCATGTGCCATTCTGATTCAAGGGGTATCTAGGTCTTATCGGGAAAAGTATGGTTACCTCACAATGTTTTCCATCCACGAAAAGTGACTAATATCAAATGATATTTCGTACATAACGGCTCCGAGGTCAATATTAAACTGTAGACCATCAAATTAAATTGTTCAACATTGATGATTGAAATCATCATCATTTAAATGTCTATTCTAGGGTATCAATTTCAAATTTGTCTGAAATTTGCATAGGCGAGAGGCTGGCAACCTGTCACTGCAATGTCATAATTTTGATTTCTTTCAACCCCTTTTTGCCAAGAGTGGGACTGAAACTTAGTAGTTCATGTGCTCTGCCTACTCCATTATGGGATACAGGCGTGATTATATGTATGTATCTATGTATGTATGTGTACATATAGGGATGATACCTACACTGAGATATGTTTTTACAGGGAATCCCTGGAATTCGCCAACCGCCAGCTCGGGATATCAGAGGAGCTGGACTCCGCCCCGATGCGAGCCGAAGCCTACCTCAACCTGGCCAGGGCTCATCAGACCTTGGGTGGACTGGACAGGTACATACCATCTATCTATCTATCTATAGCAGCCTTTAAAGCGCCTGTCTTTGGACATAGGCCTCTTCTTCATTCCTCCACGCTGGTCCATTGCTATCTGCATCCAGTTCCCGCCAGCTTGTCATCTCTCCATCAGGGCGGCTTGCCACGACCGCGTGGGTGTTAGCGAGCTTCCACTCCAAAGTTCGTCTCACCCAGCTACAATGGTCCATAGTATTAAATTAAAACGGGACTTAATCCCGTAAAACTTACGTTTATATTTAACCCGATGTTTCGGACATGACATTACGTCCACAAGTCCGCGGTATTAGCAAGTGTAAACATGAGAAAACTTCCGGTCACATACCATCGGATGTCGCGAATGTCGCGATGCGGCAAAACCTTCGTGAATTATTTTTTTATCCAACGGCAATTTTGGCGTATGACTTACTATATTGGCTCAGTGATCCAAAGTGACAATCGGCGTTCAAAATGAGATCGCCACCTGTCCCGATCCTGCGCGGCCTCCTGCCAGTTTCTGACTTGAAGCTGATGCAGATCCGTCGCATCACGGTCCTCCCGGCGGGATACCTGGGTCGTGGTTTAGAATAATTTTAATATGTCCAACTTTCAGAGCTCTCTCCTACGCGCGCCACGCACTCTACAACGACTGTGGTGGGGGTTCGACCGCCGGCTGCGTGCACCTGACCGTGGCGGCCGTTAGCTTGGAGCTCGGCGCCTTCTCCAAGGCCATGGACGGCTTCCAGAAGGCGCTGAGCGTTGCGCAGGCGCAAGGCGACAATACGCTACTCTTACAGGTAAGGCACAGACCACCCATGGGTAGGTGTACTGTAAAATAAGGTCAATACGGGCGTGTGTCTGGCCATTTTGCTCATTGTCACAGGATAGCCGCCATTTTCTGCGATGACAAACGCCGAGAGATTACAGTGGCGTTTGGCGTCGCAGGAATGCCATTCGGCTACGGGACCAGCCCATATAACCATAATCGGTCGCCGTTCCTACGCAAATCCTCCTATTTTGTGTACACACAGGTCTTCGGGTCTCAATGCTTAGTCGCAGTACGGTCGACGTTTAGTCGCGGCGACCCAAATGGGGACGATTGGTAACAGGCACAAATGGTCACAGAAGTGACAGAAAGTGTGCACTACGCGTGCACACATTGTTACCGTTTGGCGACTACTTTCCCAAAATCATTCGTTCATTTCATTCTTTTCAAATGGCGACTGTCAGAGACGTGAGAGACGTCAAAGTAAAAAAGAATAGTTATTTGTTATACAAGGGGGCAAAGTTGTATTTTAACGCCGAGTGTGGAATTGAAAAACGAGCAAGTGAAAGGATTCTATAGTTGAACCACGAGTGAAGCGAGTGGTTCGAGAATAGAATCCTGAACTTGCGAGTTTTTTAACACACGAGAAGTAAAATACATTTGCACCCGAGTGTAACACAAAACTTTTCCCCTCACTATAGCGAGGAAACTACAACGCAAAAAATGCGTTTATCACTGCTTCCAGTAGTTCCACAGGTGGTAAATCATCTTTATTACTAGTTTCACCTACTTTTATCAATTTTAAAGCAGTTAATTTGACTTTATTCAAGGTCAAATCACTTTACCCACTAGTGGATAAAATGCGTTTTTACCCGCTGGTATTAAAGGACAAAACACGTGTTTCGGAGCTAGTGAGGGGAAAATAAAATTATTTGACATTAAAATGTAATGGCGTAAGAATTTGTTAAAGATAAATATTGTTTGCATTTGTAATATAATGTGGGCTAATTACCATGGCCAATTAAATTGCTCGAGTGATTTCATAAAATAAGTCTAAATTTATCAACGCGCCATCAATTTACCTCAGTTTAACCAGTAATAATATTATTGACTACTCTTGCGCAACAGAAATTCTATTAATATCACAGTAAATACTCTATTTCATTTGATTCCTACTTTTATTGTGTAAAGCAACACTACACTTCATTTTTATCAATAAGTTCATACTTGCTGCTCATGGATCTCATGATCAATGGTAGGGTTGGTAGATCAACGTATAAACTCTGGATAAGGACCAAGATCATTGTTCAAACAGGTCTAGTACTTTTACCTACCCGGCGAGTTACTTACATACTACTCACATGACCTCACTTGCCACTCTTGACTAGTCCTCTGTTCCAGGTCTACGTCGGTCTGTCCGAGCTCTGGCGTCGTCTCCGCGATGCCGAGCGAGCTGTAGCTTGCGCTGCCCGAGCTTGCGACCTGGGCCGGGGGCCGCGCGCCGCAGACCTAAACACCAGACATCATAGAATGGCGCTACTGCAGATGGCAGCTGCTTTGAGGGCAAGAGGGGAGCTGGGAGACGCACACGATTATTGTAACGTGAGTGATATAAGTACACAAAAGTCATAAGAGACAGCTGAGAAAGGGGGGAGTTGACCTTAACACACTCAGTGACGCCGAGCGTGCTAGCTTGTGCTGCTCGAGCTTACGACCAGGGTACTTTTTTTTTTTAGCCGAATGGCACAAACGCTCACGAAACGAAACACTCGTAGATACATACAGCATAGATAGATACATAGGCAGAGCACATGAAACTACTCAAATTTCAGTGCCACTCTTGGCAAATTAGGGGTTGACAGAAAACGAAACTGTGACATTGCAGTGACAGGTTGCCAGCCTCTCGCCTACGATACAATTTAACCCATTTCCCACAGTCGCCTTCTACGACACCCACGGGAAGAAAGGGGGTGGTGAAATTCTTAACCCGGGCAGGTATTCGTCACCACGGACTCGTAGATATCTATCTCTATCGCTAGTGCTTATTGGCGCGACAGAGCCAGACTACCTTTCGCGGCGTTTCGTTTTCATTTCGCGCCGCAGAAATGCCATTCGGCTACGGCACCTGGGCCGCGGGCCGCGCGCCGCCGACCTAAACACTAGACATCATAGAACGGCGTTATTGCAAATAGCAGCTGATGCTTTGAGGGCAAGAGGAGAGCTGGGAGACGCACATGATTATTGTAACGTGAGTTGTAGACAAAGTAGTCAAGACAGAGAAGATATGCGAGGGCTTGTCTCTTGGCTAGTCTAGGAGCCGCTGACCTTAACACTACAGACATCATAGGATGGTGTTACTGCAGATGGCAGCTGCTTTGAGGGCAAGAGGAGAACTGGCAGACGCACATGATTATTGTAACGTGAGTTAATCGTAGACAATGTAGTCAAAAATATCAAGACGATAGGGAAGGCTGACCTCCACAGGAGTCATAGTACTATCGTAATCAACGCAACTGAAGTTAGTAATTAAGGTAGAAGTTAAACCGAAAGGGTAAGTAAGGCGGGCTGACCTTAACGTGAGGTGTCATAGGATCTTTGTTACAAATGGCAGCCGCTTTGAGGGCGAGAGGAGAGCGAGACACACATATTATTGTAACGTGAGTTGTAGACAAAGTAGTCAAGACAGACAAGATATGCGAGGGCTTGTGACCTTGGCCAGTCTATGAGCCGTTAGGAGAACCTAAGATGGAGTGAGCTCGCCCAGAAGATGCCTGTTCACCCTTGATTAGAAGGTCGCCAGGTTATATGAGCTCGGAAATATAGCCGCGGAGGTGGAATTCCTTGCCGGCCGCTATATTTCCGAGCTCCTTGGCAGTGTGCGTATTTTCTTATTACACTGTATTCATCGAATAATTATCCGCAGGAGTCTTTAAGGCTGGCAGCAGTCGCTGGAGACCAGGGTTGCTACGCGCGGGCAGCCCGTATAGCCGGGGATGTCTACAGACGGAAGTGCGATATTGGGAAGGCTTTGAGGTAAACGCAGTAATAAGTTTTAATGGGATACGACATTTCATAACAGAGTTCCTATGACCACATTTCTGCTCCATCATCAGATCAGCTTCATGATACCATAATATTACATTGTCACGTGATTTACATATGTGTGCAAAATTTCAGCTCAATCGGAAATCGGGAAGTGGGTCAAATTTAGAGTCTACGTTTTGACCCAAAACTAACATACTAACAAGGGAAGTTGAATAAAAAAGCTTTTAAAAATATTGATGTTTGCATATGGAGCTCGTGGCTGAAACATGTAGAAGCGTGTAAGGTCCATAATAGTATATATACCTCTATATAGATAGATATGACCTGCGTCATTAGCAAAAAAATTATATTCAAGTTACTGCCGATGCCAACATCGAGTCATAAGTCCGGTTCGAAATACCTTAAGTATTCGTTTTTATTTGGAATTGGCATATTGATTTTAAACATTTCTGATCAATTCAATCCCACCATTATTTTCTGCAAGACGTTCCTATCAGGATTTATATTCAATTTCGAATGCAAGATAAAGCATAAAGTTACACCGTTTTTGAAACCCTATTCCCAAACCAAAGCTGCTTTTAACTTAACAGGGTAAGTAGCCGAATGGCACAAACGCTCACGAAACGAAACGCTCGTAGATATCTATCTCTATCGCTCTTGCGTATTGGCGCGACAGAGCCAGACTACGAGTCGCATAAATGCCATTCGGCTACGGCACAAGATACGCATACTCATTTACACACAACTTATTCCTAATTCCTAACGTATTCCTTTAACATTTAGGCACTACGAAGTCGCAATGGGCGCTGGTCAGGCCCTAGGAGACCGTCTAGCTCAAATGGAAGCCATGGACGGTGCAGCGCGGTGTCTAGAAGCTTTGCGGAAACAGGGACGCATTTGTAACTGCCGCCCACTTGAGTTCAACACTAGGCTGCTGGAGGTGGCGACATCTGTCGGCGCTAAGGTAAAACCATACTTTAATATTACAAATGAAAAAGTGCGTGCGAGATGCTGGCTGCATGACTGCAATGTCACAGTTTCGTTTTCTTTCAACCCCTTATTTGCCAAGAGTGACACTGAAGCTTTAGTAGTTTCATGTGCTCTGCCTACCCCTTTATGGGATACAGGCGTGATTGTATGTATGTATGTAAAAAGTGCGTGTGTTTTTATTTTTCCGTCTTTCACGGCAAAACGGAGCGGCGAATTGACGTGATTTTTTTATTATATTTTTTTATTGATTTCATGTCGTCACAAAACTGAACAACTTACGCTAATTGGGGTGTCCCAAATTCTGAAAATGCCCAAACTATGTGAGCTCTGCAATGAATAGTATTGTATTGTACTGTAATGTTCCCCAGATGCTGGTCCGCCGCGTCCGCCTCCGCCTGTCGGATATCTACACAGCGCTCGGGACAACAACGCCGCCGCGCGCCTCAAGCGGGCCGCCGCCGCGTTCGTGGCCCCAGCCTGCGCTCGCTGCAGGGAGCCGCTAGCCACCCAGCCTGAACCGCTAGCGTCTCTGCCTTGTGCTCATATAGTGCATCAAGCGTAAGTGATTTTTTTTTATACTACGTCGGTGGAAAACAAGCAAAGAAATCCCTTAAAGGGATAAGTTCGCCTTTACTGTCTATCCTGTGTCATATTTATGTTTTGTACAATAAAGAGTTACACACATACACATACAAACAAGCCAAAGACATATATAACTCCGTCTATAAAGTCTAAGAAAAAAACGTACCTCAGTACCTACCATACAGAAAAAGGTACGGTGACCTAGATGGCATTACACCTTTGGGGTACGCTCAGCTACATGGCGCTAATATTAATATTTGACATTTTAACACATATCAAGCTAAGAATATGGACCAAATTGTCAAAATTGAAGTTCAAAAATTTCAAGCCTGTGTCAAGAGATGGCAGTCTATGCACTGTGATTACACATTTTACTTCGACAGTAACTCTCTATAATACTCGATCCTCTTTGATACAAGCATACGGTCCGCCTGATGGAAAGCGATCACCGTAAGTGCGTTTTCACATTATCCGATCCGATATCGGATGTAGGACCGATATCCCATACATTTAAGCAGCCATATTTGATTTTTGCCTTTGAAATCCTTCCGATATCCGATATCGGATCGAATGTGAAAACGCACTAACCTATGGACGCCTGCAAATTGTCACAAAGTGTGTGTAGCAGAGCAACTAGCATCACTGTCTTAACACATTCACGGACACGACTGCTATAGCATACCCGTAAACGTTTTAAGCGGAACGTAAGTAGAACCAAAGAACATTTAAATTAGGATCTAGACAGACAGACAGACACGTCAAACTTATAACACCCCGTCGTTTTTGCGTCGGGCGTTAAAAATAACGCTTTAACCTTTCAATAGGCAGGACTATTAAAATCTTGGCCTGACTACATTGACTGCAGACGTTCTTGCTTAAAATACTTATTTATTTATTTATTTATTTATTGTTGGGAAACAAACAGCGAAAAATAATATAAACATAATCCAAACAGTTTCCACTTATAAAAACTAACATATTTTGTTGCTCAAACTAGACTTTACAATTTCGTTAATCTTCAATAGGCTCTGGGTAAACTTAACACGTGATGATAAACCGCAATATTACCTTGCTTATGAAATTTACTTGTATCAAAGAGTATCGAGTATCATAGAGAGTTACTGTCGAAGTAAAATGTGTAATCACAGTGCATAGACTGCCATCTCTTGACACAGGCTTAAAACTTTTGAACCTCAGTTTGACAATTTGGTCCATATTCTTAGCTTGATATGTGTTGATAAATGATAAATGTCAAATATTAATATTAGAGCCATCTAGCTGAGCGTACCCCAAAGGTGTAATGCCATCTAGGCCACCGTACCTTTTTCTGTATGGTATTGAGGTACGTTTTTTTCTTAGACTTTATCTGTCTATCTATACAGAGTTATATAGGTATGTCTTTGCTTGTATGAAATTGACATAGTAATACCCGTGTTTTCCAGTTGCATGCCGGAATCGTGGTCGCGGCGCTCGGTCCGCGGCGCGCAGCCCGAGTGCGCAGAGTGCGCGTCGCCGGCGCGCGCGCCGCGCGTGCCGCCGCCGCCCGCGCCGCCCGCGCCCCGGGATCTGCCAGACCAGGTACACCTACAAAAATCGTTTTTGCGTCGGCGTCGGGGGTTCAAAATGGTTATTAGATATGCTGATTTAAACTTTCACGCTTTTTACACATATTTAAAACTAGATTTTGCCCGCGGCTTCGCTCGCGTTAGAAAGAGACAGCCTATATCACTTTCCATCCACATAACTGTATCCACTTAAAAAATCACGTCAATTCGTCGCTCCGTTTTGCCCTGAAAGACGGACACACACATTTTCCCATTTATAAAATTAGTATGGATTTGCAATCGGGACTTACTATGTCGTTTACACTAACCTCCGACGTTTCAAGGACGGCATTGTCCACGTGGTCTCGGATCAGACAGGGTTATTGTTTAAAACATAGTAATACGCGATTAAGTCCCGTTTGCAATTTTATTAAACATGTTATATTTGTTTTTAACCGCCTTCCAAATCTCAAGGGAAGGGGTTCTCAATTAGTCTGTATTTTTTTTTTAATGTTTGTTCCTCGATATCTCCGTCGTTACTGGACCGATTTTGATTTTTTATTTGTTTGTTTGTTTATTTGTTTATTTATTACAGTACATCCACATCATATGTATTACATCTTACACAATTAATTTAATTGCTTATAGTTCTCAGTCTGTTATTTTACTGAATGTATATGCATACAGATTGGTCCCATTTTTCTCAGCACCCAGTTCTGGTGGTGGGATCCTGGAGAAATCGAGGGAACTCCTCAAATCTGAAAGGCATACATATGGTGATTTTTGTGTTTTTAAAGGAACAACATGCATTTACGTACGGAACAGTGACATTTGGTGCAGTGGAACTCCTGATGATGGTCAGAATGGAACTCCTCAAATCTGAACGGCACACTTATAGTGACTTTGGTATTTTTATAAGAACAGCATGCACTTACGTCCAGAACAGTGACATTTGGTGCAGTGGAACTGCTGATGATGGTCAGAACGGAACTCCTCAAATCTGAACGGCACACTTATTATAGTGACTTTGGTATTTTTATAAGAACAGCATGCACTTACGTCCAGAACAGTGACATTTGGTGCAGTGGAACTGCTGATGATGGTCAGAACGGAACTCCTCAAATCTGAACGGCACACTTATAGTGACTTTGTTATTTTTATAAGAACAGCATGCACTTACGTCCAGAACAGTGACATTTGGTGCAGTGGAACTACTGATGAAGAGTGAGCCGCCCCTGGTTAGAGTTCCGTTCTGATAATCATTCTCATCTGTAAGTACTTATTTAGAATCATCCAAATTTCAAAATTGGTTCAGAAATGACGGAGATATCGAATAACAAACATTAAAAAATATACAGACGAATTGATAACATAATCCAACATTTGAAATTATTTATCACCAGAACCCCAAAGGAAAGCGGTTTTTTTTTAAAGTATATGATATATCATTATATATATGCTGTTTAGTTAGGGCTTTTGCCCACATCGATTTGGTAAAACCTAAGTAGGTCTTACCATGGCGGTCGGTAAATGTTGTATCAGACAGAAGTTTTGGGGAAGTGCTACGAAAAACTTGTGCCAATTTACAGGTACGTAAGTAATTTCTGATTTGCTCACGGTCAACCTAACACGCTCCTACTCGCTTCGCTCGTCGTCGCACCTAACTCGACTCTGTCACATGTGATTTCTGTCTGTATTAAATTTATGAGAGCTATGGAGCGCAGCATATTAGGTGTGAAACTAAGGGATCGAATCCGAAACATCACGCTGCGCTCAAAAACTCGGATAATTGATGTAGCTCGAAAAGCGGCCAAGTTAAAGTGGGACTGGGCTGGACATGTCTGCCGTATGCCGAATGACTTGTGGGCCAAGATAGCCACGGAATGGGAGCCCCATGAGTCGAACAGAGGATCCGGCAGACCTCGCCGGCGATGGCGGGATAACTTGGACTCCTTTTTGACAGACTGGCCAGTTTTAGCTCAAGATCGAGAAGAATGGAGAAAGAAGGGGGAGGCCTTTGCCCAGCAGTGGGACACCATAGGCTCATAATATAATATATATATATATAAATAAATAAAAATAAAAATTAAAAATTGTTTATTTTCAGACAATTACAGTCCATAGTTGTTAGTGTACACTTACATGCTATGTTACGTTCTTATAATCTACTTACATATTTTAATGACTACAAAGTGAATTGAGTGATTTACCGAATCACATGCTTGTACACATGTAATTCGATATATCGCCCCAAAATGTCAGAGTCGAAACGCTCTGCTATCATCTTCAGGATCCCGTTGCCGCTCCCCCGCATACGGTGCACCACTGAAGCATTAGACTTTCGCATAATGGCATAAAAGTCGTCTACATGCGCATTCGCGAACATGCCAGAGGCACTACAATATCGGGGAAGCCTCAACAGGGCCCTGAAGATGTTATTATATTGAACCCTAAGAGAGTGAAAGGTCTTCTGCTTAAAGTTGGTCCACAGGCCGCTAGTATAAAAACATTGGCAATATGATCGGAATAGAGTAATTTTTACCTCAATGCTACATTTAGCGAACCTGTGCGCCAACATGCCACCTCTAACAGATAAAGCTCTTCTCTCCCTCTCCATGTCCATATCATCTTTTAAATCCTCAGTCACTATGTGACCTAAATATCTGAAATTGGTAACACGGTTCAAAGCAGTTCCATTTAAGATTATAGGAGGCACAGTCGCCGGACCCTTATTTTTACCTGTAATTACCATAAATTCACTTTTCTTCTCATTGTACTTTAAACCATGTTCCACAGCATATTCTTGGCACACTTCCAATAATTTACGTATACCCGCTACCGACGGACTCAGCAACACCATATCATCAGCATAACTGATATTATTAACACTTGTGTTGTCTATTCTACATCCAACATGCATGTTACTGAGTCTGCCGATGAGCTGATCAACATATAGATTAAAGAGCCTAGGCGAAGTTAAACCGCCCTGTCTCACGCCACATATATATATTACATTTATTAGGTACTTACCTTAATTTGTGGCACAAGTTTTCCATAGAACTTTTTTTGCAATAAAGTTTAGATAAATAAATTATCTTTATTTTGTCGGTGTACAAAAAATTTGTGTTTCCAGGACTTTCCTTTCGGCACTCCGCCCGTGCTGCGAGAATCTGACCTCAACTCGGTGCTTTCTGACCACAGCAGCCAACAAGCCACTTCTAGCGTCTAAACTCATTTACACGTATTAATTAGTTACATGCCGCAATGTAATGAAACTCGCATGAAAGCGCACCGTGCAAACGGGCCTTAAGAGTATGCGCCCACAGGCGACTTTACACCGCGACTTTTTTACCTCTCGGATGTGTTTCTAAAGCCGCGTATCGACTGCGCGCGGCTGCCGCGCGAGCCATGTTCGACCGCGCCAAACCTGCGTTTTGGTGCGCGAGCCAATTTAAAGCTCAACATTTTCATATAGCGCGGCAGCGGCGCGCGGCAGGCGATCCGTGAACAAACATTCATTTAGGTCCGTCCCAATTGCGCACGCACAACACACTGACGCTCCTTTGCCGCGCCACCAAAAACCGACACGAACTGGTTCGCCGCGCGGCACGTTCGAGCGCGCCAATGTTCAAGCTGCCGCGCGCGGCGGACCCGTCCCCATATTGCGCGGCCGCCGCGCGAGCCAATGTTCGATGGTTTGCCGCGCGCAGTCGATACGCGGCTTATGAAAAGTTGCGTCGCTACGTGGGCGCACTTTCATAGTCATACTAACCCACTAGCCCATAGTCCGATGCAGGTCCGATGGTATAAGCACAGTATAATAAAGTACTATCGTACAGTATGGCCACTCCCGCTCCCCGCTGAAAGTGCCTCCCACCCCCTCTCGGTTACCTCACAGTTACTGCCTGTCAAAAACGCGAACAGTCGACCTGTCATATTTGACTCACAGAAGCATAGTACGCGTTCACCTACACGAGCTTAGACTGTGTGCTAGGAACGCGCCTCTTTCATATATTTGATCGCCAGTGTCCGAGGTGTGGTATAAGAGACAAAAAAAGTTGCGTCGAGGCGAATCAACGAAAAAAAAATGTGTTGCTAGAGGCAAAAATTCTAAAATAAACCAAATCTTGGCACGAAAAATCTTGCGTGGGCGACGGTCGCGCGATGGTCGCGCGACGGCGATGCGACGCATACGAAATCAAACCTTATCGATATGGAAGTATGAGACGCGACGGCGACGGTCGCGCGACCGTCGCCCACGCAAGACACGGCGTAAGGCTGACCTAGAGAGAATTGTCTTCATAAAACCTTGACGTTGGCGGAATCATCGACGAGCCATGTGTCAACACTTAAAATTGATTGAAAATGTAGGGGCGAAGGCTTAATTCCCATAGAATATTTGAATTTCACGCCATTTTTTAGTGCCGAGAAATTGACTGTTTATGGTCACTGGTATTTTAAGCGCTATCTACACGATGAGACCGCGATAAATAGTCAAAAACCTATATTACGCTTATTATTGTTTTTGAAGCGAATTTATGAACCGTTTTAATAATTTGTAAATAATATTATATTAATGTTAATAGGTAATACATTACATTTCAAGTTTCTGTTATAAAATACTACCTACCTACGTACAACGTCCAAAATGTTATATACAGATCTCTAAAAGTCTATAGTCTGTTAAGCTATCCGTAGAGCCCATATATGTATAACTGTGCTTACACACGACCACACCGCACCTGTAATTGGGAGCGAGAAAAGAATAGCTCTTTCTCGCTCCCACTTACAGGCCGGTATAGGATGACCTTGGTACGTACAGTACGGTCCTCGTACGGTCATGTGTTAGCACTAATAACTACAGCCGGGCAAAAAAGAGTACAAAGTAATAGGGGCGCCGTATGTAAACCGTTTTACTCGAGGCAACTTTTGTATGACAACATTGACAACAATAAGTGTTGCTATGATGAAAAAAAATGTGCCATTTCTACTCTTTTTTGACAAGCTATATAATACTAAATCTTTATGACAATTATGACGAACATCGTTAATAAATACTACGTTTATTTCTAATTTAAAACTGTTCAGAACAGTCATATTTTACGTCATCCCGCATTTCTGGAATAATTATTCTTATTTTAAAGTTTTGCTGATTGTACCTATCGTTAAGTCTACATTCTTATGGCACTGGTCACACTGCGAGCTAGTCAACGCTGGGCGAGTAACTATAAAGCTAGGAACATACTACGCGGACGTCCGTCGTAAATCGACCGCGGACGGGAATCTGGACAATGAAATTACACATAACCGTGCAAACTATCGGTCGACGGACGTGGACGTGGCCTTGAGCGCATGGACGTCCGATCGAAATCTGGCTCGCTGGATGTTTTGTTCCGTGCACACTGATCGGTCGCGGTCGCGGTCGATTTACGACGGACGTCCGCGTAGTAAGTTCCTAGCTTAAACATCGCCGTGTCTCTTTTATTTGCACGGGAGTGATTATCTTTTGTTCGTTTTTATAGCCTATAGCTCGTAGTTTATTAAATCGCGGTAGGACCAGTGCCTATATACAGGTTGCCCGGTAATTAATGGACAACCTTTTAACCACCAAGAGGGCACCTTATACGGGTCCAGAAAATCGACTTTAAGATTTAGTAAAAGTCGCCTGGTTTTCGAGATTTTCACACTTTTTAAAATTTTAATGGATCTGAATGGACAACCTTTTAACCACCAAGAGGGCACCTTATACTGGTCCAGAAAATCGACTTTAAGGTTTAGTAAAAGTCGCCTGATTTTCAAGATTTTCACACTTTTTAAAATTTTAATACTACCTAAAATTTTAAAATGTGAAAATCTCGAAAACCAGGCGACTTTTACTAAAGCTTAAAGTCGATTTTCTGGACCAGTATAAGGTGCCCTCTTGGTGGTTAAAAGGTTGTCCATTAATTACCGGGCACCCGGTATATATGCAAGAACAATGATAGTGTGAATAAGTTCGAAACTGTAATTTTCAACTTCACTAAACATTTTAGTAACAGAAAATAATTCTGTGTAGAATTACTAATTAATTTTATGGTTCATGTATTTACCCAGCTTCGTAAAACGTGTTATTTTTATTATATATAGACTTATCATTATATTTAGTGTATTTACATAGCAATAAGTATGTCAAAATTTATGCAGAAATGTGTAGGTACAGTCGAGTTCATAAATATGTGTACATTTTTTCACCTTAACTCGTTGCAATAAGTTGAAAAAATGTACACATATTTATTAACTCGACTATACATAAAATGTATTAATAAAACTTTGACATAAATATCTCATAAATCTCATGAAATTGGGAACTACAGATTTTTTATTATTATTATAAATGGGCTTACTCTTGGCCACAGACTAGCCAAAGGCAAAGACGTGGCCTACGATGCAGTGAGCTCGCCCAGAAGATGCCTGTACCTACACCCTTGATTTGAATGTCAATGTTTTATTTTTACAATCCAGTACATATTAATATATATTGATATAAATGATAAGAATATTTGATTGAATCAAAGGAATTTATCGTACGTAATTTTATATAAGTATGTATAATATCTAGACGTGGATTTTAAGTGTACTTAATTTATTTCATATAGATATATAAATATATATGTTAACCAAATGGTGGTAAAAGCAAGGAAATATTATATAAGGATTAATATTATGGAGAGTGGTTAATTTTCATTAAAAAACGAGAAAATTCGTTGGAAAATTAACCGTTTTGGAAAAGACACAATATATTGTGTTTTTTTTTTATGGTAAAGGATTAACTACTGGAATGTTTGAAACGAAAGGATCGATCGAATGTCCATATCCTATTCTATTTAAAATCAACTTTAATGTTGAAAACTGTCTGTTCCGCTCTTTCGCCATTTAAAAAAAATGTGTCAGAGTAGGACACAATCGATGCGACTTTAAAAAGTTTATATACAATTTTTTAAAAAGTTGCATAAAACTGTCAAATGTCCTTTAGATACATAGTTTAATTTACACTATACGCTTTATAAATTCTTTTTTTAAAACGAATTATAATAAATAAATTATAAATATTGTTATCATTGGTGTATATAAACTATAAATAACAAATAAGTGTAATTATAAATAAGATTTAATTTTTATTTGGTAATCAAATTTTAATGTCTGAATATTTACGTTGTATTGTGAATACGTATGTCACTTATATCTTTTTGCTGTAGTATCAAGAATAGATAGCTTATTTTTTTTTTATTATTCATTATATATCATGACGTGGCAGTAAAAATACAACCATAAGCCTATAATAAATATTTCTAAATAAGGTACAGGGGGGCAATCTCAAAACACCGGTGCAGACGCAACTTAGTTGAAATTCTCTGCCAGACGAATTTGCCACCATTTACCTTACACACTAGTCAAAGTCTGGACGGCCAAATTTTACAATATCATGTTATGAGGTAGTTTTTATATCATCATATTTTATACGTTTCATCATGTTTTATTTCTTTAAAAAAAAAGTTTAGTTAATTGTAAATGTAACTCGGTAGACTCAATGCGTAATATCGTCAACTGGTCATACCAATTTCTTTACGAAGACTAAAAAATTAAGGAGAGCTGTGTAAAAAAAAAGGTTTTTTTAACGAAAATTTTCCTCCTACTTTTTCTAATTCACCATTCACCTATGTCTTTATTGATTGACGTATTGTCACAGCCAGACTATATTTGGCTAGCCAGACTATCCTGTACTATAAACATTCACACTCGACCTACATTTCCTAGGGTCTTATATTTCTTGCCAGAGTCTAGAGTATATTATTCAGTACCTCTAACGTAAATTTCATTCGAAAACATAACGTAACAGTTTCGCTTAGCCTCATTTTCAGCACCAGTCTGAGCACTCAATATGTTAGAGTGAGATATAATTTAGACACCATGCGGTTTTTAAGTTTTTGACAAAAAAAATTTAATTAAGTGTTTTTCTTTTTGCTTTTTGGCGCCCCTCCGATCATTTGGCACCAAGAAAGCGGAACATATTTCAAAAATTTACATTTTTTTACCTTTTTCCTGACGTTTCGACCAGCCATGGCAACCGGAAGAAAGGTAAAACACTTAATTACTTACCTAATTCATCGCGCCTCATTCGACTTTAAATATGTGTACAAAACGCGAAAATTTAAGATGTTATCTAAAAAAATCTACTCAAAAATGTTTTCGAATGAAATTTACCCTAGTGGCTCAGATAGATCATAGAACTTATTCTTGTTGAGATTGAAAATATTTTAACTGTCGAATAAGAAACTATAGGGTCTCACTTAAAATTCACAACTCACATAATTATAAATAGATTAAAGTCAATTAAGGAAGAAAAACTATAAATTCATATAAAATATAAATATAACAATTAGATCGTGCAAAAATGACAAAGTATTCAAGAAAAAAATGTAGCTGCGGAAAATGTTTAATTCACTACAATAATCAAATCAAATATGGAACCGGAATCAAAAACATGAATTGGGAACACTAATAGTAAAATTAGATATCCATATCGAATTGTTTTACTAAAAAAATTGTATTTTAAAACAGTAACTTTACTAAGTATACATAAATACAATAATCCAGCATTCTTCAATTTACGCGGCTAATACCCTGACTTCTAGGCCACCCGGACACGGAGGTCTTAAATTCCTGGGTGTCCGTTTTTGAAAGGTTCAGCTTTTTTTTAACTTTTTATTGGCATTGCCAGTATTTGCCCATTATTATGCAAAATTCTGGATGTGAATTACAATAATATAAGAAACCTTTTTAAAGAAAAGTTTACACTCTAAAGAAACGGATGAAAGATTCAGATCTGAAGCATTTAAATATCAGAAAGTCAGTTGGTTCTTACCTTCTAGAACTGTTACAAAAACCTATAAATATTATTTGAAAATAACGTCATTTTATTGCCATCAACTACATAGTTTTTGTAGACGTGTTAAAATATAATTTGATACGTTAAGTAGCTTGCTCAAAACGGTTGGATTCTAAAGTACCTTAAGGATGCACGAAAATTAGAAAAATTAAAGTTTAGCAGTCACAAATCAAAAATATTAATATTGAATACCGGGAGGCATATTGTAAAACGAAAAATTACTGTACTAATAACTACATATACGAAAATAATACTATACTAACAAGTAGGTTACCTGGATAATTCGATTGAAAAATTGTTGCTAGTTTTTAGCGTTATAATATGCCCAGGGTAGCAACAGGATTATAACTATTTGGCGATAAGGCTCAAAATGCTAAGCAACTATTGATAAGTGCACCAGTATTAGATAGTATTCACTTTCTATATATACAATTTATCTTCGGCCAACGACCTCGAACTGATTTAATTTCATATAATTTAAATAGAAGAGCAAGAAGAGCACTCATAAGTAAGAACGAGAAAAATATATATTTTCTAGCTCTAACTTATGGGTGACTTTTTGGTGCGGTGCGGTAGAGACTAGAGTACATACGTACATATATAAATTTATTTTATGGAAATTATCTCAGTAGAGACTAGAGTACATATTTATTTATTTATTCATAATTTTTTTTAATGTTTAATGTTAAAGTTTAAAACCTTTAA
Organism: Leguminivora glycinivorella; assembly: GCF_023078275.1. NCBI lineage: Eukaryota > Metazoa > Arthropoda > Insecta > Lepidoptera > Tortricidae > Leguminivora > Leguminivora glycinivorella. The sequence continues at coordinate 2,659,627 of NC_062997.1, read as the reverse complement.
AAGATTTTTTTCCTTCACAAATTGTGTCAAGCAAATACTTAACATTGGTAAAATATTACTTCCATGTATCTAAAACTACTAATATATCTATTTATAGGTACTTATTTCTTTATTTTTTGATAAAACTGTGTTCTAATATAGGCTATAGATTAAACTACATAAGAATATTATGGTGGCTATGTTAAAAAAAATTAAGTTGTTCGAAAAGTCCAGTTTTTTCAGTAGGTACCTCATTGTCCAAATGAAATAATATGGTAAAAAATTATGATAATTTATTTTCATCACCGTAACTCACGCAAAACAACTGATACCAGAATAAAGTAATAAAATTATTATTGCACTGTTAATATTACCTAACTACACCAATCACATTTTATTAAAAAAATGGACACCATAACATACTTATAAGCGCCAAGCGTTCCACGAAGTGATTCCTCTAAAATACCTACATTATAAATATGCATGAACTAGTATCAATAGGTATTGCATTCCGAAAGCGTAAAAAATATTGTTCTTGTGAAATTATACTGAAAAAAAAACCTGGGTGGCAGTGCGGTACAGGCATCTGCCACGAATGTGGTGAGTTATTTTTTTCTGGATGTTAATATTATTGGAAATAATTACACTTAATTTGTTTTATTGTAATTGTAGCTATACCGCTATAGAAGAAAAAAAAAATATTTTATAATATATAAAATAAAATGTATAATCACGTTTAAGGAATAAAAACGCTATAAATAAAATTTATTTCAAATTTAAGGACAGTAGGCAAAAACAAATAAAGATCCTTTAAAAAATCAGGCTTACGTTTTTATGGAAAATAGTCTTTATCCCGTTTGCAGTGCTAGTTTATCGTACTTGGAATGCAGTATTTATTGCTAAAATATCTTGTAATTATAATAAAAAAACCATGTAGTTGTGAATTGGGCGTTGTGTTTATTTTGTCATTTTAAATGGATAAAAGTTAAAAGTATATTTGTTCGTTATATTTTGAAATTTTAATTGAAATAAATCAAATGTGAAAATGGCTGTTGTTTTTTTATTTATTCATAATATAATTCAAAGATTCGGGAGTAGAAATGTATACCTACCTATCGCCACATTTAATCCCGAACGAAGAAAAAGATTGCATTATGAGCGCCGGGTTCATAGAAGTAAAGGATTCCTGAATGCACTAAAGGATTCAAGTAACAACGTGAATTTTATGACCCGAATATTAATACTACTCAAAATTATAATTAATATGATCCCGAAAACCGAAAATTAAAATTTAAAAAATATTTTCAAAATTGAAATTGACAGATTGACACTGACAGTGACATGTAAAACGTCATTGTATTGTGGATGCGTTCAGAGAAAGCGGCATAAACGCCTACATCACAGACTACTAAAAGATACTATTATACAGAGAGTCCGTCAGTGTACGTCGCCTTTAAATCTGTCACAATGTCAGCCTTGGCTGTATACTCGCGAGTCTATGCCCGAGCGACATAAACAAATTTATGACATAAGAAAAAAAAACATTGCATTGTGTTTTATTGATTTTCCGTCGCGGAACTCTGGAATTCCAGCGGAATAGCCCAGTTTTCCCTTGTAATTTAATATTAACGCACAAGCTAGCTAGTTATAAGAGAAAAGGTTTTCAGGAGCCGCCCATTGCTCCGAAACGTCGTCCCTTTTTACCTGTTTACCGAGGCGTAACGCTGCCTGGGTGCGAATAGAATTTATTAAGTCTAGTGTTCTTGAAAAATATATTGTTGTAAGTGAAAATGAGCACTACAGCATTGCAGGAGTCTGCTGTTAAGGAGAGTTTGTTTCAATTTATTACTAAGAACGTCCCCTCGGCGGACTTAAACGTAATTGACGACATCGTGCTGTCTTATGTGATTTCTTTCGTTGAGGAGTCTTCGCAAGATCCCTGCTTCGACGTTGAAGGTAAACTATAAAATTGTCTATATCTCTTGATAAATAAGTAAACTAGATCATGGGATGGATATTATGGCTATAAACGACCTATTTTCGTCTAAGTTAACACCCTAATTTGCATTTGGCGTCAAAGGTTCTGGTGGCTTCATGTTTTATTCCTACATTACTTTTTAAACTGTTAATGCAGTTTTGGTAGCCACATACATCTATTAACACTACAGAGATTTAAAAACAGTATACATATGATTCCAGAAAATCAATATAATTTATTATGAATTTTAAGAAAACAACTTGTATAAATTACTTGCAGTAGTTTGTATTCCTTTAAAAAGTATAATACATACAATAAAACAAGCATAAAAACTACTCACAGAAATAAATCAATACAGGGTGGAGTCAGCTGTGGATGACTTATTCATTTTGTTTACAGTAAGCAAACTGTCAAGCTTGATTCTTATTGACTATTCTTCTCATTACAATATTTCTGTATGAGTTTTATAAGAATATCTGAGGGCTATCATGTTTCCAATATTTTATACCATGCATGAAACAAAGCATCAGATAATTATAAGAAAAACAGGGACAGAAGTTATTTTTAACTCCAATTTATCCATACTAATATTATAAATGGGAAAGTGTGTGTCTCTGTTTGTTTGTCCGTCTTTCACAGTGAAACGGAGCGACGAATTGACATGATTTTTTTAGGTGCAGATAGTTGAAGGGATGGAGAGTGACATGGCTACTTTTTGTCTCTTTCTAATAAGCAAAAGGGCAAAAGCTAGTATTTTATAAATCAGATAGAAATATATAAACTAAATCAGTGGACCGTGACATCATTCAATTCGATTTCATATTAATTCCATATTAGCAAGTTATTCAAAATCGTTTTGACAGTTCTTAAAAAGAAGCTGATTTGACTAGGAGGAAAGTAGCCTATTTTGTCACTTATCAACTCGGATGGCCGTTTGTCACTCTCACATGGACATATTTGCCAGAACGTGGCGGATACTTTATCCATGTGGATAAGATAAAATTTCAAGCATCATAGGCCCTCAGGGTTAGATTTCTTCAACCCACAAGGCTTTCTAGACAGGCTGAAGGCAGGTTTTTAGGTTTTACTACAATCAACAAAATAACAAAATTATTGAATTTCGGCTTCCGGAAAATTGTATTGAAGTTTTTTTATTGAACTATTCAAAAGTTTAAAGCAAATGAATGGGGCTATGTGTGTTGTAAGAAAGTGTAGGATACAATGTAAGCTCCACACATCTTTTCTTTTTTTTTAGTTAAATAGTAAAGGTACATGAAATAAGAAAGCTTTAGTTCTATCATATGTAACTCCGTATAGACAGCTACAGTCTAAAAAACTTACCTTAGGACTATATAGGAAAAGGTACGGTGACCTAGATGGTGTTATACCTTTGGGGGACTCTCGGCTAGATGGCGGTAATATTAATATATGACATTTTAACACATATCAAGCAAAGAAATGAGCATTTCTTTTTTTTTTGCCAATAATTTTTTTTTTATTGTTTTAGGGAATTTTAGGTCAATTGTAATAGCATATTTTTTTTCAAAAATATCACACTTCATAAAAGTGGCAAAAAAAAAAATTTATCAAAACTGAGGTTCAAAAGTTTTAAGCCTGTGTTGAGGGATGGCAGTCTATGCACTGTGACAGTAACTCTCTATAATACTTGATACTCTTTGGTTCTATTAAAGATTTGATACTGCTATTTGGTCTAATTACTTCATACAAAGACCAATGTTTTCATTCTCGTTAATAGTTTAATAGGCCAATCTGATAATTCCTTGTTATTATTGAAATTATTTTGATTTTCCTGAAAAGATTACATAATCTAAATCCCATAAATTTGTAGGCAGAGCACATGAAACTACTAAAGCAGGGCCACTCTTGGCAAATAAGGGGTTAAAAGAAAACGAAACTGTGGCATACAATAATCTAAATTATATGGCTACTTTGAAGCTTCTTAAAATACTTTTGTGTATGCAGTGTAAGCTTTCTGAACGAACTTAGTCATGCAGTTGTTGGTACCAAAGTGACAAAAAGGGTATTTTTCTGAGAAATGATTTTTTTATTATTATTACAGCTTTATTTATTCAGTGATTTACTAAATATAACTTTTTATGTGTTTGTTGTATTTCTTTGTTTCGCTGATCCCTTATTGGGTAAAAGCCTCCTCGAGTCCCTTCCATTGTTCTCTATCCAGAACTATTTTCATCCAATTTTTTCCTGATGTTTTGACTATATAACCTGACCAGCGCTTATGTGGTCTCTTCTTGAGTCGTTTTCCCGGTGGACCTGTTCATTAAGTCGCAATTTTTGTCCACATTTTGTCTGTACATCTTGCCTGAGAAATGATATATTGCATTAATTAATTTGTCTTCCAGGGTTCATAGAGATGATGGCTGCATACGTGCCTCAGTTCGCCAACATTGACGTGGAGAGGGTCTGCTCCTGGGTTGTTGACCTGGAAGCCCTGCTCACCAGCGAAGAGAGTGATCCTCCGTCTAGCCACGGTCAGTACTGTCGCTTTAGTAAGATACAACTTGACGACTGGTCTGGCCTAGTCGGTTCTGACCCTGCCGGTTCAAAGCTCAGTCAGGGCACTTATTTGTGTGATGAGCACAGACAGATATTTGTTCCTAAGTCATAGGTGTTTTCTATGTCTATAAGTATTTGTATATTATATTAGGGCATTTTCAGAATTTGGGACACCCCAATTAGCGTAAGTTGTTAACAAAAATTAACTCCCTGTCAGTTTTGTGACGACAATTAAGCATAAAATCTGTCTAAAAATTTACTTTTTTCACATTCTGAATGTAGATTATTGCTTAAAGTCTATGTAATTAACCCAAAAACAATATTTTTATAGAAATTTCATGCTTAATTATCGTCACAAAACTGAGAGTGAGTTACTTTTTGTTAACAACTAATTGGGGGATCCCAAATTCTGAAAATGCGTTCTGGGATTATGTCAAAGACAAAAAAAGGGAACGACAGCACAGTGACGAGTCTTTTTATTTTAATGGAAGAGAAGTGAGTGGTCAGGATGCTGCGGATGCCTTCGCCAATTATTTCAGCTCCGTGTTCCAGCAAGATAGGCCGAACCTGGACGCGGCGGCCGCGGCGCGCTTGGCACACGTCTCCGGTGACTCGAGAACTGTCTCCATTCCCTTCGTTTCTGAGTCTGATTTAAGGGCGGCTATACGTAAAATTAAACCCCGCTCATCTAGCGGACCGGACGGTATCCCAGTATTTCTAGCCAAAGATTGTGCTGACACATTGGTTACGCCTCTAATGCATATATTTAACCTTTCGCTCAGATGTTCCGTCTATCCAAATCGCTGGAAAACTTCTAGGGTGACGCCAGTTCCCAAGGAAGGTAACAATACGGATATTACCTCTTTTAGGCCTATAGCCGTGCTGCCTGTGTTTGGCAAGATATTTGAAATCATGCTCAATCGCCATATAAGTGTACAGGTGGCAGATCGCTTGCACCCCAGTCAGCACGGCTTCCGTAAGTCGCGATCCACTGTCACGAATCTTGTTGCTCTTGCTGACTATGTCTGCAAGGAGATGGATGTTGGTCGCCAGGTCGATGCAGCTTATTTCGACTTTAGAAAAGCTTTCGACCTGGTCGACAATGACATATTGCTGGGCAAGTTGGCGCTAGTGGGCTTCACGCCGAAGCTATTAGAGTTCTTAGCTAGTTATATGTGCGGTAGGCAACAGTACGTTAGGGTGAGCGGCTTCGAGTCTAGCGATTACTGTACGCTGTCTGGTGTAAGTCAGGGCAGTACCCTTGGCCCCACTCTTTTTCTTATTATGATAAATGACTTGCCTGATACATTTAGGGCAGCTAAATGTCTTCTTTTCGCCGATGACCTGAAGCTGCTCCTAGGCATTGGTGATAGTAGTGACAGTGCGGCGTTGCAAGCTGATATTGATGCTGCTGCTGGGTGGAGCGTGAGAAATAGACTTCCCTTTAATGCCAAAAAGTGTAAGGCGATAACTTTCACACGTAAACGTTCCGCACTCCAAACTGAGTACAGTCTAGCGGGCTCGTCTTTGGAGAAAGTCACTGATATTCGTGACCTGGGTTTAATGTTGGATAGCAAATTTGACTTCCATTCGCATATCACTAGCATTAGCAGGCAGGCCAGTAAAACCTTAGGATTTGTAATGAGAATATCCAAGCAATTTCACGTCGGAGTGGCCAAGGTTCTCTATAATGCTTACGTACGCAGTAAGTTGGAGTATGGTGCGGTTGTCTGGGATCCGTATGAAGCCAAGTATTCCTTAATGCTTGAGAAAACACAACGGAAATTTGCACGCTGGTTGTACAAGAAAGCTTATGGATACTACCCGTACCTCTACCCTTCCATTTTTGTCTCGGGGATGGTTGGGCTAGACACCCTCGGTTTGAGGAGGAAGTTGCTGCTCCTGATACACTATCTCTCCATCATCCACCACCATGTTGATAGCCCAGATGTGTTAGGAAAGATAGGGTTATTAGTTCCCAAGCGTGTGCCGCGCGACTTGGAGGGGGCGGTGGCACCGCGTCGCCGGCCGTGTCTGCTGCAGCGGCCGACCGCTCGCACGTGTTACGCGAGGCACGCGCCCACCACGCGTGCTTTAACGCTTCTCCAGGCGATGCTCACTCAGCACGTTGACGTTGACATGTTTGCCGATCGTTTAGCATACTTATGCAAAACTGCTAGACAATTTATAAATTTTTATTTGACTGACCTGTAATCTGTTTTGACATTGTTTTAAATTTTCTCATTTTATTTTTCCTCTTAATTGTTTATTTGATTAGTTTGACTTGTTCGACATTTTACCTAAGCATGTTTTATTTTTATTATATTGCATGTATTGTTAATGTGTAGGTGTATTGGTTCAGACTGTAAGCTTGCACTATGTTCAATAAATAAAATAAAATAAAATAAAAAAATAAAATAAATCATTGTCTGAGTACCCACAACAAGCTTTCTTGAGCTTATCCAGTCAGTAATAATAATAAATAAATATGTAAAAGGCCTTTACGAATGTCCTTTTGATCGAGAAAGTCACAAATATAGGTGAGACCTACATGTTTCAGAAACAGGTAGCGCCAACATAGCCTCGATTGCCTAGAAGTCCTTGGGCCAAGGTTCTACAACTTGTTATTACAACCTTGGTTTGGACTTCAGGGCTAGAGTTAGAATTACGTTACGGATTTTAAGCGTTTCTGTGCGGAGGACACGAGAGGAGAGTTGTCAAGTTATTTTACGTGTGACGTAATGACACGCCCCCACGCGTTTCTAGGAAAATTTCTGTTTTGAACTTGATAGGTTCAGTAGTTTTTGAGAAAAATACGGAAAACTACTAAACCCTACACTGAGCGTGGCCCGACACGCTCTTGGCCGGTTTTTTTATTTATTTACACGGGGGTGATTATCTTTTGTTCGTTTTTATAGCCGGTAGCTCATAGCTTACTAGCTGATATGTGCCATATGTATAGGCTCAATTATTATTGTTATTATCCTTATTACATTTTTGTTACAGAGGAGTCTTCTAGCAGCAGCGATAAGCTGACGATGACCCTGCACACTCTGAGCGAGATGCTGCCGACTGCCACCAAGCCGAGCCGGTGAGTTCCATAATTTAAATATGTTAATATATGAGTGTGCACGAGAAAACGTCCCACTTTGTCGATAGCTATAAAGCCGCTCTGTCAGCTTATTCATATAAAGATACAAGTAAATCTCGCCTTAATGGTAACCGACAAAGTGGGACGTTTTACTAAACACACTCGCATATATCCATATGTTTAATTATAAACATATAGCTTTTCCTATTTTATTGTGGAACGTACCACTTTACAAATCGCAAATTATGAATGCAGACAACAATCGAAATGAAAAATAACCACAAAATTAAAATTTTGAAAAAACCTGACTGCGACATAGTGGACCGATTTTCAAGAAACATGGCTAAGAACACTCCCGACTAACTCAGCTTTCAGACAAAAAAAAAACTAAATCTAAATCGGTTTATCCGTTCGGGAGCTACTATGCCACAGACAGACACACACACAGACAGACAAACAAACAGACAGACAGACAGACACGTCAAACTTATAACAACCCCGTCGTTTTTGCGTCAGGGTTTAAAAATGGGACTTGAACCCACATCTTTAGATCCAATGCGTTACCAATTGCGCCAGCCAACCATCCGTCCATGACTGCGACTCAGAAGTTGGCCAGAGTCGATCACTATTGATGTTTTTAACCCCCAACGCAAAAACGACGGGGTGTTATAAGTTTGACGTGTCGTCTGTCTGTCTGTCTGTTTGTCTGTCTGTCTGTGTGTGTGTCTGTTTGTGGCATCGTACCCCCCGAACGGATGAACCGATTTAAATTTAGTTTTTTTTTTGTCTGAAAGCTGAGTTAATCGGTTGTGTTCTTAGCCATGTTTCATGAAAATCGGTCCACTATATCGCGGTCGAGGGTTTTTTTTTTCAAAATGTTAATCTCCTAAACTAAAACGAACTATTACTTCCCAGCTCTCATTCGAGTTCGGAAAGCTCTGAGGAGGCCGAGCGTCAGCGAAGCCTGTTGGAAGCCGAAGATCTGCCGATGCTGGCTGCCCAGTGCGCCGTGCTGCATGAGATGTTCCCCAACACCTGCGCTATGGAGGTAAAAAGAATCCCATCAAAAACATAAATGGGAAATAAGATCCAAGTTCAATATTATTATACATATGTACTTATATGCATTGGCTGTTGACTTCAACGACAAAAGAAGTGAGTTTCTACCAGCAACCCAATTTTCGGAATAATAAAAGTAGAACCGACAAGTAACAGGTTTAGAACTTGCGAAGGCTAATAATATACAATTACGAGTATTAATGAAGAATGTAGACTTGCAATTTTATTGGCACACAAATTGTGTGCATGTAGTCAAATTATAGTGTAGCTCTATACCTACGCTTGTTTCTGTTCTTTAAGATAGTACATAGATTTATTAACCCATTCCAGATAAAGCATTGCGTGTCCATCGCTTGCGGCGACGTAGAGCGTGCGGCGGCGACATTACTGCACCGCCGCGAGCAGGGGCAAGCGTTGTCGGCCGCTGCGCTTCATCAGGCTAGCAAGACTCCGCTCTGTGATGATTCAGAGCTCAAAAACCGCATCATTGCTCGGTGAGTCCTGTTGAGTCTTTCAGTTATACCATTTGGTTGAGGGGTGAGACCATTTGTTGAGGGTCGCCAGGCGCTGTCGACCGCTGCCCTGCATCAAGCTGGCAAGACTCCGCTCTGTGACGATTCAGAGCTCAAGAACCGCATTATTGCTCGGTGAGTCCTGTTGGCTCTTTCAGTTATATTTGATTGAGGGGTTTACTAGTAATTACTGCCTATTAAACGATGTAACTCTCAATAAACAGTCTCACTTAAAGTGTCCTACTGAGTTTTTCAGTCGATTGAATCCATTTGATTAAGGAATAATACTGACTATTACTGGCAATTTTGCTGCGAGCAAAGAAAGGTGGTGTAGGCCGCCGCGCTGCACCAGGCTAGCAAGACTCCGCTCTGTGATGATTCAGAGCTCAAAAACCGCATCATTGCTCGGTGAGTCCTGTTGAGTCTTTCAGTTATACCATTTGGTTGAGGGGTGCGACCATTTGTTGAGGGTCGCCAGGCGCTGTCGACCGCTGCCCTGCATCAGGCTAGCAAGACTCCGCTCTGTGACTATTCCGAGCACCGTTTCGTCGCTCAGTGAGTCCTATTGAGTCTTTCAGTTATACCATTTGGTTGAGGGGTGAGACCATTTGTTGAGGGTCGCCAGGCGCTGTCGACCGCTGCTCTGCATCAGGCTAGCAAGACTCCGCTCTATAACTATTCCGAGCACCGTATCGTCGCTCGGTGAGTCCTATTGAGTCTTTCAGTTATACCATTTGGTTGAGGGGTGAGCCCATTTGTTGAGGGTCGTCAGGCGCTGTCGACCGCTGTCCTGCATCAGGCTAGCAAGACTCCGCTCTGTGACCATTCAGAGACAAATTTATCCGTCTGCAATATTTTGTCTGTGGTGTCCAAAATATACCGCAAGGCACCGCATAGTGAGACTGCCTGAACTGTTACTCGTCGTGTAAAGTTATGTTGAATATTAAATATTTGTAATTGTACTATTACTTCTGCACTTAACTAATTCGCACAATAGCTCTGCCGCTATCAGCTCTAGTAGAACTATTAAATCTGACTTTTTACTTAAAGATTTTACATGAATATTAAAATTATTGTTGCAGCTACTCGTACGTGGACAAGAACTCTGATACCAAGGAGCATAAGCCGCTTGCTCCCAAGATGGAGCCGAAGAAGATGGTCCGCTACCGCGACAACAAGATCGTGTCGCTCAAGGGCGAACGGTACACTGAGGTACGCTTTTATAAAATCTTATCAATAACTTTATCATTCGATTGTTCGTGGTCATGAACACAATACCAGCGTGCGTAGCCGAGTGGCACAAACGCTCACGAAACGAAACGCTCGTAGATATCTAACTCTATCGCTCTTGCGTATTGTCGCAACAGAGCCAGACTACCTTTCGTGGCGTTTCGTTTTCGTTTCGCGTCGCGTAAATGCCATTCGGCTACGGAATCTCTGAGCCGCTCAGCGATTCTATCACCGCGCTACAAGTACATGCTGGCTGCATTTATTCTTAGCATTATTTTATTACACGATTCTCTGTGGACATAAAAGGACATAATTGTATACAGTATTGAGAGTTGTGACTCCTCAAGTCACAGACATTGAGAGAAATCAGTCCAAGATGGAGCCGAAAACGATGGTTCGCTGCAGCGACAATTGCGAACGGTAGAGGTACGCTTTTATATTTTTTTTACTTTTTTGAGTGATGTAATTCCAACAGGAACCAATTCGTGACACCGAGTGGTCGACGTTCAAAAATCGTTCCCCTGGGGCCCATTTCTCGAAGCTATAGCCTACAAGTTACAAAAGCGATAGTCAATTTCTAATATGACAAGTTGGAAAGAGACTTCCGCTTATAACTTTCAGTTTTGAGAAACGAGATTTGTTTAAACGCAAAAGATTACAATAGTACATTGTGCAACAAGGGGAGGAAGTTATATTACTAACGAGAGTAAGTTAAATTGCGACGGCTTGCCAGAGCGATTTAAAGACTCGAGTTAGTAATATTCATACTTCCCGAGTTACACACAATGTTTTTCATCACAATTACATTATAAAAAATATGCAAAAAGGTAAAAAAGAATTCAATACAGTACTAAAAATTTCTTTACTCCCTAGGGAGAACGATTTTTCTATAACTCACGCTCCGCCTGCGTGCAATAGCACATTTCAGCAATTCCCGTTAAGTTTGTACATTTAGATCACGTCTCCGATTTGGATAAAAATTGGTAGGATGATAGAGTCTATGATGCTGCGCAAGATCCACTAGGTTTCCCAAAATGTCCTAGGTTGATTGTATGAAACTTTCCTTTTTTGTTACCGAAAATGTATAGAAATCTGGTAACAAAAAAGGAAGGTTTCATATAAACTACATAGGACATTTTGGGAAACCTAGTGGATCTTGCTCAGCATCATGGACTCTATCAGCCTACCAATTTTTATCAAAATCGGAGACGTGATCCAAATGTACAAACTTAACGGGAATTGCTCATTTAGTGTGCGAGTGTGATGAAAAACATTTAAATCGCCAAATTTCCAGGTGCCAAGGTCAGGCGTCGACGAGGACAACTTGAAAAAGCCCAAAAAACAGCACTGCCCTTAACCATTACAGCCACGTCAGTACTGGGCCCGCCCCGCCCCCACGTGTCCTCCCCCCGTACTGATTTTGGTTGTAGTGCTTAGGTTCCCTCGCCACAGTATTATTTCTGATAGGTCTTGCAGGAGTTGCGCGCGACGGGGCCTGACGCGCGGTCGGTTAAGAGTTGGTAATGGTTTTAGTGTATAGTTTGTGGCGGGTCGAAATGTGGGTCGGGTCAGTCTTCTCAAGTTTATTAGGAAATTGTGTCGGCATTTGAAGGGCTTATGATACATTTGTATTTTAGCGGCAATATTCGGCGTCCAAAATATGGGTTAATAATATTCGATCTTACAGAAATGAAATTTATATAGCTCAAATTTTGCCGCCCGTAAATATATTTTCATGGGCGGCAATATTATCTCAATAAATTGTAAGCTTTCTTGTGATCATGGGTATATTTATGAGCCGTCTAATACTTGGCAATGTCCTATACATATACACCGTGTTTTTATTGAATTCCGTTAACTTCGAAGTTTCACTACATTAAATGTAATTAATTTCTCTAAGAAACTAGCGTCTTAACTCTTGCGGTTATCGAGTTATTAAAAAAATAAAGATAATTGCTGAACACGTGTGTCGCAGCCTTTACCAATTCCTAATGTTATTTGTTTTGACATGTGCCGTCAATCACTTGACACTAACTTAAATGTTATTCTTAAGGGTCTATCACACTAATTAATTCATTTATTATATACGAAAATAAAAAAAAAACATTTGCGAATTTTACTAAAAGTGATTCCTTATAATGAACCTAACAACATGTAGAATTTAACGGAAAACAAAAAAAACACGGTGTATATATCTTTTATGACATCTCAGATGTTTTTAATTGTTTTTTGTCTAGTTTTATTCGAGTTATTCTTACTACTGAGAGTAATTTAGTTTCTCAACTCTTACTCAAAAGCTTTCGTTTTCAAACATTTGACTCGAACGATCCCATTTCGATATACCCGCACATCAAACTAGTTTAATAGATATTCAATTGTTTTCTATTTAATGAAATTTCTTGAAAAGAAATGAACTTAGGCGCTTAAGAGTTGGCCAAAAATATGCTAGTCTGACCGGCCGCCTCAGGCGGTCAGTGATGTTTTAGATTTGTTTTAAGCTGGACTATGTTTTATATGCAATGAGGTACAAATTTAAGGCACTGGTCCCACCAAAAGCGAGGAAACAATGAGCTAACGGCAATAGAAAGGAACAAAAGATAGTTACTCCCGTGTAAATAAAAGAGACGCGATTATAGCGCGATAAAGTTATGCTTCGTCGCCGATAGAGTTGTGCCTGCTCGTTCACTGAAAAGATCGCTCCCAACTAGTACGATCTCCGAAATGTACTAGTTCGTTCTTTTAGGACATTTAGTACAGTAGTACACCGAGAGAGCGAGAGATTAATTGTGCATATGACGTACAGTAACGCTCGCTCGTACTAGCCGGAGCTGATCGGCCGTTTTCGCGCGCTCTCGGTCGGATCACACGGATCGCTTTGCTGTCATTGTCACTTCTCGGCTCTTCGCTCCTTTCGCTCCCATTCTGTTGCGCGTGTGTGTGTACTAAATGTACTAGAGAGCAGAATCATTTGGGAGTAGTTCGGTCTAGTACAGTGCAGGGAATCGTGTCTTTTGTACTATTAGTACATGTCCTACACAAGCCTAGTCGCCGAGCGATGAACTATAAATAGCTCGCTCTCTCTTTTATTTACACGAGAGCGACTATTTTTGTTCCTTTCTATCGCTTTTAGTGGGACTAGTTACTGACTAAATCTCTAAAACTATCGCATAAAAATCTAAAGTACTCTTAAGTCTAGGTACCGTTCCCGGGAAAAATTCCCAAATTATTAGGTAATTTTTTCCCACTCAGAGGTTTTGTCGTGGAACGGCCCAACGTTAATACAAATTAGGATTTTTTTGTGACTTTAATAACCTAACTTGGAGCTGATCCAATAGTGGTTTAATAAATATCTACTTAAAAAATATGATTTATTAAAAAAATATATACATGTCGAGCCACAATTTACACTTTGTTAATTTTGTATTAAGTACTCCTTTCTAAGGCACTGGTCCCACCGCGAGCTAGTAAACTATGTGATATTGACTATAAAAACGAACAAAAGATAATCACTCCCGCGTAAATAAAAGAGTCACGGCGATTTTTACGGCTCAGCCACGACATTGGTCTAAGCGCGACAGCGTTGAGCGGCGGCCATACATTGGAGCGAGACACAGCGATGGGACTTTTCATTCGCACGTATGGCTGCCGCTCACCGCTGTCGCGCTTAGACCAATGTCGTGGCTGGGCCGTTATAGTTACTCGCCCAGCGGTGAACTATCAATATCGCCGAGTCTCTTTTATTTGCAAGGGAGTGCTTATGTTTTGTTCGTTTTTATAGCCAATTGCTCATAGCTTACTATCTCGCGGTGAGATCAATGCCTAAATACGTTTATGTATTGTTTAATGATTAAATTTGTTTATCATTGCATATAGATACAAAACCAGCGATTTACTTATTTATATTAGAACTATATTGTTATAGGTGGTGCGCGTATGCCTTTCACTAATATTTATTGGTTTTTTTTAAAGTTTTGTCTGTAAGTCTCATTTATTTTATTAAATTACGCAGTCCTTTGATATTTAATACTTTTTTGTTTAATTCTGTCATTTTACTATCATATGTTTATATTACATACTTCTGACATATTTTTTTACTTATCTATTCTAAAACACTATGTTCTTCTATTTTTTTTATTTATCGATATGGCAGCATTGCGCGCATCACTAGTACCAACCAATCAGCGACCGGCGTCAGGCCGTCACGTCGCGACAACTCTAGTCTATGGGAAGTGTTCATTCGGTTAGGTAGGGGAATGTATCGATAATATCGATAGACGAAGTATATAGTCACATTATTAAGAAATTATTTATTATACGTATTTAGTTTATTTGTAATTAATTTTAACTGAAATCAATTTCAATAGATAACTTAATATTTAGACGTAGAAAGTGTAAAAAACTTCTATAAAAAAATAGTTGTATATTATGTTTAATTATTATGTCGAAAACAAGCAAGTATCATAACTAAAAGTAGAATTATACCTACTTTAATAATTTTAGGTATTTATTCATATTAGAACGTTATTTGGAAAAATAAAATATAAAAATGGAATGTTTTATATCGTTTTATCATAACTTGATAAAATTAACTTAAATTTTAGATCTAATAAGTATAAAACTGATGAAATGCTATCTTATACGCCTGTAATTAATTTCGATATATCGATACATTCCCAGATCGTGATGTAAGAACTATAAATAATACTAGAATAAAGGTAACTTTAAGATCACAAATTAA
The DNA here is from genome assembly GCF_023078275.1 of Leguminivora glycinivorella. NCBI lineage: Eukaryota > Metazoa > Arthropoda > Insecta > Lepidoptera > Tortricidae > Leguminivora > Leguminivora glycinivorella. The sequence goes on along the minus strand of NC_062997.1, from coordinate 2,644,505 downwards.
ATTGTTACACACAATTATAAGGCCTGAGTGGATGCTCGGTTAGCGGGGCGGGCCCTTGTGCCCGCTATGCAGCGCGGACTCAGGACAATTAGGGATGTACCGACTAGTCGGGAAAGTCGACTATCCGACCCACAGAGAACCTCCTATAGAGTGGCAGTCTTGTATATTTGGTTCGCGATACGAGTCACCAGTGTTTGGGGTGCGAGGAGCGGGCGGGGAATGTGTTAAGCGCGCTGTGATTGGCCGTTTCAAGGACGGCGGGCAGTCGCGCCAGATGAAAAGGGACAGAAGTATGACTGTCCCTCTACTGACGCGTAAGTGGCCAATGTAAGTTGACCTATGCCGGCTCTGAATAAATTATAAATATGACTTATTTGTGGAATGTAATGCCGTCTGTTTTTAAATTTGAGCTTCTTGTTACCTTTCCACACCATTTCACACTACAGGTGGACATCTTTAAGGCATCAAAATACCCTTTTCCAATTTTTTTGTGCGAAAAACACGCGCTGCTTTCGGGTCTGTTACTTGGTCGATACTGATCGGGCACGGCGAGCGCCCGCGCTTATATCAGTGCAAATACTAGGAAGGCTGGCCACAGCGAGTCGTCTTGTAATAGATGTCTATAGGGGTTGGTCTGTGATCCGACCACATTTGTAGTCGGCGATTAGTCGGCAAAAAAGGTCGATTAGTCGGCGAAAAAGGTCGATAAGTCGGCAAAAAAGGCCGATTAGTCGCCACATTATAAGTGATAGAAAAACAGTACAAACATAAATTAACAGCTAATATTGTAATGAACCTATTTGTTATGCCTTTGTTAGTCAAAAGAACGAAATGTTCTACCTAGGACTATCGGTTTCATAGGCAGGATTCCTACCCACTATCAATATTCTCATTGACCTTTGAACCTTTAAAAAATAATGAAAAGCGCCCACAAAGGACCAATGTCATTAAAACATTTTGATAAATTAGTCTAAAATTATGTTCTGGCCGACTAGCCGACTAATCGGCCACCCAAGCGCCGACTAGTCGGTTGTCGGCCTAGTCGGTACATCCCTAGTTTCAATTGTTTGACATGCACGTCGCACGCTCGATATGAACGTGTACTCAGGCCGCAAACTTAACTGGATATAGTGCGATCGATTTTCCATACAAATACATTATGGATGACATTCCATAACGTTCTTTTATTCCTCTAGTATTATTTATTGAATATTAACCTCTCACTAGTTAATAAAAGTTCTTACACTAGTGTTAAGAGTATTAGATCTGACTTAAGACCTGTGATTTTTGAATTGTTAACGATATTTATATGATTAATTCCTAAAATGTGATTCCTAATATTACTACGCTGTCTTTTGCATCTGTGAAATGTATTTTTATTTATTTTTATAGGCTACTGAAACGTATCTTATAACAGTTTTGTGTGAACGCTTCTTATGTGTGTATCTCGATAGTATGAATCTTTATTGTGTGCGTGACATTCGTATATTCCTCACAAGGACTGTCATGATATGTATGCGTGTGTATTTACTATTTTTGCTTTAGTTGTTCAGTAAAGTCTGACCAGATATATATGATTATTGTCAGGAGGGCGCTGTTGTTCTGATGTATGGGTTGACAGTTCAGTAGTATGAAGAAAATAGTTGTAATGAAATTCCGCAACATGGCGCGCGTAGTCATATATTTCTGGGCAGGCTATAGTTATAAATATGAGCCATATGAACAGCTTTTTATGTGTATGATTTATGTTGTGTATCAAATTGATTATTACATTTTCAATAAAATATGTCTTTATTGGTTTTATATAATTTTGCGCTGGGCGCCTGTAACCTTTTTTTTTAAAACACAAGAACATTTTCATGTATAACAAGAATTAAAATTAAATTATTTTCTAGCCGCACATTCTTGTCAATTGGTATATATTATATATAATACCTATCTTAAAAGAACAAAACCGATGTATTCTAATATCTCTAAGAACTGTCATTATTTTATATAAATTTTAATTTTTAAGATTAAATTATTTATTTCTGATCTGAAACTAGTTTTAAGTCATATTTTATAGGGTATTTTATTTTTGACTGCAATTATATTTTTATTAGAATATAGGTTAAGTTTTACCTTAGTTCACAGATGCGGTGGGGTGCTGGCATTTTATATTTATTTTTATAACTGATTTGTTATTGAGGTAATTTTTGCAGTCAACTACTAAATGATAGGTACCTTAAATGTGAAACTGTACTACTAGATATCAAATGTCGATCAAAAATATGAAACTACATCTCATTTTATTCGTTAAAATGTGCGAGAAATGCAGTAGGTGAGCTGATTTTAATTTTGTCGTTTTTATTTCGTGGATTTCAATGAAATTTAGAATATAGTTCTCTATTTTAAATTACAGATTTATGAACATTTTGCACAGTTCAATCTTCGCTATGTCCATATCTTTACTTGGGTTACGAGTGCTTATATTTTTTTAAAGTTAACGGATTTTTTCAAACTGATTTCCTGTTTTTTCGTCCCTTTATTCTTACAAATTGTATTTAAATCTTACGAATAAAATCGATATAGTTAAAGTCAATTAATTGCATAGATCTTACGCTTTTGAAAAAAAAAAATCATTCTACCTGTATAGTCTATATAGCATTTTATATTTTTTTGCAATGATTTGTGTCGGCATCCCAAAAGGCAGCGTGTGGCAGCATTTATTTTATACTGTTATTATTGTTTAGTTTAGGTAGGAATAAATATACGTGAAACTGGGCGCATTGTCATATCTCCATTTTCGATGTGAAATGTATAAATATACATTACCCCTCTTATGATTCGTTTTATTTTTAGTGACGTCAACCCTGGACCACTACAGATGATTTATACTAAAATTTAGTACCTATTTCATACTATTTGGTAAGTCTTCATACGATATAAGCGAATAAACGACATTCTGACGTCAGGATGTCTGGACCATTTGTTTTAGTTCGCTAATTGATATCATCAATATTTACTACCTATATGTCAATATATTTTTTTCAAATTTTTTTGGCTACAGAAAAAAGTTATGATGGAATTTAAAGTTGAAAACTAGTGCCTAATACTTTTATATTTCGACTATTTTGCCACTAGTCAGTAGAGATGAGTGCGAGTGTCTAAAAATAAATTCCTTTTTAAGTTGACGCGCAGGAGGGCAGGCGGATTTGCCTCTATTCTTTTGACGATGCTCACAACTTTAAATTCCGTCATAACTTTTTTCTGGTACGCCAAAAAATTTGAAAAAAATATATTGACAGGTACCAAATAGGTTTTTGATAAGATATCAATTCATCCTATGTAAACCAAAAATTACATCCTGACGTCAGAATGTCTCTTTACGATTTTTCGATATCCCTCTCAGGTACCAAATAGTATCAAATAGGTACTAAATTTTAGTATGTACTAAACATCAAATATCTGTGTGTGTCCTGACGCTACCAAGGATGATTTAAGAATAAGCAACGTACCTCCATTTGTTAGCGCCATCTATTCAATATTATTATAGCTACTCTGATGTAGCCTACATTTTTTTTTTGAAGTGGATAGCTACGATGCTTAGTATGAAGATTGCCAATTTTTTATAAATCATCCTTGTTAATACTCACTTTTGTCCCTCTGTGTGTGTGTTCGTGTGTGGAGCTCAAGTATCAAGTCGACATCTAGCGCCAAGTAGGGTGAATTATCAGTACTGCTACTTGTCAATAGATGTCGCGACAAACCGAAGTCTAATGCTCAATAATTTTTAGATTATTATAATCTGATTAATCGGTATTCTATTTTCAGTTGAAAGCAGGACATAAGCAGGAGTTCCCACTTGTAATGTAAGTTGTAAACTGTTTTACCACAAATGTGTTCCTGAGTCATGGATGTTTTATATGGTTATAAGTATGTATTTATCTATATAAGTACGAGTATGTATATCGTCGCCTAGCACCCATAGTACAAGCTTTGCTTAGTGCGGAGTTAGGTTGATCTGTGTAAGGAGTCTCCCAATATTTATTATTATTATTTATTGCAGTTTTTGTGAGACGCGACACCCTTGACACCTAGTGTCGGATAGTGGTTCTGATAATTTCGCTACTCGACGCGAGATAATGTCGATTCGACTACTAAACTAGCGTTTCGGTAAGAATACGAGTGAATTTCTTTCCTTCCTTCCTTATAGTTCTCTATGCTCCGAACCTTAACCCTATAAACATTTCCAGCTCGTAAGCAGGGAAGAGGGTTAGAAAAAAATACAAGTCTAGGTGTATTATTATAATACATAAAATATGAAAGGTACATATGTGATGTGATCAACATGGTGATTTGAATTACTTAATAATAAAGTACACATTGCGATTTAATTTTTTTTAGACAATTAAAATGATTTCATTATTAATTTTACATTTAAAAATACGTGGTTTATATGTAGGCTGTAAATATCTATAGGATATAAAATGTACATTTGACACAGTTACGACATAATTTTCAGATGATTGAGACAATCTAAATTAGTTTAAAAATATACATACATACAATCACGCCTGTATCCCATAAAGGGGTAGGCAGAACACAAAAAAAATATATAGTAGTTTTTTATTTGCGTTATAAGTACATACGCACGTTTTTAATACATTAAGGGGTCCCAGTAATAAGTACAAAGTACAGATTTTATTGGTAAAATTAAATTACATTTTACGTTAGTTTTCCAGATGACATTACCTTGCCAGTTATTCGTCACTGTTAGGGCATATATATTTATACACTGTCCGAGAACTCGCTTGAGAGTTTTACTACATTGAAACTCGCATGCGAGACGACTGGTCTGGCCTAGTCGGTAGTGACCCTGCCTACTAAGCCGATGCTCCTTTACTGGGTTCAATTCCCGGTACGGGAATTTATTTTTATAGGTATTGTTCGGAAAACTGCGGTCACCTATGGACCCCTTTATATCTTGTGACAATTCTAAAACTAATTAATTACTATGCTTATATTTTAATAAAATACTAAAATTACTGTCATACAAAAATTTGCATTTTTTTACTGGCCGCCAAAATGCTGGTTATACTATTATATTATTGTAAAAATAACTTATAAAAATATATGCCCGAAAATTATACTACGAAATTATAGAGACAAGGAGATAATTAAGAAGTGCATTAATTTTAACATTGTTGAAAAAAATCATAAAAAACTATTTATTAATCGAATAACGATATGTTAGCAAAATATATTTCGGCTCTTTTTTTATACACACATTCTGTTAAGGGCAAGACTCAATTTTGTTCTAATTGATCAGAAAAAAAAGGTTTTTAAATTAATATACTAGAGATACTCTTTTCTTATGAAAAACATTAAAATATAGTTTTTTTTTTTAGTTTTGCGCATAATTTTTGAGATCAATAAAGGAATACCAATCTGAGATCAATACATTGCATTCAGTATAAATTTTCAAGAAACTTAATATAGATCTATTTAAAAAACCGTAACTATTTAACTTAATCTATTTAATTTCCAAAATACTGGCCCCAGAATTACTGGCACGTAATTATTTTAAATATTTAATTGTTTTTTAACAGTACAGGGTGGCACAAAATACGTGGACATTTTGAAAAAAAAAATAGATAGCTATATTTTGAAGATAACTGAAATATATTGAATGTACTATCAGCTGCAAAAGTGCAAGACGAATTTATCAATGAATTCATTCATAGTTTGTAGGTAAGGTTTTCATAACATGTAGGTACTAAAAGTAAAAAAGTCTCCTTAATCTATTTCAGTTGATGAATTTACATGTATGATTAGCAGGGAGTGTACTTTTCGTGCCGATGACATCAATTTGACGTCACACTCCATATAGGGTGATCACAAATTGTTTTATTGTAAATAGTTAATCATTAGTCATTAATCATTTTAAGTTATGAATTTATTTGCATGGAATGCAAGAAGGGTGGTGTGCCTTACGTTAGAGAGGAATTCTCTTTTCTACGTATTTATTGTAATGTGTTGTTAACAATACTATTTAATTAAATTTATGTATAAAAACAAATCAAATAATTTTATTCACGTTTCACATTTCTAGTAGGTATTATTTATGCCACATGTAAATGGACTACTGTATTTGAAGTAATTTGTACACGATTAAAATGATTGACGACTAATGATTAATAATTTACAATAAAACTATTTGGGATCACCCTATACGGAGCGTGACGTCAGATTAATGTCATCGGCATGAAAAGTACGCTCCCTGATGATTAGTACATAAATTATTTTATTACATAACTTGATTTTTTCTAGTTCTGATAGTTATTTCAATTTTCATGTAATCATAATGTAACATGAACTTTTTTTTGTTTTTTTTTTTGAGCCACGCTGCATTTTTTTTTCACGTCGTGAATACGAGAGAATAATTATTTTAAGTACTTTTAATTTTATTGTAACAACTGTCATTAAATCCCTGTATTTTGTGATTTCACCAATTTTAATTATAATAGTTAACAATTTCATCCTGTTATGATTTAAAAGCTTAAACTATGATCTACTTATTAATATCTAATTATTGTATACAAATATCAAAATATTAATTAAACATTTGAAACAAAACAAGTTCTAAGAACACTAAACTTTAAGTACAAAGATAGTATTTTTAATACTTAAAATATAGGAATTTTCGTCTTACATATAACTTTATCTAATATTGCCACAACTGCCCTGTATTTTTTTGTGGAACTTTTTGAGCCTTAGCACAATAAAAATAGTTAAAACTTAAATATACCTACTACTAAAATGTCATCCGATTAACAAATGTGTCATAGTCTAGCAAAATCTCCCACTATTGTCTCTTATCATAAAGATTTGACGACCGGTCTGGCTCAGTCGGTAGTGACCCTGCCTGCTAAGCCGCGGTCCCGGGTTCGAATCCCGGTAAGGGCATTTATATGTGTGACGAACACAGATATTTGTTCCTAAGTCATGGATGTTTTCTATGTATATAAGTATATATTTATCTATTTAAGTAAGTATATCGTCACATAGCACCCATAGCACAAGCTTTGCTTAGTTTGGGGCTAGGTTGATATGTGTAAGGTGTCCCCCAATATTTATTCATTTTATTTATTTATTTTACAAGTTATACAGAAAAAGATACTAGAAGCATTAAAGGGCATTTTAAGAAAAGATCACTGACGATAATTAAATGAAATTTCAATAAAAATATTGTTTTTGTGTTAATTAAACTTAAGCGATAATCTACATTCAGGTAAATAAAATACATTTTTAGACAGATTTTATGGGCCCCCAAGTAAGTTGTTAACAAAAATTAACTCACTGTCAGTTTAGTGACGATAATTAAGCATGAAATTTCAATAAAAATATTGTTTTTGTGTTAATTACATAAACTTAAGCGATAATCTACATTCAGAATGTGAATAAAATACATTTTTAGACAGATTTTATGCTTAATTGTCGTCAGAAAACTGACAGCGAGTCAATTTTTGTTAACTTACGCTAATTGTGGGACCCAAATTCTGAAACTGCCCTAAAACCGTATGAAAATCCTTTGAGATGTTTTTGAGTTTATCACGAACATACAAACAAACAGGCGGGGGATTTTGTTTTATAAGGTGTAATCTCTCCTTACAAATCTCGTCCTTACGGTAAGCGACAAAGGACCTTTTTCTAGAGACTGACACAAATACTACTCCCTAAGTAACTTTGCAAATAATCATATAAAATATATTTAACTATGAATAAAATCAAAATTACTAATGAAACACATAAAATATCACTTTAATAATTATTTAAAAATATAAATGTAATCTATACTGGCCCTAGTTTAAGTATTAATGCCACTTATATATCTATGTGTCGTTATTAGGCAAAAGGTACCCATATTATAGACAAGGCACTACTGGCATTTAAAATTAGGAATAGTTAAACTGCAAAAGTAGCACCTTTTCTTGGATAGTGTCACATTTAGTGTATAATTCCATTTCTTAATATAATTCAGTCGCTCTATCGACATGTATTTCCTTGAGAGTAATAGATTGTAGAGTTGCTATTTAGAACTATATATAAAAATTTAAAAAGTAATGAGACCCTTTTAAAATTGCGAGTAACAAGGATGTTCTTTATATTTTATACTGATCATTGATCGCAGTAGTATGGCTTTAATATCCTAGTTTGGAACTAATATAGTGAAAAAGTCTCAAAAACATTGTGGATGTCGTCTCATAATTCCCAGATGGTGACCTGAACCTCACGAAGGCCCGTCTATATAATACTCTGTGGAACGCTCCGAAGCTTCGGCCCTACGCGGAGCTCAGCCTTGGCCTTGACGCTTACATATGAAGTAAAGAAATCTTGTATAAAATGGTGTTTCCGAGTGTGTTGCACGCTCAGCCCTCTGACACTTACATATGAGTAAAGAAACGCTCTGAATCAGTGTAGTCTTTGAAGTCCTAGATGGTCGGATCTACGCGGAACGCTCAGCCTCTGCCTTGGCGCTTACATATGAAGTAAAGTAATGTTGTATAAAATACCAAAAAAAGATAAAGAAATCTTGTATAAAATAGCAAAAAAGATAATCAAGAGTGAACAGGCATCTTCTGGGCGAGCTCACTCCATCTAGGCCACGTCTTTGCCTTTGGCTAGTCTGTGGCCAAGAGTAAGCCCATTTATAAAAAAAAATCAGTGTCGTCTCATATGGAGTCCTAGATGGTCAGATCTTGCGAAGGACCGTCGACACAGAGGGCACGTGAAGGGCCGATGGCCTGTGTGTTTCCGAGTGTGTCGAGTCAGTTCGTCGGAGCGGGCGAAACGCCAGCCGCAGCCGGCCCAGCCGCAGGAATACGGTTTTTCACCTGAAAAAAGAAATAAATGTGTTGTAATGACGTCATAATATATTAAAAAATGTGTGTAAGAGGGGAATGCTTAGTTCTTCTTAGGGTTGCAAATAGAAAAAAAAAAAACCGGCCAAGTGCGAGTCGGGCTCGCGCACAAAGGGTTCCGTAGCAGCAAATAAAAATTACAGTTAAATCAACCTATCTCAAAAACTATAAGAGATACTTTGATCAAACCAAAAATCGTTGAGGACATACTTTTTACGACTTTGAGAGCTGATATCTCAAAAACCGTTCACTTTAAGAAAAATGTTTTTTAGAAAACTTTATATCATTTTAAAAGACCTTTCCATTGATACCCCACACGGGTATGTACATCGAAAAAAAAATTTTCATCCCTCAGTTACATGTATGGGGGGCCCCACCCCCAATTCTTTTTTTTACTATTTAGTGTCATAATTTTGTAGCGGTTCATACAACACATATTCCCATCAAATTTCATCACTGTAGTACTTATAGTTTCCGAGTAAATCGGCTGTGACAGACGGACAGACGGACAGACGGACAGACGGACAGACGGACATGACGAAACTATAAGGGTTCCGTTTTTGCCATTTTGGCTACGGAACCCTAAAAATGATCATTATAATTATAACACTACTCTGGACACTGGTGGATTTTACACCATTTCGACGCATAACAGGACGAATTAACGGCGATCCTTATTTACTTTGAACCAATCTTATCTTTTAACAAAACAACCAACAGGGGGTTTGAAAACCCCACATTCCCACACTAGTATTGCAAAGTCGACTTTACGTCCCTTCCTTTAACTATGAATATAGCAAAGCACACACTATTGCTTCTTGCTTATCTTAAGATAAACAAATCAATAATCTTGGTCATAGAATAAAAGTTATAGATGTCAGATCTGACAAATCTACGTTGGTTTCATGTGGGACTAACATGCCATGAGTTACCCGATATTGTTAACATACATACATACATACATACATACCTAAACTCACTCCTATATTGCCAACAACCTAACCATAAAATTAAAATTTTGAAAAAACCCCCGACCGCGATATAGTAGACCGATTTTCATGAAACATGCCTAAGACCGTTTTCACATTATCCGATCCGATATCGGATAAATTTTATATATATAGTGGTGTGACTACTTTAAGATAACAAAAGTTGAAATATTTTCAATAGAATATAATTTGACTTGTGTTGCTTAAGGTATATAACTATTTACTTATTTATGGTATAGGCTCTGTCAATACTTAATCTTTGGCTTCGTCTGTCGAATCGTTATCGTATTTGCAACGACCAGCGTTTTTCGTCAGTTATGTTATGTTTAAGACGTTGTCCGAACGATGAATCTTATTAGTGTGTTTTATTTGTTCCTATTGTTTTGTTTGGTGAAGCCACAAGGTATGTAAACAATCATCATCATTTAGCCTTTTATTAACCCCCGACGCAAAAACGACGGAGTGTTATAAGTTTGACGTGTCTGTCTATCTGTCTGTCTATCTGTCTGTCTGTCTGTCTGTTTGTCTATCTGTCTGTGTGTGTGTCTGTCTGTGGCATCGTAGCTCCCGAACGAATGAACCGATTTAAATTTAGTTTTTTTGTCTGAAAGCTCAGTTAGTCTGGAGTGTAGCCATGTTTCATGAAAATCGGTCCACTATGTCGCGGTCGGGGGTTTTTTAAAAAACGACGGGGTGTTATAAGTTTGACGTGTCTGTCTGTCTGTCTGTCTGTGTGTGAGTCTGTCTGTGGCATCGTAGCTCCTCAATGGATGAACCGATTTCGATTTAGTTTTTTTTATTTGAAAGCTGTGTTATTAAATTTTAATTTTGTGGTTATCGTCCACTGCTGAGCATAGGCGTCTCTAATACGCCACTTGTCCCGGTCCTGTCGGAGTAGCTGACTGACAATCGTGAACGCTGACGCTAGACGCTGACGCTAGACGCTGACGCTAGACGCTGGCGCTAGACGCTGATCGTAACGCAGTCTGGCTCTGTCGCGCCAATACGGTAGAGCGATAGAGATAGCTATAGCTACAATAACGATATTATCGTGAGCGTTTGTGCCTTTAGCTACGCTACGTGCCTTGTGCTAGTCTCATGAAGTTGTGATTCGCAATTTTCGGGATGCCGTATACTCAACGCGCCAATCTAAACACACACACACACACACACACATACAATCACGCCTGTATCCCATAAAGGGGTAGGCAGAGCACATGAACTACTCAAGTTTCAGTGCCACTCTTGGCAAAAAGGGGTTGAAAGAAAACGAAAATTGTGACATTGCAGTGACAGGTTGCCAGCCTCTCGCCTACGCCGCAATTTAACCCGTATCCCATAGTCGACTTCTACGACACCCACGGGAAGAAAGGGGGTGGTGAAATCTAAACAATAACTGTAATTCCAATTCAGAGGGCCATCTGTACTGAAAAACGTCTTACGATATACGTGCGAAAAGGAAATTCGTAACTCGTGTCGATTTAAAACCTTCCTCCCTTCGGTCGTGTTTTAATTTATCGTCCGCTTTGCCACACTTTGTGTCATTTGTGTGGTTGTTTTTGTTTTACTTGACTTGTCACAGATGTGGTAGATTCATCACGAACTGGGCTACAGAGCCACAAGGCACGTAAGTTAAACAAATTTTGCCACCGAGGGAAAACAATTATTTGTGCAACAGGAGAGCAAAGTTGATATTTACATTTCGTGACTTTTGAGTGCCTTACTACTCTCAAGATTCTAAATTAAGCACGCGGTGGCAAAATTTGTTTAACCTACGTGAATCGAAACTCAATATTGGAATCTTTCGCTTGCTCGGGTAGCAATTAGCAATATAGGCACGTGCGGTTAAACAACAACTTTGTCTCCTTGTAAAACAAATAACTAATGATAAAGTGACGCCAAATCCTTTCTTACGAAATAATTTTTAAGAAAAAAAAACCGTCGCCTTTCGGGTTCTGGTGAAAGCTACTTGCGAATGTTGGTTTATGTAGAAATGTGTAAGTATTTTTTAAAACTGCTTTTAATGCTTTAATTATTAGATGGCAACACAAATGAATATACGTATAACGTTAAGGTTTGAGGAGTTTCCTCAATTCCTCATGAATCCGATTATATTATAAGAAATCGAAGCTTGACAAACTTTGACTTCAAAACATATGCTTAACAAACATAACTAAATAAATGTCACTGTTCTGAACTTAAATGCATGCTTTTCTTACAAAAATACCAAAGTCACTATGAGTGTGCCGTTCAGGTTTGAGGAGTTTGGTTCTGGCCATCATCAGCAGTTCCACTGCACCAAATGTCACTGTTCTGGACGAAAGTGCATACTGTTCTTATAAAAATACCAAAGTCACTATAAGCGTGCCGTTCAGATTTGAGGAGTTCGGTTCTGACCATCATCAGAAATTCCACTGCACCAAATGTCACTGTTCTGGACGAAAGTGCATGCTGTTCTTATAAAAATGGCAAAGTCACTATAAGCGTGCCGTTCAGATTTGAGGAGTTTGGTTCTGGCCATCATCAGCAGTTCCACTGCACCAAATGTCACTGTTCTGGACGAAAGTGCATGCTGTTCTTATAAAAATACCAAAGTCACTATAAGCGTGCCGTTCAGATTTGAGGAGTTCGGTTCTGACCATTATCAGAAATTCCACTGCACCAAATGTCACTGTTCTGGACGAAAGTGCATGCTGTTCGTATAAAAATACCAAAGTCACTATAAGCGTGCCGTTCAGATTTGAAGAGTTCCGTTCTGGCCATCATCAGCAGTTCCACTGCACCAAATGTCACTGTTCCGTACCTAAATGCATGCTGTTCCTTTAAAAACACAAAAATCACCATATGTATGCCTTTCAGATTTGAGGAGTTCCCTCGATTTCTCCAGGATCCCATCATCAGAACTGGGTTCTGAGAAAAATGGGACCAATCTGTATGCATATACATTCAATCAAAAAAAAAAATTTCAAAATCGGTCCAGGAACGACGGAGATATCGAGGAACAAACATAAAAAATAAAAAAAAATAAAAAAAAAAAACATACAGACGACTTGATAACCGTCCTTCTTGAGATATGAGGCGACGGTTAATAAGAACGGCTTTGTTTTTAAAATTATAAGATACGGATATTACGGATACGATTAGATAATTTATGAATGAATTGTGACTTATCTTAAACAATCTGATATAAATAATACCGAATCTAGTGACTCATAAGCTTACTCGGAAAAGTGTGTGTACCTACTAAGTATGTTTATAGCCACTAAATACATGATAATTCCATTTAATAGTAATATCAATAGATAATATCTGTATTCTAATTAAGAATTGGAATCTTTCGCTTGCTCGGGTATCAATCACAAGCGTCGAAACAAGAACTTTTCTCTTTTGTCACAAGGTACAGCGGGGCAAATCTCCATTTGGGGGGCAATTGTAACTGATTCATTTTTTCCATTATAACACTATGGTGTTGCGTTCTACATGTATCCACTGAGCACGCCTACCATATATAACCGGTGGATACTCTATTTAATAATGCAAACATTGTAAGACATGGATAAAATGGACCAGTTACATTTGCCCCCCAGTCGAGATTTGCCCCGCTGTACCTTACAGATAACTATTACTTTTCTATTGTCGTTCACTTTTAACCCGTCGTCTGCGGATACGTCAAAAAATCGAGGGTTTGTACCTCGGCTATACCATGTAGAGCAAAAAATTTAATATATAAGAAGATTATACCATCCTACACATTGAAAGGCGACCGCCTAAAAACGCGCAAAGTATACCCTGTACTTTTGGCACTTGAAAAAACCGGCCAAGTGCGAGTCGGGCTCGCGCACAAAGGGTTCCGTAGCAGCAAATATAATAAACTTATTATGTCAATTTATACACCTGCCAAAATTACAGTTAAATCAACCTATCTCAAAAACTATAAGAGATACTTTGATCAAACCAAAAATCGTTGAAAGAGTTAATTAGCATGCATCACCTCTATTTTTTTTAGAATTTTATACCCCGTAGTTATAAAAATAGAGGGGGGGGACATACTTTTTACGACTTTGAGAGCTGATATCTCAAAAACCGTTCACTTTAAGAAAAATGTTTTTTAGAAAACTTTATATCATTTTAAAAGACCTTTCCATTGATACCCCACACGGGTATGTACATCGAAAAAAAAAATTTTCATCCCTCAGTTACATGTATGGGTGGCCCCACCCCAATTCTTTTTTTTTACTATTTAGTGTCATAATTTTGTAGCGGTTCATACAACACATATTCCCATCAAATTTCATCACTGTAGTACTTATAGTTTCCGAGTAAATCGGCTGTGACAGACGGACAGACGGACAGACGGACAGACGGACAGACGGACATGACGAAACTATAAGGGTTCCGTTTTTGCCATTTTGGCTACGGAACCCTAACAATGTTTTTTTTTTCAGAATTATGAAAAAACCAAGCACCATGGTTTTTTTCTAAATATGTTTTTTTTTTCAGGTGAAGAAATAATAAACAATAACGGTTTTTCGTGATTTGTAACGTTTCAATAACAATAATGTACATTTTAATTCGATAAACATTCGGTATGCAAACGTTTATTGGGGAATCCCCGATGCGGCGTGGAGCGTGGAGAGGCGATGGTGTTGCCAACAATAAATAGCAAAAACTACTAACTACAGATTGTGTAAATGTTAGTTTTATAAAACCATAAATTAAAGTTATTAAATTAAATTCGTTTAATAGTTAACATAAAGTCTAAAAAACCGTATAAAAGAATTAACTGTTTTGAAAATTTTGAGATTTCGTCCTTTAGAAAAAAACATACTCTAGAAAAAAAACTGTTTTTCTTTCACGGTTTCTTTTATGTTTTTGTTTTCAAGTCCGAAATAATAGTTATTTGTTATACAAGGGGGCAAAGTTGTATTTTAACGCCGAGTGTGGAATTGAAAAACGAGCAAGTGAAAGGATTCTATAGTTGAACCACGAGCGAAGCGAGTGGTTCGAGAATAGAATCCTGAACTTGCGAGTTTTTTTAACACACGAGAAGTAAAATACATTTGCACCCGAGTGTAACACAAAACTTTTCCCCTCACTATAGCGAGGAAACTACAACGCAAAAATGCGTTTATCACTGCTTCCAGTAGTTCCACAGGTGGTAAATCATCTTTATTACTAGATTCACCTACTTTTATCAATTTTAAAACAGTTAATTTGACTTTATTCAAGGTCAAATTACTTTACCCACTAGTGGATAAAATGCGTTTTTACCCGCTGGTATTAAAGGACAAAACACGTGTTTCCGAGCTAGTGAGGGGAAAAGATTTTTTTTATATACTTCGTCGGGGTTAAAAACTATTGTAAATAAATAAAACAAAAGTATTGAACACTGGATTTTTCCGATGTGACGGTATCAAAAGGGCTAAGCAAAGCTCCATATTTAGACCAAGGTTTGTGAAGTTAGAGCTGACTGAGATCTGATAACTTTTTGGCAGGCGAACTCAATGTCTTGGCAGCCCTGAGATCAGCCTCCTTCTGTCCTGGGCCTCTAGACAAAACTACAATTGTTGACGCTTCCTGGCGGACGATCTCTGTCGCTCTAATACGAAACAGCGATAAGTTACCGTATGCTACAGAGCGTACTCTTGGTTACAAGTCCTGTTATTCCTTCTTTATCTGGCAGAGACAAAAAAGCTGTTCAGAAGAGATTTTTTAGTTCAAGGTTTTAGGAAAAGGAATAATATTCCTACCTGTATGTGTCCTCTTATGTGCCTTCAAATGTGAACTCTTAGTGTAGACCTTATGGCAGCCCGCGACATCGCACTTGTGCAACCTTCTTCTGTCTTGTTCTTCTTCTTTCTTGATCTGGCCGAGCCCGGAGAGCTGGAGGGCCGTGTTTAAGAAGAAGTTCTTCAGGTCTGGGTTGTAGCCGGGTTTCAGGTGGGGAGGGATCAGCGGGTATTTTTCTGATGGTGGTTTTAACCTGAAAATATAGATAACAATTATGCTCTGGCAGACCCAGTTTGTCTTTAGAAAAAGACAGCATTTAAAAAATGTAGACGCGAAAAGTTGACTAACAGAAAACTCTGCTACTTTTTAGGGTTCCGTAGTCAACTAGGAACCCTTATAGTTTCGCCATGTCTGTCTGTCTGTCCGTCCGTCCGTCCGTCCGCGGATAATCTCAGTAACCGTAAGCACTAGAAAGCTGAAATTTGGTACCGATATGTATATCAATCACGCCAACAAAGTGCAAAAATAAAAAATGGAAAAAAAATGTTTTATTAGGGTACCCCCCCTACATGTAAAGTGGGGGCTGATATTTTTTTTCATTCCAACCCCAACGTGTGATATATTGTTGGATAGGTATTAAAAAATTAAGAAGGGTTTACTAAGATCGTTTTTTGATAATATTAATATTTTCGGAAATAATCGCTCCTAAAGGAAAAAAAGTGCGTCCCCCCCCTCTAACTTTTGAACCATATGTTTAAAAAATATGAAAAAAATCACAAAAGTAGAACTTTATAAATACTTTCTAGGAAAATTGTTTTGAACTTGATAGGTTCAGTAGTTTTTGAGAAAAATACTGAAAACTACGGAACCCTACACTGAGCGTGGCCCGACACGCTCTTGGCCGGTTTTTTTGAGTACAGATGGTGATGTTTGCCCGCACTACTTGCACTAGTGCGCAAAGTGGTTAATTTATTGTCAAGTCGAACCGTAAACAACGTACGATACACGTGCGAAAAGGAAATTACTAAATAATAGTAATATTAATATTTTCATATGAGAATAAACGATATCAAATTGTAAAAAAAAAATGTAAAAAAAAAGTTATAATTTTTATAATGTTTTATATTGTTTTGTAAGTGTAATAATTTTTATAATGTTTTTATTGTTTTGTAAGTGTTTTTTTTTTTTTACTTTTATACTCATATTGTACAAAACCTAACTTAAGAAGGAAAATAAATAAAGAGAATAATAATTACTTTGTCGTGGTGTGTTGTGGTTTCCTCGCGTTCCGGAGGTCCGGGCCCACCTTTATTTTCGGGATCTCGTGGCTCAGTCTGAAATATAAATAATCTAAATTATAGTCTGTACTTTTAAGAGCATGTTTTAAGTATTAAATAAAATAAGGGATCCTCGTTGACTACGGAACCCTAAAAACGTAAACAAATAATTTGTAAACTTTCGGGTAGTTTTTTTTAAACCACGTCGATGGCAAACAAGTATACGTTGCTGCTGTGATGTCGTTCGACACCTACTTACACGAACGGATAAATCGATTTTGATTTAGTTTTTCTTTTGTTTGAAAGCTGAATTAGTCGGGAGTGTTTTAGCCATGTTTCATGAAAATCGGTCCACTATGTCGCAGTCGGGGGTTTTTTTCAAAATTTTAATTTTGTGGTTAGGTTAGGTTATTTTATACCACGTCGGTGGCTCTATGTCGGGGGTTTTTTAAAATTTTAATTTTGTGGTTAGGCTACTTAGACAGCTACCTACTTAATACGAAATAAATATAGTAAGAGATACAGAACCATTAATTAAAACCACAAAATTAAAATTTTGAAAAAAGTCCCGACTGCGACATAGTAGACCAATTTTCATGAAACATGGCTAAGAACACTCCCGACTAACTCCAGCTTTCAGACAAAAAAAACTAGATCGAAATTGGTTCATCCGTTCGGGAGCTACGATGCCACAGACAGACAGACAAAGCGACATACAGACAGACACACACACAGACAAACACGTCAAACTTATAACACCCCGTCGTTTTTGCGTCAAGGGTTAAAAATAAGAGTTCCAAATAGTTTAAAGTTACAAGAATGCGAACCTGTGTTGCGTTGAGCGTCCTTGCATGGGTTTCATATTAGCAGAGCAGCATCCTGAAGTACTCGGCAACGGTACACTTCCTTTAACAGTTGAAAAATCGTAGGAATCTTCAAAAACTCTTGACGTGTTAGCCGTATCGGTATAACTTATACCTTTTGGAAATGTTGACGAATCGTATTTTTGGGGACATCTTTCTTTTAACGATGAACTAGCATGAAATTCTTTATCATGTGTCCAAAAACCCAGCATACTGGAAGCACCAAAAGCTCTGCTAGACGTTGAATCAGTTTTACAAACTTTTGATGATGTAGTCGAATCATCTTTGTGGTAACATCCGTCTTTTAAAGATACAAATTTTTGAAGAGTTCTTATCTCTGTTCTGTTCCGTTGATCGCTGTTCTGATGTTCAGCTGTTCGTCTAGATGCTAATGTTGGAAGTGCGATTTCAGTAGCTGTATTTTGTTTAAAACCAGTCGATGATGAAGGCTGAATGCCTGACGGTGTCTCTCTGGAGCTAGTCAAAGTATAACTACAACTAGTTACTGTTGAGGTTCTTTGTATTTCTGTATTTTCCATGGAAGGAGACTCACAGGTTGTGACGTTAACGCATGTAAAGTCTATATTGCTTGATGATCTAGTTATATCAAGATTAGATTGCTCTGTTTCGGGTTTCCGAAGGTCGGTTGACTTTTCTGGGAAATCCATCGTGGAGTAAACTTCTTGTATAAGCTTATTTTCCTTTTCAAAAACTGCAAAGCATATTTAAAGCTTTGCTTACCTGATTTAACACCAGACGACTCCAAGGCTCTATATGCCGAATCTAAACTTGGATATATAGATTCAATAGCACCCTTAGATTCTGAATGAAATTCTAACGTCGTGTAGTGAAATCCAAGATTCATGCAATAGGTACCTAATATGTATTTCTATTAAGTCTTCCAAGATATTCTAACATAACTTCGTTATATAGTTACATTATCTTGAACAAGTCGAAAGCAGTAAGGTAATCCCGTATTTAAAAACAGTTAAAATCCTTCAGTTGTACCTGCACTTTTTCTTTAGTTTTCGTCACATTTATAGGATCTCATGGTCTAAGATTTAGAAGCGTCTTGCTTAGATTAAACCATTTCGTGTCACTTTCTTATTTTATAAGATACTAGCTTGTGCCCGCGGCTTCGCTCGCGTTAGAAAGAAACAAAGTAGCCTATGTCATTCTCCATCCCTTCAACTATCTCCGTTTAAAAAATCACTTCAATTCATCGCTCCGTTTTGCCGTGAAAGACGGACAAACAAACAGACACACACAGTTTCCCATTTATAATATTAGTATGGATCTTCGATCTTCTGGGTAAACTCGCCTCATTCGGTGACACGCCTAATTCGGTGAAACAACCGAAATTCGTCTTTATACATACAACAGCAACACCACAGTACAATAAAGAGTACTATCGTACAGTATGGCCACTTCCGCTCCCCGCTGAAAGTGCCGCCCACCGCCTCTCGGTTACCTCACAGTTACCGCCTGTCAAAAACGCGAACAGTCGACCTGTCATATGTCACTCATACAAGCATAGTACGCGTTCACCTACACGAGCTTAGACTGTGTGCTAGGAACGCGCCTCTTTCATATATTTGATCGCCAGTGTCCGAGGTGTGGCAACACTAAGCTGCCATGTAGAGAGACTCACCGAAAACTAGATCTAGATATAAGAACACGTGTACCAGAAGATTGTCCAAACTAAGATTTGTCGACGTAATCCAGAATGAACCAATTTGTATTCCATACACGGTTGTTGTTTAATGTTCCTGCCATCTTCTCATCGCACTCCCAAAATCCTAATCAAACGCACTATTGGCAATAGGTCTACTCCAGATAAAAATTTTAAAACTATTTCACTATAAAATTCAGAAAAATCTTACACGATAGTCGAGAGATACGGTGACAAACACTCGTAAATATTAGTACTTATTTATTTGGTTGACACATTGATCAATTTTTTTACTTAACCTTTTAAAGTTTTCAAGATCAATATTCTGATGATTTTAATGAGTTATATTTTAAGTGCTGAAGTTGGAAAGAGTAGGTAATTGTCAACGTATTTTGAACTTCTTAGAACCGATCAAAGAATCACAGACAAATATCGGATTTAGACAACCTAACACGCCCCGCGGCTAATTTTCACTGAGCCGACACAGTTGCAGCGAATCGTTTACACACCTGACCAGGCACAGGTTTTTTCACTAATTTGTACACATAAGAAATAACTAGGTTCGCTTTCACTAGAATGGCATAATTCGGGTGGGTAACGATCGAAATAATTGATTATTCTGGGCGAGTCAGTGTAGTTATGTTTAGTTTAGCAGCAGCTCAACATTTCCGAGTTGGACCAGGACCAAAGGACAAGAAAAGAGTCGTATGACCTACTACAAGGATCAGAAGTACTAATATACTTCTGATCCTTGTAGTAGGTCTCCTCGGCTCCAAGAAACCTGCGAGCGTAGCACACTTTTTTTTTATACTACGTCGGTGGCAAACAAGCATACGGCCCGCCTGATGTAAAGCGGTCACCGTAACCTATGGACGCCTGCAACTCAAACAGTGTCACAAGCGCGTTGCCACCCTATTAGAAACTTGTACACTCCTTTTGCTGTGTTAAGTACACAGCAAAAAGGAATGTACAAGTTCTAAGGAGGGTTCGGGTTGCCGACGACTCAAAGGACAATAGACGGAACAAGTTAGTTCCGTAAGTCCTCCCGTCATCAGCACACCGCACCCTCGTTGAGCTCTGGCAGCCTTACTCACCGGCAGGAACACAACATTATGAGTAGGGTCTAGTGCTATTTGGCTGCGGTCTTCTGTAAGGCGGAGGTACTACCCCAGTTGGGCTCTGCTCTAGATTCGGGCGAGATGATATCCGCTGTGCTGTGCCCTACCACACAAAGCGGAATATCATTCGCTATGCCCTACCTCCTCCTGTACACTAGTGTGATAGCCTTTATCACGCGACCGTGCTTGCCCTCTATAGGCACTGGTCCCACCAAAAGCAAGTACAAGTGTTGGCACGTAACTTTAACTAACTATTATGGCTCTGCGATCCAAAGAGAATCCTGGCCTCCAAAACGAGAGCACGCCACTTATCCCGATCCTGCGCAGCTTCCTGCCAATTATCGGCTTTTAGCTGACACAGATCCGCCATCACACTGTCTTACCAGCGGTATCTGAGCGGCACGTAACTTTAGCGCTGAGTGTAAAGTGGAGGGGCTACGCTGTAAATGCTGTAATCCACTTAGAGACCTGTGTGCGTCGCCGAATACACAAACGCTCACGATAATATATCTTTGGTAGCTATCTATCTCTATCGCTCTTGCGTATTGGTGCGACCGAGCCAGACTATCTTTCTGCGGCGCTTCGATTTCATTTCGCGTCGCAGAAATGCCATTCGGCTACGGGGCCTGTTTCTGACTTCTGCTGCGCAATAACGGCCTGGCCACGACATTGGTCTAAGCGCGACAGCGATGAGCGGCGGCCATACATTGGAGCGAGACACAGCGATGGGACTTTTCATTCGCACGTATGGCTGCCGCTCACCGCTGTCGCGCTTAGACCAATGTCGTGGCCGGGCCGTAACTTGTCACCTATGAGCTATCGGCAATGGAGCGAGCGATTTACCTTCATCGCTTCATAACTTGCTCGCGCTATCATCGTGTCTCTTTTTAACCCCCGACGCAAAATCGACGGGGTGTTATAAGTTTTACTTGTCTGTCTGTCTGTCTGTTTGTCTGTCAGTGTGTGTGTCTGTCTGTGGCATCGTAGCTTCCGAACGGATGAACCGATTTGGATTTAGTTTTTTTTTGTCTGAAAGCTGGCTAAGTCGGGAGTGTTCTTAGCATGTTTCATGAAAATCGGTCTACTATGTCGCAATCGGGGATTTTTTCAAAATTTTTATTTTTTGGTTAGGTTATATTAACACGGGAGCGACTACCTTTTGTTCGTGTCTATCTTAGATAGTTCATAGGTTACTCGCTTTTGCCAGGATAGAGATCCTGGTTTAAATGAAATTGTTTCGGCTCTGTTATTTTTCTTTCATTTTGATTTATTTTAAGTATAATTTACTTACTCGATAGGAAGTTGCGTGGGCGCCGGTCCTTCGCGGTTGATTTTCGATGACGTGGCCATTGCGCTGGCTGGAACAAAAAAAAAGATTTTGTAAGAAAACTAGAATAAAAAACAATATTTAAACATTGGTCAAACAACTTTTACATATTATGGGAACAATGCTGAAGTGGAAAAAAAATTTGGATGTTCCATACATTTCGACTGTCATGAATGTCATGATACCGCTCATTTCTATGGAACAGCTAGGGTTGCAAAAAAACGGTTTTTTTTCTGGCTTGAAAAAAAACATGAAAAAAAACCGTGAAAAAAAACAGTTTTTTTTCTGGAGTATGTTTTTTTTCTAAAGTACGAAATCTCAAAATTTGCAAAGTAATTAATACTTCTATACGGGTTTTTAGACTTAATGTTAACTATTAAACGAATTTAATCAAATAACTTTAATTTCTGGTCTTATAAAAGTAACATTTACGAAATCTGTAGTTGGTAGTTATCACTATTTACTGTTGGCAACACCACCGCTACACGCAGCATCGGGGATTCCCCAATAAACGTTTGTATACTGAATGTTAATTGAATTAAAATGTACGTTATTGTTATTGAAACACGTTACAACTCACGAAAAACCGTTATTGTCGTATTATTTGTTCATCTGAAAAAAAACCATATTTAGAAAAAAAACCATGGTGCTCGGTTTTTTTTCATGTTTTTTGGTTTTTTTTCTATTTACAACCCTAGGAACAGCTAATTTTTTTTGCGATTTCAGAAAATGGTTCCATAATAAAAGTTGTTCATTATAACCTCAAAAGTCACTATGCAAACTTTTAAGGATCCTTTTTATTTCACCCTGTATACATTTAGGAACAACCTAACCACAAAATTAAAATTTTGAATAAAACCCCGACATAGTGAACCGATTTTCATGAAACATGGCTAAGAACACTCCCGACTAATTCAGCTTTCAAACAAAAAAAACTAAATCTAAATCGGTTTATCCGTTCGGGAGCTACGATGCCACAGACGCACACACAAACAGATAGACGTCAGACAGATAGACACGTCAAACTTATAACACAATGACTAACCTAACCACAAAATTAAAATTTTGAAAAAACCCTCGACCGCGACATAGTAGACCGATTTTCATGTAACATGGCTAAGAACACTCCCGACTAACTCAGCTTTCAGACAAAAAAAAAACTAAATCTAAATCGGTTTATTCGTTCGGGAGCTACGATGCCACAGACGCACACACAAACAGATAGACGTCAGACAGATAGACACGTCAAACTTATACCACCCCGACGTTTTTGCGTCGGGGGTTAAAAACACAAATTTACTTAGGCTAACTGACCAGGTTAGGTAGGTATTCAACGTTCTAATCTTCCTATAGCTTTTTCAATAGAGTACGCCGCGGTTTTTTTTATGACATTGTCCGTCTTGTATAGTCTTTGGTTTGTTGGTTGTCAGTCTTGAATATCCACTAGTCTGTGGTATAAACCCCGCTAGCTGATCAGGTCCTATCTTCCTGCAGTTTTTGTCCGAGCAGTAAATTATCGAAGGCTTTGTCGGCTCAATCTGGTTTGACGACCGTTTTTGTACCTTGTACCTCTGCCAAGACATTTTGACGAGTATGTGAACAGTAAAAAGGAGGTAGAGAGGGAGGTCTTTGCCCAGCAGTGGGACTCTAATGCAGGCTAGAAAAAAAAGACAGTAAAAAGCTTAAGTATAAATTTGCAAAATAATTAATGCATATAATATTAAGTTGTAAATAAATAAATAAATATTATAGGACATACTGACTGAGTACCACAGTAAGCTCAACAAGGCTTGTGTTGTGGGTTGTGGGTACTCAGACAACGATATAATTGTATAATATGCAAATACATACATATAAATGAAAATGAAAATGAAATGAAATGAAAATGAAATATTTATTTTTCAAGTAGGCATATTACAATGCGCATATGAACGTCAAATAAAGCTACGCCGGCTCTAACCCTACGCCTCAGCCTCGAGAAGATTTCAGTCCCCCCTCAGTTGGGAGGGGGGTATCCACTATGGGACCGGCAAGAAACTCGGCGGGCAACTTCTTTTCAAAACATTACATCTTATAATTAACATGCATTAAATAACAAGATACAATTTAACATGCAAAAGTATTCATCAAAGAATATGAACAGAATAGGTACTCTGTTCATATACGTTCATATACATATACCTACTTACATAGGTACATAGACAACATATATCTGTGCTCATCATATAAATAAATGGCCTTACCGGGATTCGATCCCAGAACCGCGGCTCAGCGGGTAGGGTCACTACACGCTAGGTCAGATCGCTCGTCGTTTTAGGTAATTACAGATGTAGTGCGAAAAGCTATTACTTCGTATTTTTCCGGAAACGTTCGTATTTGTCATGCTAGTCCAGACAGCGTCAGTACGTCGTACTGAGACTGACTGAAATAGCATGACACGTTCGTATGTTTCCGTAACAATACGAAGGAAATCCTTTTGGCACTACATCTGTAGTTGCTCACTTTAGAAAGAGACAAAAAATACACTATGTCACTCTCCAACCCTTTAACTATCTCCACTTAAAAAATCACGTCAATTCGTCACTCCGTTTTGCCGTGAAAGACGGATAAACAAACGGAGCCGGCATAGTCCCATGGATCAAGGCTCCAAATAAATTAAAAAACAGACTAAAAAAAAAAGATAAACAAACAGACACACACACTTTCCCATTAATATTAAGTATGCTGGATTCGATAAACTCAAATCATGATTACTCCTATTTAATCCTATATTATTACTAATGATATACAAAACCAGGTCTTTTATAGCAGTCATTAAACATACTGGTATGATAATCCCTGCATCCTGACGAAGGGCTATATTTAGATAAAGTACTTCTACAGTTTTTATAAGCTTTTCATTAACTTGTATCCATACTAATATTATAAACGGGAAAGCCTGTGTGTCTGTTAGTCCGTCTTTCACAGCAAAACGGAGCGACGAATTGATGTGATTTTGCAATTGGAAATAGTTGAAGGGATAGAGAGTGACATAGGCTACTTTTTGTCTCTTTCTAATCCCCCACTTCCCTAAAATGGGGGTGGACGTATGGAAGGAGCAATCCGCAATTTAGAATTTAACGCAAGCGAGGCCGCGGGCAATAGCTAGTGTAACTATGTTTGTAAAGAATCAAATCTCGCAATTTACTTTTTTCTTAAATACTTTCCGTATTCCGATGAAGTTAAAATTTTGACAAGAAAAAAAAAAACACCACGCGGATTTCATTCAGCTTAAAACGAAAAAAAAAAGGATCATAGGTGCGATGACGTCATACACCAAGCTTTTTTAGTTACCGTTATATTTGAGACATCGTTTTGCTCATTAACATTAAGCTACCTAGTACTGGTATAGATATCGCTTTTAGTGAAATTCGAAAACGACTTTTTTTTTGTTTTCACACATGATGAATTAATAAGTGTGAGAGAACCTTAACATAAAAGTTAGTATCAGGTATGTGACGGCAAAACTAAATAATATTAGGAAGTAATAAAAGTCGTAGCATATTTATTCAGTCATTGTTTTTATTTATTTAAAAAATCAATATACTCCCTAGTCTCTTAGAAAAAAACATCTGACCTAAAAACCGTTCATTAAAATTTAACGAAAATCAAATAAAACACCGTGTATAAATTTCTAACTATATAACTCCCGTGGGACTAGAACATATTACCATCAGTATCCCGTTTCGTAATTGTGCCATAGACATCTTTTTTGACCGTAAAGATTCCATTGCTTAATTCCAGCATGTGTGGGGGCGCGCCATAGGCCAGTTTCTAGGGTTCCGTACCTAATAACCTAACCACAAAATTAAAATTTTGAAAAAATCGTCGACCGCGACATAGTGGACCGATTTTCATGAAACATGGCTAAGAACACTCCCGACTAACTCAGCTTTCAAACAAAAAAACGAATCTAACTCGGTTAATCCGTTCGGGACCTACGATGTCACAGACACCAGACAGACAGTCAGACAGATACGTCAGACTTATAACACCCCTTCGTTTTTGCGTCGGGGGTTAAAAAGGAAAACTGGCATGCTGATGTGGTCACTTTGTTGTCCGTCCGTCCGTCCGACTTGCCGCATGTATTGGGAAAGTAAATTTATTGATTAGAAATAAAAACAATGATACACTCAGGTCAATAGTCCCTTAAAACTATGAATACTTAAGTATGTTTGCAAAAAAAAAAAACATTTTTGGCCCAAGCTTTTATCGCCGACTGTACCTTTCTTTCAACAGTCATCTACTGCACTTCAAAACGTTTCTAAAAACCCTTACTTGATGGGGATACGACGTTTCATAACAAAGTTCCTATGACCACCTTTCTGATACCTCCAGAGCTCCATGATACCATACTATTGCATTGTCACGTGATTTACATACGTGTGCAAAATTTCAGCTCAGAAACCGGGAAGTGGGTCAAATTTAGCTTCTGCTTCTACGTTTTGACCCAACTAACATACTAACAAGGAAAGTTGAATAAAAGCTTGTAACCTAAACCAAAATTTGGATCAGGAAAAATGCAAGAAATAGTTATTTGTTATACAAGGGGGCAAAGTTGTATTTTAACGCCGAGTGTGGAATTGAAAAACGAGCAAGTGAAAGGATTCTATAGTTGAATCACGAGCGAAGCGAGTGGTTCGAGAATAGAATCCTGAACTTGCGAGTTTTTTAACACACGAGAAGTAAAATACATTTGCACCCGAGTGTAACACAAAACTTTTCCCCTCACTCTAGCGAGGAAACTACAAGTAAAAAAAATGCGTTTGTGACTGCTTCCAGTAGTTCCACAGGTGGTAAATCATCTTTGTTACTAGATTCACCTACTCTTATCAATTTTGAAGCAGTTAGTTTGACTTTATTCAAGGTCAAATTACTTTTCCCACTAGTGGATAAAATGCGTTTTTACCCGCTGGTATTAAAGGACAAAACACGTGTTTCCGAGCTAGTGAGGGGAAAAAAAACTTGCTGTGTGATGGTTTTACCACTCAAACTCGTATCATATCATGAAACAGTTTAGTAAACAGATTGATGTACAGTAAGCTTCATTGAGAATTCATTGATAAATTCACCATGAATTTTTGCAGTTCACTGCAGGTTACCAAAAAGGATCGAGTAAAGATTCACTGTCAAAGTAAAATGTGTAATCACAGTGCTTAGACTGCCATCTCGTGACACAGACTTGAAACTTTTGAACCTCAGGTTTGACAATTTGGCCCATATTCTTAGCTTGATATGTGTTAAAATGTCAAATATTAATATTAGCGCTACTTAGCCGAGCGTCCCCCAAAGATGTAACGCCATCTAGGCCACCGTACCTTTTTCTGTATGGTCCTGAGGTAAGTATACGTTTTTTTTCTCAGACTTTTATTTGTCTATACGGAGTTACATATGCCTTTGAGGTTACATAAGGTTGAGTCACAAGTATCACAACTCTGGGTTTTTAAATTTACAGGGAACCCGCGGTCGGCGAATCCGACTCGCTCTTAACCTATTTTTTAGCACGGAACCTCCATTAGAGGCGTTTTTCTCTGGTATGCGCACGCGCGTAAATTGCGCTAAATGGATAATGACAGGCGCTTATACGTCAACCAGGGGTTTTGCGTCATTAGCCCCTTTTCCTTTAAATGACTGCACAAATCCTGCGCGTTCTAGGACGATTTGAATAGCAAAATCAAAAATCAAAATCAAAATTATTTATTCAGCAAATAGGCCACGGGGGCACTTTTACACGTCACATGTACAGTATAGGTATTTAAAAAATATTTAAAATCGAGTTGAAATTACAATAAAATTGATACTATTATATACTAATTCTAAGTTCTAACTAAAGTTAACTCTATACAATTAATTAGAGATGTAGAAGGTCTCTAAATGTCGGATTACAACCAAGGACTACACTAAATTTTAATTTAAAAGTACAAATACAAAAAAAAAGTCTAAAATTACTTTAGAGGTGCAAATGACTCTAAATGTCACAACTAAAGATAAAATGTATATCTACTTAATCTAATTCTCCTTAGAGATGTATATGGTCTCCATGAGTCAAAATCATATATTTAAAATATTCACTAAAAGAAAGGAAACAAACGACAACCGAACAAAGTGTCCTAATTTAATAAAAATTAGAATTAAAGTTACTAAGTTATAACAGCCCCAGTAAGCTTAAACAGACCGGTCTTCACAGACGGCACCCGTTCACGAGTATGACGCGTAGCAGTAGCAATATCACCTTTCTGATTGTTTTGTGTTGTGGAAACACTAGAAACGTACGAAAAATAAGCACGATGTGCAAAAAGCCTACTTCCTACTTCAAAAAGGATTAAATAAATTGTTAGATTAGATACCCTTCTGAAGTATTACGCGTTTATTAACTGGTATGAAATCGGTGCTAAGCCAAATTTAATACAGTAACCACAAAATTATAATTTTGAAAAACCCCCGACCGCGACATAGAGTAGACCGATTTTCATGAAACATGGCTAAGAACACTCCCGACTAACTCAGCTTTCAGACAAAAAAAAACTAAACCGGTTCAACCGTTCGGGAGCTACGATGCCACAGACAGACACACACACAGACAGACAGACAGACAGACAGACCCGTCGTTTTTGCGTCGTCGGGTTGGAAAAATCACATCAATTCGTCGCTCCGTGTTGCCGTGAAAGACATACAAACAATTAAATAGGAAAATTTTGTACGGTGGGCCTTACTAGGTTAACAGTGTAGCTATATTAGTAACTCGTGAGCATAAATATGTACAATATACACCGTGTCTGTTTATTCACAACATTTGGTCGTGGAAAGTGTTGCAAATGGATGGACTCTGTTGTATGAAGCTTTCCTTTATTTGAGAATAGTCTAGTCAACGAGGTGGTCGGTTTTTACGGGTTATTTTATTATAACCTAACCACAAAATTAAACTTTTGAAAAAACCCCCGACATAGTGGGCCGATTTTCATGAAACATGGCTAAGAACACTCCCGACTAACTCAGCTTTCAAATAATTTTTTTTAAATCGGTTCATCCATTCGGGAGCTACGATGCCATAGACAGACAGACACAGACAGACAGACACGTCAAACTTATAACACTCCGTCGTTTTTGCGTCGGGGGTTTAAAAAAAATAAAGTTCACTATTGCCTATTTGTTGTACTATTATACATATATTATGTGCTATTGGTTGTCTTGAAACTTTTTTGACATGTTATATTTGATTTGTATAATAATTCTTGCCAGAAGTATAAATATTTTTAGTCAATATTTCCCTATATTTCAGTCGAGCAGGAATATTCCCGGGAAATTTTCCGAGAATATTCCCACGTAGGTCATATTGCCGGGAACGGTAAATCACTACTAGGTAGAGCTAAGATTGTGTAGAATTCATGACTGTGAAGAATAACGCATGTGATAATCTTCAGCTGTGTGGAAATAATATTGTATAGAATCGCCACTAGGTAGAATCAAAATTGTGTAAAATAATATTGTGTAGACTCGCGACTAGGTACAGTCAAGAAAGTGTAGGAATAATGACTGAAGAATAACGAATTGGGTAAATTTCATAAGTTTGGAATAATATTGTGTAGAATCGCGACTAGGAGGAAACAAAAATGTCATAAACATCGCAGAGATAGTTGATGGGATCTACTTAAAACGTAACCAGGGTGGCTAGCCGAATGGCACAATCGCTCACGAAACGCTCACGAAACGAAGCGCTAGTAGATATCTATCTCTATCGCGCTTGCGTATTGGCGCGACAGAGCCAGCGGCGTATCGCTTTCGTTTGGCGTCGGAGAAATGCCATTCGGCTACGGGGCCAGGCTATCGGGTAAAAGCGAATGACTTAATACCGGTCTATGGGATAAAAGTAAGTACTTAATATCACGATTAGCCCTTCGTAACATGCGGCTCTCAAAAATACAAATATCAGTCATAAATGTCATAAGAAATACAAGTTAAAGTTGAAACAACGTGGAGCAGATCTGCTGCTAAGCATACGAGAGGATAAGGTCTTCATAAACTGGACTATACTCGTGATCTCAATATTACTTCGATATTTCGCCATAAACAATCATCGTTAGTGTACAATGTACATGCTAGCCCGCCACGCGCATGACGCTTAGATTTAATTGCCCGAAATGGGTTGCGAACAAGGAGTTCTCTAGCATGGACCGTAACTTATTATACTTTGTAGTCTAACAGTCCGGAAAAGTACCTAATGCTGTTTATAGAGAGAATACACACCAACTGGGAAAGGCTTACTTTGTTCTTCGAAAATAGACAGCAAAATTTAATCCACAAGAGTGCAAAGCCATTTCATACTTTTAATGGGGCTAGGCTTTAATCAAGTAAACTATGAGAATTCTTTTATAACGGAATTTTATTTATCTTGTCAACACGTTACATTTGAATTACGTTAAACCGCATTGATAGAGGCGCCACCTGACAGAACCTACTATGAACTAACATGACGGCTATGAAATAGGTAACCTAAGTACATACAGGTTAGTATCTTTTAATTTATACTCTAACAACTTTTAGCTTGATGTCTTAAGAGGGCTGCTACAGTTTATCTACATACTAAATTACCAATCCAAACTAATATTATAAATGGGAAAGTGTGTGTGTCTGTTTGTTTGTCCGTCTTTCACGGCAAAACGGAGCAACGAATTGACGTGATTTTTTGAGTGGAGATAGTTGAAAGGATGGAGAGTGACATAGGCTTCTTTTTGCCTCTTTCCAACCCCCCCACTTCCCTAAAATGGGGAGTGGGCGTTTGTATGGAGCGGTCTGCAATTTTCGAATTTAACGCGAGCGAAGCCGCGGGCAAAAGCTAGTACTGTATAAATGATGATTTTGAATTAAAAATATTGAATAAATTGCTGCAAGTCGCAACAAGTCGATCTTGTCAAATTCGCAATGCAAATTTCTCTCAGTGTACACTTACGCCGTGTCTTGCGTGGGCGACGGTCGCGCGACCGTCGCCGTCGCGTCTCATACTTCCATATCGATAAGGTTTGATTTCGTATGCGTCGCATCGCCGTCGCGCGACCATCGCGCGACCGTCGCCCACGCAAGCCACGGCGTTATTATTCCTGCCTTCACTCCCCTTACCCGACGTGTGAGTGCGAAATTGTCACTCCAGATTTATCATCGCCCAATTCAGTCAGCCATAAGTCAGATGTCGTGACCACCCAAGTCGGACATAATTTGAACGCTGCAGACATATATAGAGATAGATGTCGCTTTTGCGTTTGTGTTAAAATCTGCGCTGCAGTCAGTGAAGTAAATACTAGCAGTTTCCGTTAGATTTACATCAATGAAGACGCTACGGGAGCGAAAATGCTAAAATGGAAAGCAGTCCCCCTTTCAATTTGGGAATCCTAGTTTAATATACTAGTGTTATAAACTAGATTTATCGAAAAAAATTGTCCATTAAGAATAACTCAGATAAAAGATATTGCGAAAAAATCTTTAAAATCGAGGTTCCGCTCTCGACTGTTTTCTCCTTCAAAACTTAATCAATCGGAACGAAATTTGAGAATCTGAATAACAATGAAATAATCTGTGTCGGACCGTTCAGTTTTTTTGGCTAATTGTTGCCAATCTTGAGTATAACACCTTTTTTTTGCGCCATAATGAAAAAGGCCGTTTTTGGAAATATTTGATTGGCTCTAGCGTCTCTAAAAATAATAACTTTTTAACAAAAAATAAAACCGCCTTCAAAAATAAGCGCGTTACAAAACACGGAGAAACTAAAAAGCAAAAAATAATAAACCTTTGAATTCAGATTTTGTTTAGATGAAGATCTATTGCGAAGTTCCTACTCAAATTTTAATAGCAATGCAGCGAAGAGGATGATTTGTAGTTCCTTTTTCATATGTACATACTTCTAATTTCAACTGTTCTGTCATATAATTTTTCCTGTCAATATTCATTGTCGATATTCATTGTGAAGACCTTTTAATACATCGTTTTCTACAAAATCTGGAGTTTTAGACATAATCCCATTATTCCCCGCCAACATGGTCCTTCGAACCGGATAATAATAAAGGAACCAGGAATTATAGAAGGACCGAGAGGGAACCACCGTAAATTACCATCTCACTGCGGATTCGTTACGGCTGCCGAGCCCTGTGGAGGAATCTTCAGGACATCGGAGAATACGCCAGTGTTGAGTGTGCGAGGAATCTTTATTAGGACCAGCACTCTCAGTTCAGGTATTTTATAGGTAGGGCTTTATGAACTCCAGGTTAGTGAATATTATTTTATTGTGAATGTTCAAAAGTGCGTAGGTATATCATATTAATTTCTTGTTTTATTCAAGGTCTACGCACACCAGCTTCCCAAAATGGCTAATGAAAAAGATTTAATTCGGAAAAGAGGCAGTTATAAAGGTCAACTGACAGTTTTCTCCAATTATATAGCTAAAATAAAGGAGTCGTCTCTGTCGTCTCTTACTCAAGTCGAAGCCAATCAGCTGCAGCTGCGCACAGGTAAGATAGAATTGTTGTATGAGCTCTACGATAGTGTGCAGACTCAGTTAGAATGTAGCGCTGAAAATATAGACGCATATTTGGCAGACCGCGACGAGTTCTTAACAAATTATTTTTCTGTGCTCGCGCAGGCCCACGAGATGCTCGACAAATTCAATAAAAAACGTGATGAATTTGAATCTTGCAGTAATCGTGAGTCGCGGTGTGGTACAGCAAATAGGAAACTCGTTAAGCTTCCAACTATACAGTTGCCAAAGTTCCAAGGCGCATACGAAGGTTGGCTAGGTTTCAGGGACACCTTTACAAGTTTAATTCACTCAAACGATGACATCGATGACATTAATAAATTTCATTACTTGCGAGCATCGTTGGAAGGCTCTGCGGCCTTAGTCATACAATCTGTCGAGTTTTCTGAGACCAATTACGCAGTAGCATGGACGCTCTTGTGTGAACGGTATGACAATAAAAGATTACTGTTGCAAAATCACGTGTCGGCATTATTTAACATTGAGTCGATCACAAAAGAGTCGTCTGTGCACTTAAAACGCCTCATGGATGAAGTTAATAAAAATCTGAGATGCTTAGAGTCACTAGGCGAGCCTGTCAAGCATTGGGATACGCTGTTAATTCACATTATTAGTAAAAAGTTAGATAGTGTGACATTTCGTGAATGGGAAGAACATAAAGGAAGCTTAGATAAAAATAGACCTGTTTCATTTGATAGTTTTATTAATTTTATGCGAAATCGTGCAGACTTAATTGAAACTTTGGAGTTATCGAGCGCCTCAGGCGCCGGTCAATCGAGTCAGCCGGCTAAAACCGCGTGGAAACATAGGACTTTGCTTTCTACACAAACCGCCAAACAATGTGTTACTTCCATGGCTAAGCCGTGTCCGAAATGTAGTGGTGAACACACTTTAAACAACTGCGCTCAGTTTCTTGCCTTAAGTAACGACGAGCGACTTAAATTGTTGCCGACTTATAAGGTATGTTTCAACTGTTTCCGTGGCGGTCACTATGCCAACCAGTGCAAGAAACCAGGGTGTAAGTTATGTAAGCGTAAACATAACACGCTTATTCATCTCGCAGATCATAGTTTGAATGCAGGTTCAAGTTCGTGTGAGCGGTCAGGAGCGCAGGCAGGCACTTCATCGACGCAGGTGGCGTCGAGGGTGGAGCGCGCGCCCATCGCTACGTTAGCAGCCAGCATGAGTACAGCATCAGCGTCTCAGTCGTCCGCACCTGAGCAAGACGTCGTGCTACTAGCAACTGCATTGATTAAAGTCTATGATAAAAATAATCGCGAATTTATTGTAAAGGCAGTGCTAGACAATTGCAGCGCAACAAGTCTTATAACTGAGAAGTTGTGTCGTCAGTTAAACATACATGCGTATCAGGTAGATAAGTCGATCATAGGAGTGAACAAGTTGATGACGCCTGTAGGTAACCTATGCCAAGTACCGATCAAGTCGTTAGATGATACCTACTCCACTCGTCTGCTGTGTTGTGTGCTGCCATCTATAACGGATCCCACACCTTATAATCAGATTGATTCTCAAAACTTGTCGCGTTTGAACATACCGACTGATCTGCGCTTGGCTGATCCTAACTTTCACACCCCGTCTGAAATTGATATTTTGATCGGAGGTGAATTATTTTGGGCGTTGTTAGGGTCACACAAAATTGAGTTAGGTGATGAACGAACTGTTCTATGTGAAACCAAATTGGGATACATAGTAGCTGGTCCGTTGATGAGCGGCCATGCGTCAACTTCGTCGCAACCTATTAAATGTCATTTCACTAATGTCATTTCTAACTCTAACGCCAACTTGATAAATGATGAGATTCAAACTCAACTGTCACGGTTTTGGCAGCTTGAAGAGGTCTGTAATAAAGACGCTCATTATTCCCCCGAGGAGAAGGCGTGCGAGAAGCATTTCACCGAAACTGTCACTAGGTTGGAAAATGGCAAATTTTGCGTGCGGTTACCGTTGAAGGAGGATCCTAGCGTCCTAGGAAATTCTTTTAACCGCGCTAAACAGTGCTTCTTGTCACTAGAACGTAGATTTGATTCACGTCCTACTTTTAGAGACATGTATAAAGAGTTTATGGCAGAATACGAGTCACTTGGTCACATGAGTGAGTGCAAAGAGTCTAGATTAGAGCAAAAAGCGTACTACATCAGTCATCATGGGATTTTAAGGGAAAGTACCACTACGAGACTGAGGGCAGTGTTCAATGCTAGTGCTCCTACCAGCTCTGGGGTATCTCTGAATAATATTCAGATGGTAGGGCCCACTGTACAGGACGACCTTTTATCTATATTGCTTCGATTCAGGCAACATAAGTACATTCTTTCAGCGGACGTTGAAAAAATGTATAGGCAAATAGTAGTTCATCCTGATGACAGATACTTACAGCGGATTTTGTGGCGTGATGACCCGTCAAAACCTTTGAAGATCTTCGAGCTGAACACCGTCACTTACGGAACTGCCAGTGCACCCTATTTGGCAACTCGGTGTTTAAAACAGTTGGGTCTTGAGTGTGAAGATGAAGTCGTTCGCGAGATCATCATTCACGACTTTTACGTCGATGATCTGCTCACTGGCGGGGATGATTTGCAAGAGTTGTGTTCGATTAAAAGCAAGGTTACGTGCACTCTAGCATCAGCGGGTATGAATTTAAGAAAATGGAAGTCTAATGAACCCCAACTCATGGCCGACTCTGATACGTCTCAATTAAATTTAAATATTGGCACTGAACCAAGTAAAACCTTGGGACTTAGCTGGCATCCAGGGTCTGATGAATTGTGTTTCCCGGTTGGTAAATGTTCACTTGTCGGAAACACTAAACGAGATTTGCTGTCAGCAGTGGCACAAATATTTGACCCTACTGGTATGCTGGCTCCTTGTGTCATTCGCATGAAGATGTTGTTGCAAAGCTTATGGCTACTGAAACTCTCATGGGATCAGAAGTTAACTCCTGACATAATTAAGCTTTGGGAAGATATTGCCTTCGATCTACCTTGTCTCAATGACATTCGCATTTCACGATTAGTTTTATGTGAGTCATATAAGGAAGTTGAATGTCATATATTCACAGATGCATCCGAGCGGGCGTATGGCGCTTGCTTATATTTGAGGAGCATCGATGAGAAAGGGGACGTAGTGGTTAAGCTACTATTAGCTAAGAGTCGCGTGGCCCCAATTAATAAGCCCACGACTATCCCGAGGCTCGAACTTTGTGGTGCGTTAGCCGGAGTTCGATTATATGAAAAGGTAGTTGACTCGCTTAGACTTAGTTTTACAAGTGTCACTTTTTGGACAGATTCCACAATTGTGCTAGGCTGGTTGCGAATGTTACCTAGTAAGTTACAACCCTTTGTTCGCAATCGTGTAGCGGAAATATTAGAAAAGACTGGAAACTCTACATGGCGGCATGTGCCAACACATGACAATCCTGCTGATCACGTTTCTCGTGGGGTATCTGCCAGAGTTCTAAAGACTCTGGATATATGGTGGTCAGGTCCTACATTCTTAAAACAGGATAAGACGCAATGGCCGGCAAGTCCGGTAGTAGAGCAGGTGTTACCTGAAACTCGGCCTGAAGTTGTACTTCACGCGAGTGTTAAGAATAATCGAGATGTATGCGGTGACGATTTTATTGATTTCTCTCGATTTTCTAATTTATCACAGCTTATTCGAACCGTCGCGTATGTTATGCGCTTTGTGAGTTTGTGTAGAAAGCAAAATACTTCAACAACTTACTTAAATATTAGGGATTTGAGATCCGCATTAAATATAGTTATTAGGGTCTCTCAAACGGAATCATTTCCAGAATATAATATATTATTGAGCAGTCAGTGTCTTCCAAAGAAAAGCCCTTTGCTTAAATTTAACGTATTTTTGGATGACAAGAAAATAATGCGTGTAGGAGGTCGAATCGATAACTCTAACTTTTCATTTGAGAAAAAGCATCCGATTGTGATTCATGCTAAACACCGATTCACGAAATTGTTATTTGAATCTGAACACAAGAGGTTATTGCACGCAGGCCCACAATCATTATTATCATCTATTAAAGATGAATATTGGCCAATCGGTGGGACTAACTTAGCGAAATCGTGTTTTCAAAAATGTCTTAAATGCGTTCGTATGAAAGGTCAGATTGTCGCGCCGTTGATGGGCAACCTGCCAGCGTCACGTCTTGATCCAGGCATGCCATTTAAGACTGTTGGTGTTGATTATGCTGGCCCTCTGACTTCTGCTAGTCGTCAGGGCCGTGGATGTAGGCTTGTAAAGGTGTACATAGCAATTTTCGTATGTTTCACCACCAAAGCAGTGCACCTGGAGTTAGTTGGTGATTTAACCAGTGACTGTTACTTGGCAGCGTTACGTCGTTTTGTGTCTCGTCGTGGTCTGCCATCAGATATTTATTCTGATAACGGCACATCATTTGTGGGCGCATACAACGAGCTATCTAAGTTCTTGAAGGGCAACTGCAATTCATTGGCAGAGACTGCAGCTCACGAAAAGATTAACTTTCATTTTATTCCGGCATATTCACCACATTCAGGAGGCCTTTGGGAAGCCGGTGTGAAGTCTACCAAATTTCATTTAAAAAGAGTGCTGGGAGATTGTAATTTAACGTACGAGCTACTCAACACTGTGCTGGTCCAGATAGAAGGGATCTTGAACTCTCGGCCACTTACTCCCATGTCGTCAGATCCGCAAGACCTTCTGCCGCTCACTCCGGGTCATTTTCTGATTGGGCGTCCCTTAACCTCATTGCCGGTAAAAGACATCAGAGATCATAAATTCAATCACCTCAGTCGTTACCAACGTATTGAGCAATTACGGCAGTATTTTTGGAGCAGATGGAATAAAGAATACGTCTCTGAGCTCCAAGTCAGAACAAAATGGCGCACGAACAGTGACGCGCTACAGGTGGATACCATGGTCCTCATCAAGGAAGACAACCTACCACCTTTGAAGTGGAAATTGGGTCGAGTCGTCGCTACACATCCCGGAAGCGACGGAATTGCTAGAGTAGCAGATATAAGGACTGCAGGTGGACTAATACGCAGGTCCTTCAGTAAGATTTGCCCACTCCCGGTAGCAACAAGCGAGTCTGGTTGAAAGGCTAGCTTTCAACGCCCGGGGGCATGTTTAGATGAAGATCTATTGCGAAGTTCCTACTCAAATTTTAATAGCAATGCAGCGAAGAGGATGATTTGTAGTTCCTTTTTCATATGTACATACTTCTAATTTCAACTGTTCTGTCATATAATTTTTCCTGTCAATATTCATTGTCGATATTCATTGTGAAGACCTTTTAATACATCGTTTTCTACAAAATCTGGAGTTTTAGACATAATCCCATTATTCCCCGCCAACAGATTTCTTATCGTATTGCAATAATCTAAACATCCAAATTATAAACAAATCAATTATTTTTGTAGTCGGTACCAGACCTGTTCGTCGCCTTGCTATTGCCTGTTTGCCCCACCCAACCATACACAGGCTGGTACCGACTCCAAAAATAATTGATTTGTTTATAATTTGGATGTTTAGATTATTGCAATACGATAAGAAATCTGAATTCAAAGGTTTATTATTTTTTGCTTTTTAGTTTCTCCGTGTTTTGTAACGCGCTTATTTTTGAAGGCGGTTTTATTTTTTGTTAAAAAGTTAATTTATTTGTTGATTTTTAGTGGTTCCTAGTGATATTATATGTATCAGTCCGAATATATGTACAGTAGTGAAAGAATTATCCTTTAACTCCTAACCATTGAGGAGTTGACCTTCCATCATCAGCTCAGCCACATAAAATTACTACCGTCAGGCGTAAATACTGGTGTACCTTTGAAAAATACACTAAAAACATTACATGTGCCCATTTGAAGAGTTCCCTCGATTTCTCCAAGATCCCATCATCAGACCCTGACTTGGTGCCAATGGGACCATCTCGGGGTTATACCCGTTCGATCAAAAAAAAAATTTTGAAAATCGGTCCACGATTCTCGGAGATATCGAGTAACATACATACAAAAAAAAAAAAAAAAAAACATTCAGTCGAATTGAGAACCTCCTCCTTTTTTGAAGTCGGTTAAAAATATCAAAAAAATCAAAACGGTCCGACACAGATAAAATAGTTATTTGTTATACAAGGGGGCAAAGTTGTATTTTAACGCCGAGTGTGGAATTGAAAAACGAGCAAGTGAAAGGATTCTATAGTTGAACCACGAGCGAAGCGAGTGGTTCGAGAATAGAATCCTGAACTTGCGAGTTTTTTAACACACGAGAAGTAAAATAAAAACATTACATGTGCCTATAACATTTGAAGAGTTTCCTCGATTTCTCCAAGATCCCATCATCAGACCCCGACTTGGTGCCAATGGGACCATCTCGAGGTTATACCCGTTCGATCAAAAGAAAAATTTTGAAAATCGGTCCACGATTCTCGGAGATATCGAGTAACATACATACAAAAAAAAAATTAAAAAAAAAAAAAATAAAAATAAAAAAAAAAAAAAAAATTCAGTCGAATTGAGAACCTCCTCATTTTTTGAAGTCGGTTAAAAAGAAATATCGAATCCTAAGAGTCTATGCAGCAGATTAGGAAGCACCATGAACAAATGCTATTATAACCTAACCAAAAATTTAAATTTTGAAAAAAACCCTCGACCGTGACATAGTGGTCCGATTTTCATGAAACGTGGCTAAGAACACTCCCGACTAACTCAGCTTTCAAACAAAAAAAACTAAAAATAAAACGGTTCCTCCGTTCGGGAGCTACGATGCCACAGACAGACACACACACAGACAGACAGACAAACAGACAGACAAACAGACACGTCAAACTTATAACACCCCGTCGTTTTTGCGTCGGGGGTTAAAAAGAAAGAGACCACTTGGCTCTCGTGCGAACCGTGGTCTATTTATATAAATGTCTGCGTCCCACGCATTGTCCACTCGGTCCAGTTTCTCACACCTCATTACCATACGTTTAACTGTAACTCACTATTTTACTATTGGCAGATATGCAAGCAAAGATATAGTTATATACAAACTAGTAATTGGATGAATTTCTTAACCAGAACCTCTACCATTTTTAACCCCCGACGCAAAAACGACGGGGTGTTATAAGTTTGACGTGTCTGTCTGTCTGTCTGTGTGTGTGTGTCTGTCTGTGGTATCGTAGCTCCCGAACGGATGAACTGATTTACTTAGATTGAGTTTTTTTTTTAAAGCTGAGTTAGTCGGGAGTGTTCTTAGCCAATATTACTCACTTTTTCTGGAAGACGAAATCTTAAACCATGTCAAACGCTTCTGTAAAATCAAAAGTATAAAAGTAATAATGACTTGATGTTTCATTAATAATAAGTACTGGTATGGTTTTGTCCAAAAAGACTGGGTTGTGTTCGAATAATCAATTGAGATTAAGGGCCAGTTGCATCAACCACATTTGACAGACACATCATCGTCACGCAGCAGATGTCTATGGAACTTCCTATATAATAAAATTTAACGAATGATTTAACGGTGACAGACGGTTTGATGCAACCGGCCCTAATAGTTATTAAATTATTCAGTAATAAATACCATAAACGTTAGTTTATATCTTCTCGCATATAAATTGTTACCGAGGGCTCGTAACGTCCCTTCACTGTTTTACATGCGTACGTTTATCTTATCTATGTCTATTGGATAATGTTTGCGTTTATAGAAATATAACAGTTCCCAGATCTCTAGATCTGGGAACTGTTATATTTCTATAAACGACGACATAAACAACATAGGTCCTATAACACTACCCTGTGGCACCCCAAATGATATCGTAAGTCTTACTTACTAGATTGTCGATTTTTGACGAGCTTTTTATCATTAAAACAATTTGATTTCTAATTTCAAGGGAATTTGTTGAAATGAGCGAAGATTTTCCACTTTTTCTGGAAGATGAATTTTCAAACCAAGTCAAATGCTTTTGTGTGATCCTAATGAAAAAAATTAAGTGAAAATAGTCATGGCTTGATGTTTAATTAATCGGAAGTACTTATGCGAAGTACTGGATTATGCTCATTTTCAAACAATATTCAGTAATGAATACTATAAACGTTTGTTTAGATATATCTTCACTCGCACACGGACATTGTTACCGAAAGCTCGTGACGTCCCTTCACTGTTTTACATGCGTATGTTAATCTGGTGGAAACTGGGCCTATTGAGAATCGTGCGTTTCAAAGATATATAAACAGTTAAAGAAACTGCCTTGAATAATAGAAATATATTTGGAAATAATAGTACATTACATACGTATTCCAGTAAAATAAGAAATTTCTCAGCCTTAGGTATATATAGTAGCAGGTATTTAGGGTTCTCAAAGATCGGCAACGCATAAGTGGCTCCCCTGATGTTGCTTATGTTCATGGGCGGCGATGACTGCTTCCCATCAGGCGGCTCGCCTGCTCGTTTGCTGCCTATTTTATAAAAAAACCTTTCTTGTTTACTGAGGTGTGTAGACCAGGTGTATGTGTGTGTATTTTTCTGTTCGATGGAGCTGGGAAGTTGGTAACTTCGTTTAGCATAGCGGCATGAAATATGACGCTTTCCGTCCTGAGGACAGAAAAGGAATTTACCGCCTTGGATGGAACGCGAAGTCGGAACCGACACACAATTGTACTCTAAATATATTTTGTATTTTTTTATAGGACAGTCTTACACATATTGACTGAGTCCCACGGTAAGCTCAAGATGTCTTGTGTTGCAGCATAAATTAAATATAACAAGATCATACCATCCACTACATTAAAATGCGACCGCCTACGAACGCGCTTACACTCCACCACACATAGATGGCGCCATAAAAAATGCCTTGTTGCCACCGATTATTTGTAGATTGGCATTAAGTGTCAATTCCGAGCCGTAAATCTATGTCAAAAGTGACACTTAACGCCATCTACAAGTATAATCGAAAGCTACAAGACATTTTTTTTGTGGCGCCATCTATGTGTGGTGGAGTGTAAGCGCGGTCTTAGGCGGTCGCATTTTAATGTATGGGATGGTATGATCTTGTTATATTTAATTTATGGTTGCAGTGCAGGTACTCAGACAAAGATATACATTGTATAATATACAAATACTAAATACATAGAAAACATCCATGACTCAGGACGCTAATGGATAACTATCTGTGCTCATCACAGAAATAAATGCCCTTACCGGGATTCGAACCCAGGACCGCGGCGTAGCAGGCAGGGTTACTACACGCTAGGCCAGACCGGTCGTCAGATTTTATTAAATCGAAATAGTTAGTAACCCTTTCGCTGACAGTGGTAACAGTGCTCCGCCTGTCGACGTCCTGTCTCTGAAAATACATATACACGGGTAATTATGTCCTTTCTGCGGCGGTAGTTCGGCTGTCGACGTCACAGATGTCATATATACCATAGATCAAGCAAACGTATCTACTTAGCGTGTCAAATGAACTCAGTGAAATCCACTGAGTTGTCCGTCTTTACTCGCAGCTTGCAGCTTTCGGGCGTCAATTTTTGTAAGTTGAAGTCAACCAAAACATAAAAAATGCCTCGTTACGTGATATTCAATTGCAACAACACAAAAATTATGAACAATCAAGAGCCTGAGACATATTTAAAATTACAGTTACAAGAATCAACTTCAGTACAAAATTTGACACGCTCGGCCCCTATACAAATATATGAATTTGTTTCTTCTATATAAATTAAGTTCTGTGGTCGACGTAGTGTCTGCGAATGGGTTAAAGACGGTCCTATGGTCAGTAATATCAGTATATTCGCAAACCAGAAATTAGCATTTTCCAATAGCAATATCACCACCATCGATACAGTTTCCCACGTGTATCGGATTGCCAAATGCTGCCGCGAAGGG
Source organism: Leguminivora glycinivorella (assembly GCF_023078275.1). NCBI lineage: Eukaryota > Metazoa > Arthropoda > Insecta > Lepidoptera > Tortricidae > Leguminivora > Leguminivora glycinivorella. The sequence goes on along the minus strand of NC_062997.1, from coordinate 2,602,183 downwards.
CAGAGAGCGGAGTATTGTCGCGACATCCTTTCTAATGACCATAATGCGCGCGCGGCGATCTATAGATCACTGGATGTGGCTGAAGTTGTATACAAACGGTCAACCTGAAATAACCTAACCGCAAAATTAAAGTTTTGAAAAGACCCCCGACATAATGGACCGATTTTCATGAAACATGGCTAAAGAACACTCCGGACTAATTCAGCTTTCAAACAAAAATCTAAATCGAAATCGCTTCATCCGTTCAGAAGCAACGATGTCACAGACAGATACACACACATACTGACAGACAGACACGTCAAACTTAACACCCCGTCGTTTTTGCGTTGGGGGTCAAAAATATTGACACATAGAACATGATAAATGATAAAATTTCTCACAAAAAATTTACTTTTGATTAAAAGCTATCATAGCCGCTTCCAGTAGCTCTATATTGCTACGTGTTGTGACATGTTTGGATATACAGCTTAACGGCATACGTAGCGTTTATAGTTAAACTAAACGACGACATTGTGTTCAATTCCTTCTGCTCTGCTTGTAATGTAAGTTGTAAACTGTTCTAATATACATTTTTTTTTTAACTCCCGACGCAAAAACGACGGGGTGTTATAAGTTTGACGTGTCTGTCTGTCTGTCTGTTTGTCTGTCTGTGTGTGTGTCTGTCTGTGGCACCGTAGCTCCCGAACGGGTGAAACGATTTCGATTTAGTTTTTTTTTGTTTGAAAGCTGAGTTAGTCGGGAGTGTTCTTAGCCATGTTTCATGAAAATCGGTCCACTATGTCGCGGTCGGGGGTTTTTTCAATTTTTTGACAGACGAGACACTGTTGCCACCTAGTATCGAGTAGTAGTACTGATAATTCACGCTATTTAACGCGTGATTGTCGCTAGATGTCCCTTAACTATGCCTATACAAATAACCCGCATTTACTGACGTATGGAGTTACAACTCTTCCCTTACAACTTATGCTACAACTAGTTTCAACTATATCCAGAACAGTACAACAACTAGGCACTTTCTTTGGTGGTTACAAAACCCCAACACCGTTCATTTATTGTCATACAGCCGTAACGGCTCATTTGCTAACGTTTCGCAAGCCAACAATGGCTACCGAATAAAATAAATCGTAAGTAATTGTAGAGTAAAGTGTGAGAATCAATTCAGCTGTGGTACAAGTGATAAGCGCGAGCGCTAGCTTAGAAAGAAGTTTTGGGTACGTAGCTAACGTGCAAATCGCTAACGCCTTGGCCACGGCCACGACTTTGGTCTTAAGCACAGTATAATAAAGAGTAGTATCGTCCAGTATGGCCACTCCCGCTCCCCGCTGAAAGTGCCGCCCACCACCTCTCAGTTAGCTCATGTCAAAAACGCGGACAGTGACCTGTCATATCTCACTCATACAAGCATGGTATGCTTTCACCTACGCGAGTTTAGAATGTGTGCTAGGAACGCGCCTCTTTCATATATTTGATCGCCAGTGTCCGAGGTGTGTCTTAAGCGACCTGCGGTGTGATCGGCCGCGCGGAATTTAGAGTAGGACGGTAAAGAGGCCACGTATTCGTTGTGGCCGCCGCGGCTTCGAGAGGATGGGACGTACTCCAGTGACGCAAAGATAAATATCTTTTTTCTACTCCCGTACTGTTGTTATTCGTGAGTTACAAGGTCGTGCATAGAACTTTAAAACCCTACATAAAAGATGTCAGGACAAGTCTATCTAGTCTATACCCTGAAAACATTTAGTAGCAGTCGCACGATATAGCTGTTTTACAGTTTAGTAAATACATTGCTACCAACTTAACAAACCAATTCGCAGAGTCGAGACTCCTTCGTTTTCTGCTGCGTTCATTGGCGACGCGTCGAATCGCATTCAAATGTATAGAACTCGATTCAACTCGGCTCGATTCGTCTTAGTGGCCAGGCTTCAAAGAACCATACCATAGACAGTTTTATTTTCATGTTTGCACTCAAACTGCATATTCAAAATGGTAGACGGTCCACCTAGATAACTAAGATGACTGAAAGTAGGTATTTGTTGAATTTATAATTTTCTTTCAAAATAAGTGCTTGGTCGTAGAAAAAGTATTGTATGCAACGGTGTTTAACTGAGTCAAAAAATGCTCGTGGCGTCTTTATTAACAATTTTCGGCTTCGCCTCAAATTGTTACTCACGCCACTCACCTTTTTTGACCTCTTTTAACCACCAGTTGCATAAAATACTATTTCAGTACAGATGGTGTTTTTTTTACGCACTAGTTCGAGAAGTGGTTCATTATATGCCAGGTCGAAACTTCGGAGGGCCATCTGTACTGAAAAACGTCGTTCGATACACGTGCGAAAAGGAAATTCGTAACTCGTGTCGATTTAAAACACTCCCTTCGGTCGTGTTTTAATTTATCGCCACTCGTTTCGAACTTCCTTTTTTACGCACTTGTATCGAAATGTACTATTTCGAAAGTGGCTCTTCAGTGGCTCGAAAACAGCTCCTTCATGGAAGACATTTTAAATATGAGAGAAGGTGTGCACGTGACAAATAGACGACGTTATACGTTGGGAGATTTTTTTTATACCACGTCGGAGGCAAACAGGTATACGGTCCGCCTGATGGAAAGCGGTCACCGTAACCCATGGACGCCTGCAACTCAATGGGTGTCACATGCGCGTTGCCGACCCATTTAGAAACTTGTACATTCCTTTTTTGAAGAACCCCATACTGTAGTTCATCGGGAATGCCTCGGCAGGGAGCTCATTCCACACGGAGCGTCCGCAGGAGGAAATTCCTCCGAAACCGCATGGTACACGACCATTTAGGTTGGAAGGTGTATGCATTTGGGCATTTAGGTAGGTAAGGTTAAATTTAATATTCTCCGCTACCTAGGTTGTCTGGAAGAGATCGCTCTTTAGCGATAAGACCGCCTCTTGTTTTACCTGTTAAGTTGTTGTTTCTACTTACTATGTTGTTTCCTGTATTGAGGTGCAATAAAGAGTATTTGTATTGTATTGTATTGTAGTTTGCAGGTGGTGTATTTAGGTTTCCGCTCAAATCTTATAACATGGACCAAAAGCTATCCAATCAGCGAAACGAATCGCTACTAGCCGAAGGCGGCCCTATAAACTGCGAACTGGATACAATTAAGATGCGATCTATTGTTGTCGATCGAAGCGAAAGCTGGGTGGCTAGCCGAATGGCACAATCGCTCACGAAACGCTCACGAAACGAAGCGCTAGTAGATATCTATCTCTATCGCGCTTGCGTATTGGCGCGACAGAGCCAGCGGCGTATCGCTTTCGTTTGGCGTCGGAGAAATGCCATTCGGCTACGGGGCCTGATCCGATCGATCCAATCTACGATTATACAGGGTGAGATTTTTAGTACCAGCAATACTTTGCATAGTGATTTTTGGAGTCATAACGAGGAACTTTTATTTTGGGACCAATGCTGAAATTTGGCCCTTCCTCAAAAGTCACTAAGTAATCTAAGTATGCAAAGTATGGTCATTAAAATTTCACCCTGTAAATCGATCTTAGTATGTTTACATTTAGATGATGTAAACATAGGGGCTAATTCTACATAGATAAACGTACATATCTATAAATAAAACACACTTTTTTATGACACTCATGTAGTGAAACTAGTAGATCCATAGGTACTACTATTAGAAATGGGAAAGTCTTTGATTTTCCGTCTCATCATCATCATCATTTCAGGCATTAATCGCCCACTGCTGAGCATAGGCCTCCCTTCGTGTACGCCACTTATCCCGGTCCTGGGGCCCGTTTCTCGAAAGGTACAAGCCTTGTATTACAAGTGCGCGAACTGTCAAATCGTATGGGTTGTCATGGAAACACACTTGTAATACATGGCTTGTACCTTTCGAGAAACGGGCCACTGGGCTAAATGTCATAATGTCTTCGAAATACTTAAGTGACGATATAACGATACTGTCATTGCAAAAACAATGCATGGTTAGCCTGGTCCGAATGTTATAACTTTTTTTAATACTACGTCGGTGGCAAACAAGTATACGGTCCGCCTGATGGAAAGCGGTCACCGTAACCTATGGACGCCTACAATTCAAGGAGTGTCACATGCACGTCGCCAACCCATTAGAAACTTGTACAGGGAGTGTGGGGTGTACAGGAGAGCTGTGTTAAGTACACAGCAAAAGGGAGTGTACAAGTTTTAAGGAGGGTTCGGGTTGCCGACGACTCAAAGGACAATAGATGGCACAAATTCGTTCCGTTGGTCCTCCCGTCGCCAGCACACCGCACCCTCGTTGAGTTCTGGCAGCCTTACTCACCCGCAGACTAACTCTTTGTTTTTCAGTTTTTGTATGAGATGAAATTCCATAAACTGTTCTGGTTACTATATTATTTAAGGTAAGATCGAAACGAAAGTCGATTCGATCGATTCAATGAGAAATATACATTCGATTTAGATTTCGATGAGATTGCTGTAAAATACGAGAGCTGATTTTACACTGATACTTCAACGTGTCTACGAACTAGAACATTACAGCAACTATACATGTTTGGTTTGAATAAAACTTAAAACCAAGTGAGCTGTAGACCTCGCGATATGCTTAGAAAATGCACTTACTAATCGCGACATTATTAAGTTAACTTAAGATTATCTTTTTAAACGCTATTAAGCTAAACTTTTCATTTTTTATTCTTCTTCTTCTTCAGGTGCCATATCCTCTTCGGATGTCGGCTACCACAGTCCGGAACTCTTCTCTATTTGCAGTTTTTCTGCCTAGCATGGCAGCGTCTATTCCCGTCCAGCTCCTAAGGTTATCCATCCAGGTTATTTTTCTTTTTCCTCTGCCCCTTTTGCCTTCGATTTTTCCTTCTATTGCCTTTAACAATTTTGTATTTGTAATGTCTATATACATGTCCAAAATAAGCTGTTTTCCTTTTCATTATTGTAAGTACTAATTCTTTTTCCTTTTTTATTATTTTTAGTACTATTCAAAAGTTTTTTTATTCCAAAAGCTCGACCGACAAATCCTATGATCAAACGTGAGGTCACACCTCGGACAATGGTGATCAAATAATATGAAACAAACGCTTTCCTACGCACACAGTCTAAGCTCGTGTAGGAGAACGCGTACCATACTTGTGTGAGTGAGATAAGACAACAATCCCCCCGTTGACATTGCATTATTTTTTTTTCTATTCGTCTTTACAGGGTCGTGCATAGATCTTTAAAACCCTACATAAAAGTCTATTCCCCAAAGCCAGCGTCCGCCGGCTTTCCGCGCATGCGCGCAGTATCGTAAAAACTGAAAACGCATTGTTTGGCTCTGTAACCATGACGACGCATTGTTATAACGATACTGCGCGCGTGCGCGGGAAGCCTTTGGGAAGCTGAGCTGACAGTGCCAACCTTTGCGTCAAAATACAGGAAACAGTGTGAATTTCATGAAAGTTATTCAAGAAAACTATTAAAAACTAAGTGCATGGTCGTAGAAAAAGTATTGTATGCAACGGTGTTTATCTGAGTCAATAACCTAACCATAAAATAAAATTAAAATTTTGAAAAAACCCCCGACTGCGACATAGTGGACCGATTTTCATGAAACATGGCTAAGAACACTCCCGACTAACTCAGCTTTCAGACAAAAAAACTAAATCTAAATCGGTTCATCCGTTCGGGAGCTACGATGCCACAGACAGACACACACACTGACAGACAAACAGACAGACAGACAGACAGACAGACAGACAGACAGACAGACAGACAGACAGACAGACAGACAGACAGACGGAGAGACAGACAGACACGTCAAACTTATAACACCCCGTCGTTTTTGCGTCGGGGGTTAAAAAGTACTCGTGACGTCTTAATAACAATTTTCGGATTCGCCACGCCACTCGTCTTTTTGACCCCTTTTAAACGCCTGTTGCATAAAATACTATTGTTAGGTTGTCTATGTGACGAGTCTTCCATACATTTTTTTTTATATAGGAGTTTCCTACATACAAAATCTGCATAATATACTCATCATTGACCTCTACTTAGATATCTACTTGTGTGTATGTATGTCTTTGCACATGTGTGTCTGAATGCACGTCGTGAGGGCCGCGGACCATCTGCCGCGCTTGTTACAGTTTCCGCGCATATTTAGTGATGCGCTGTTCTATCCTTCACTATCAATTAGGGTGTCCCTTATTTTAATCTTTCGAAAAATTAACAACGCATACCCTCTTAATATGATCATATTACCCCAAAATACCATGATAAAAAATTTCAGTTCATTCCTGTAAGAGGAACCCGTGCCAACTTGCACCTGAAGTTCCCATACAAATGACTATGGAGAAATTTGCTTAAGACACTAAGTTGATATTTTTATTTATTTCGCATTGTTTTTTTGTTCGCATCGAGATGTTTATGTGAAATATTGTTTATACGGCAGTACTATACTCGGTAAATGTCAAAAAAAATATGAAAATTAAAAATTTATTTTTTGGATTTTCATACAATGTATGGGAAATTGCATGAAAGTCGGCACGGGTTCCAGTTATAGGGATGAGCTGAAATTTATTTTGAGGGTGTGTTGGGGTAAAACGAGCCCATTTAGGGGGTATGCGTTACTAATTTCTGTAAATCGTAAAATAAGGGACACCCTACTATCGATACTAGCTTGTGTACGAAATGAGAGTTGTCGATATCGATAAACTTCCGAGGGTCCATTACTTCGGTATAAATATGTATATGTATGTTTCGGTCAAACTGTGTTTTTTGAAAAAAAAAAATTAAATCCAAATAAAAATAAATGCGGTTTGATACCTTAGCGTACTAGTGTCCCCTCCCCCCCACCTGACGCAATTTTACCCTAAAATATGTCCCAAAATTTAGTTTTTTTTAATTTTTGGGGAAAGTATACATTTTAGAAAAAAGTTGTCAATGAAAGAAATAATGCTCATGAAATTCCCAAGAAGAAAGGTCTATTTTCATGTTATCTACAGACATAAAAGGCAAAGTCCTGAGTGACTGACTGACTTAAATCAAGGTAAAGCCCAAACCGCTGATGCTAAAGAATCCAAATTTGACACGTAGGTTACTTATAAGGTTTTCAGTACAGATGGTGTTTTTTTCACGCACTAGAGCGAGAAGTGGTTCATTATATGCCAGGTCGAAACTTCGGAGGCTCACCTGTACTGAAAAACGTCGTACGATACGCGTGCGAAAAGGAAATTCGTAACTCGTGTCGATTTAAAACACTCCCTTCGGTCGTGTTTTAATTTCTCACCACTCGTTTCGAACTTCCTTTTTTACGCACTTGTATCGTAATGTACTATTACGAACCCGCTAAGGAAGGAATTTTCAAAATTCATCCCCTAAGGGGTTGAAATGGGTGTAAAAAAATCGTATGAGGATCTACCTTTATTTTGAGAATATGAGCTTGAAACTTCGTGTAAAGACTATAAAGGTAAAATTACAATGGAAAGAAACTAATTTCAGCGTTTTTGGATTTTTATCCTTTGAAAGAGTTAAAATGAGGCTGGCTGAAGTTTGTATGGGGAATAAGTTTTATTTCAAGCTACAGGCTTGAAACTTGGTAAAAAGGTACTTCAGAAGGGCAAAAACTAGTAGCTTTATAAACTTTGTCAAAATTCTGAAATTAAACCACTAATACACATATGACTATTTCATTAAGTACTGTATAACATTAAGTACAAAATTATTTTATACTACGTTGGTGGCAAACAAGCATACGGTCCGCCTGATGGAAAGCGGTCGCCGTAACCTATGGACGCCTGCAACTTAAAAGAGTCTCACATGCGCGTTGCCACCCCATTAGAAAATTGTACACTCCCTTTTGCTGTGTTAAGTATAAGTACACAGCAAAAAGGAGTGTACAAGTTCTAAGGAGGGTTCGGGTTGCCGACGATTCAAAGGACAATAGATGGAACAAATTAGTTCTGTAAGTCCTCCCGTCGTCAGCACACCGAACCCTCGTTGAGTCACAGTATAATAAAGAGTAGTATCGTACAGTATGGCCACTCCCGCTCCCCGCTAAAAGCGCCGCCCACCCCTCTCGGTCACCTCACAGTTACCGCCTGTCAAAAACGCGAACAGTCAACCTGTCATATCTCGCTCATACAAGCATGGTACGCGTTCACCTACACGAGCTTAGAATGTGTGCTAGGAACGCACCTCTTTCATATATTTGATCGCCAGTGTCCGAGATGTGGTTGAGCGTCCCAGACACTTTAACACTACCACTCCTAGCAAATATCACGCAGATTAAGCTTGGCCCTAAGTACAACCGATCCCTATATATTGCACTCAGGCCCTTATAATAAATAATTATTGGAAATCGTGTGAGATATTATGCTGTGAACACAATGCACCGGTATTGCCAGTTTTAGAAGCTACACGTTCGTTAGATTATGTGGGTATAGTCAGCAAAGCAGTTCAATATACAACTGACTAGATAGACTAAGCTAACTTGACAGCGATTTAGATTACGAATCTGCACTGTTAAACAACTTTTATTATGGAACCAATACTGAAATCGCTAGTAGTCTCTTAGAAATATATAGTTATTTGATTTACAATGGGGCAAAAGTGGAAACTTGAACGTTGCGAGGGTTTCAAGACACGAAGGTTAAGCATACGTTGCCACCGAGTGAAACACAAAATTTTTCACCACGCCAACACGAACAAAATACGGACTATAAACATCAAACTAAATCAAATCCATCAAAATCATCATTGATATTATATACTCTGCCAGTCAAAATTTGTACGAAATTACACTCTTGTCTTGTGGATTAAAATGCTTTTTTTTTAACCGACTTCAAAAAAGGAGGAGGTTCTCAATTCGACTGAATGTTTTTTTTTTTTTTTTTTTTTTTTTTTTTATGTATGTTACTTGATATCTCCGAGAATCGTGGACCGATTTTCAAAATTTTTTTTTTGATCGAACGGGTATAACCCCGAGATGGTCCCATTGGCACCAAGTCGGGGTCTGATGATGGGATCTTGGAGAAATCGAGGGAACCCTTCAAATGTTATAGGCACATGTAATGTTTTTTGTGTATTTTTCAAAGGTACACCAGTATTTGCGCCTGATGGTAATAATTTTATGTGGCTGAGCTGATGATGGAAGGTCAACTCCTCAACGGTTAGGAGTTAAAGGACAATTCTTTCACTACTGTACATATATTCGGACTGATACATATAATATCACTAGGAATCACTAAAAATCAACAAATAAATTAACTTTTTAACAAAAAATAAAACCGCCTTCAAAAATAAGCGCGTTACAAAACACGGAGAAACTAAAAAGCAAAAAATAATAAACCTTTGAATTCAGATTTCTTATCGTATTGCAGTAATCTAAACATCCAAATTATAAACAAATCAATTATTTTTGGAGTCGGTACCAGCCTGTGTATGGTTGGGTGGGGCAAACAGGCAATAGCAAGGCGACGAACAGGTCTGGTACCGACTGCAAAAATAATTGATTTGTTTATAATTTGGATGTTTAGATTATTGCAATACGATAAGAAATCTGAATTCAAAGGTTTATTATTTTTTGCTTTTTAGTTTCTCCGTGTTTTGTAACGCGCTTATTTTTGAAGGCGGTTTTATTTTTTGTTATTTAATTTCCAAACACAGATAATTGTGACATAACATCCAGGTATTTAGCCAATTAAAAAAAAACTATAAGGGGCTTTATAGACGTGTTGACTGCAACTGGTACGGGCCCTAGACAATATTTGATTTTGGGTGCGTTTTCATACAAAAAAAATTTTTTTTTGTTTTTTTTTAATTTTTTTTTTAACTTTTTGTTTTTTTATAAGCGTATACGGGGTACCAAAGGGGAACGAAAATTCGATTATTTTTGCGCTACGACGCACCGTTTAGGAGATACAGCCATCCAAAGTTACTATTTTCAGTAGACTTTATTTATTTCATACCATGTTTGAGAAAAGCACTATACATACCTCGGCGGGAAATGGGGTTGCCCGCCTTAGACCTATCCGGCCTCGCTTCGCTCGGTCGTCTATATTAGAGGTGTGCGCCGGTGGCTAAATCGTCGGCGGCGGCGTCCGGGCCAAAAATGGCCGGCGGCGTCGGCGTAATCGGCGTGATCGGCGTAATAATTAAAAACATGTAATATTTTAAAGAAAACGGCACTTCTATAAGCGGCGTTACAAAGTACATAAATAAACTTTTTATCATGAGTCCTGTGACACAATTTCATGTTCTAATGAAGATTTTAGCAATATTAATAGCAAATTATTTCGTTTTTGACTCGAAATTTGTCACTAACTTGATATGAACCGCCGCCGCTCCGGGCATTTTTGCCACGCCGCCGCCGCCGATTATTAAACGGCGTGACCTTGGTGATTACTAAACTGCTCAAACTTGGTATTTGTATTTGCACTATTTGGATATATTTTTGGACTTTTTTTGTGCAATTTGTTACAATTTCCCAATAAACTTTACTATGAATAAAATATTTGTTGTTCAGCAGTAAGAAAGATGAGGGACTTCAGTATGAAGTTCTTAATGGCATGCGGGGAGATCTGTGTGCGATTTTACTCTGGCTTACGTCTTGACTATAACAAAATGGTTACAGCGCCTACGAAAATACCAGATCTGGAGAGCCAAGACTCTCCCTGTTGGATCTTCAGCTATTTTTCTATCTGGACGACTACCATGTATTATTCAAGATTTCAGGGCTCCTCGAAAAATGCCTATGTGCCCATCGCGTCAGCAAACTGCTTATATCCACTGTGTGTAGAACTATAGTTTGGAATGGGACGCGATGGTTTTTTGCGTCCTAGGTACGAGTACGAGTACTCATAGAGGTATACTACCGAGGTTGGCTTCACTTTGCGTGATCTTAATTTCGTTGCTGATCTGGTTTTGCAGGAATTTAAGCTTTTCATTATAATTTTGTGTGGTTACAACTATCGGCAAGAGCCAACCTTCATTTAATCGTAGGTATCTTGTTTTTTATGTAGCCTAATATGTGGCCCACTGCTGGGCAAAGGCCTGTCCTTTTTATCCCCACTCATTACAGTTTGCTGGCTGCTCCCGCCAGTCATTATAAAAATGCATCACTTTTTGGTCTTTCTCGGCCTGGCTGCGGTAGCACGGTAACCATTCGTTGCTACTTTGGACTTTTGGACTACCGATCCGGGTATCAATCGCATTAACAGATGGAAAATTAATCAGTGCTGACATTGCTACACGACGCAAAAAACAAAACCAGTTTTCTGGATCAACTATCTGCATCCAACTCAAATTTGTATGCCGAGAGCTATATGCTGTACAAGTGTACATTCGTTTCCACCATAGAGTTGTGTGTAAAGCTCTTTTTTTTCTCGACACTCATCAATTGACTGTGGGCACAATGGAATTCCTGTGGTTGTACTGATGATGTGTGTTCCTCCGATTATTATTGGGGGGTATTGTGCACCTTTCCGCGTCACGCCGACCAGCAGTGATCTATTGTGATGGCTCTTTGTGATTAAATACTCATGCCCGTTGAATCCAGGAAGTTCCAGATTTTTTGGACTGTAAGGTCTTGTACCTCATAGGCTTGCAGTGCTCCTCCGATGCTAAGAGCTCTTTACCAGCTTCCAAAGGTCCTTGTAAAGAAAGAGTGCCTTGCAGATTCATGGTAATTTAGAAAATAAATTATTTAATGGAAGCCAACAATGATAAAAAAATATTTTGTGCTATCAACGGATAATTATTAGGGTAATCAGTGTTTTTTTCCTATCATGTGTTCATTTACGTGTTATTTAACTCACTGTTTATATCAAAGTATACGTATGATAGTCTGGGACCTACGAGTTTCAATTCAAGGTCACGCCAAATTCACGCCGGAAACACGCCGCCACCGCCGATTTTTGGCAAACGTCGTTGCTGATCAATTTTTAATCGGCACACACGTCTATAGGATGAATAACACAGAACAAGCCAAAAATTAGGAATTATTTTAACGTCGATCTCACGCCGATTTCACGCCGGTGAAATGATCGGCGGCGTCGGCGTGGCAAAAATGACCGGCGGCGTACGCCACGCCGGTCGGCGCACACCTCTAGTCTATATGTCTTCGGCCGGTAACACCCTTTGTCCCGGCCTCTGTAGTAATGTACTATTTTTCTATCTGTTTCTGAGGAACAAAGTAAGCCTATACCAACTGGTGTGATGAAAAACATGTCTAAGAACACTCCCGACAAACTCAACTTTCAAACAAAAAAAAACTATATCTAAATCGGTTCATCCGTTCGGGAGCTACGATTTCACAGACAGACAAACAGCCAGACAGACACGTCAAACTTCGTCGTCAAACGTCTTATAACACCCCGTCGTTTTTGCGTCGGGGGCTAAAAATAATAAATAAAGACCTAAGAGTAGGTATTAAATAGTTAGGGCCAGTTGCAACCACATTTGACAGACACATCATCGTCACGCAGCAGACGTCTATGGAACTACCCATACAATAAAGTTTAACGGTGACAGACGGTTTGATGCAACCATCCCTTACGGCTCAGCCACGACATTGGTCTAAGCGCGACAGCGGTGAGCGGCGGCCATACATTGGAGCGAGACACAGCGATGGGACTTTTCATTCGCACGTATGGCTGCCGCTCACCGCTGCCGCGCTTAGACCAATGTCGTGGCTGGGCCGTTAGCATAGGAATTACTTTATTCATAGATGCAAATTAAAATGGAACACATATAAATAGTACCTATGACTTAGTACAGACATGACCTAGCATAATTGATTTATAAAATATATGTAATCCATAGATCTTAATCCTATATCTGCGATCGCTGACGCAGATAGCAAGTGATATAATAGCAGATGGCTATCTAACACCTTATGAATTGAGAGCCGTGCCCATTTCAAATTATGGTTATTGGATAAAATGTATGAGGTTTGTAACAGAAACAGATATACACATACATACATATATGTCGCAGGGAAATGGCCAAAACAGAGATTTGAGCAAATCTCTGAGGTATATGATCAAATCACGCAAGATGCCAAAATCGCGAATCCATTTCATCATTTCTCTAGAAAATTTCAGTCATTTGACTAAATTCCTGACTCTGTTTAGTGAAATCACTAAATCGACCAATAGCCACGCCACGTTTCGTCATTTCACTAGATTTGATTAGGGATTTGATCAAATCTCTGGACAGGTTTCCTCGCGAAATGATAAAACAAGTTGACTTTATGAGCTCGTTGTGGTTCAGTTGTGGTCTCTGTTGTGGTTCAGGGATTTTATCAAATCGCTAAACAAATCTAGCGAAATGACAGAACGTGCCATGTCTATTGGTCGATTTAGTCAAATGACTGAAATTTTCTAGAGAAATGATGAAATGGATTCGCCATTTTGACATCCTGCGTGATTTGATCATATCCCTCAGAGATTTGCTCAAATCTTTGTTTTGGCCATTTCCCTGCGACATATACATAGATATATACAATCCATTAGCTTGTTGGGTGGACGACATCCGCAAAATTGCGGGTCATAACAGGGTGAAACTAGCTCAGGACCGGGATAAATGGCGTACCTACTAGAAGAAAGGAGTATGCTCAGCAGTGGCCGATAAACGGCTGACATGCTGATGATGATGATAATAATACATAACCTAACCACAAAATTAAAATTTTGAAAAAACCCCCGACTGCGACATAGTAGACCGATTTTCATGAAACATGGCTAAGAACACTCCCGACTAACTCAGCTTTCAGACAAAAAAAACTAAATCTAAATCGGTTCATCCGTTCGAGAGCTACGATGCCACAGACAGACACACACACAGACAGACAGACAGACAAACAGACAGACAGACAGACATACACACAGACAGACACGTCAAACTTATAACACCCCTTCGTTTTTGCGTCGGGAGTTAATAGTATTTTATGCAACAGGCGTTTAAAGGAGGTCAAAAAAGACGAGTGGCGTAGGTAACAATTTGAGGCGAAGCCGAAAATTGTTATTAAGGCGCCACGAGTATTTTCTGACTCAGTTAAACACCGTTGCATACAATACTTTTTCTACGACCATGCACTTACTTTTGAATAGTTTTCTAGAATAACTTTCGTGAAATTCGCACTGTTTCCTATAAGTATTTTCACTTGTCCTCTGCAATATTTCTGCACTCACCCTGTCGCTCGCACTCCCCCGCGCCGCCGCCCGCCCCCGGCCGGCGCCCCGCGGCCCGCTATATCCCTTAAAACGATGCTTTAAGAGCTATATCGTATGCGTGGGTGCGCGGGGCGCCGGGCGGGGGCGGGCATCTTTTATGTAGGGTTTTAACGATCTATGCACGACACGGTAAATGACGAATAACAACACGGGAGTAGAAAAAAATATAATCACACCTGTATCCCATAAAGGGGTGAGCAGACTAAAGTTGGCAAATAAGGGGTTGAAAGAAAACGAAATTGTTACATTGCAGTTACAGGTTGCAAGTCTCTAACCTACGCCACAATTTAACCCATATCCCACAGTCGACTTCTACGACACCCACGGGAAGAAAGGGGGTGGTGAAATTCTTAACTCTTCACCACACGAGCATAGATATACAATACATATATACATACATAAATTCAGACAGACAACCAGACCGACAGACAGACAGACACGTCAAACTTATAACTATGTCAAGAACGTGAACCTTAATTATATTACCACCAAATTAAAATTTAGAAAAAACCCCGACCGCCGACCGACCCTTCAACTATCTCCACTTAAAAAATCACGTCAATTCGTCGCTCCGTTTTGCCGTGAAACACGGACAAACAAACAGACACACACACTTTCCCATTTATAATATTCAGTATATGGATAGTCGTGTTAGTGAGTTCATTATATATATGAATAGACTTATGTATCCTTTTGAAATCGTTGGCCTTAAAGCTAAAATGGTTACAGATTTCACTCTCAACTATTTCATATTAAAATAACTGCAATAAATATGGCTCTGGTCCTTATTAAGAATTACCATTGTAAGCGCTTGCGTAACATTATTATACCTTATTGGCCAATAGTTATGCTTGTTCGTTATTAAGACATTGTTTATTTACTATTATAGCAAATAGCGAGCGAAATATGTAATAAATGACGGGGTGTTATAAGTTTGACGTGTCTGTCTATCTGTATGTCTGTCTGTGTGTGTGTCTGTCTGTGGCATCGTAGCTCCCGAACGGATGAACCGATTTAGATTTAGTTTTTAGGGTTCCGTAGCCAAAATGGCAAAAACGGAACCCTTATAGTTTCGTCATGTCCGTCTGTCCGTCTGTCCGTCTGTCCGTCTGTCCGTCTGTCACAGCCGATTTACTCGGAAACTATAAGTACTACAGTGATGAAATTTGATGGGAATATGTGTTGTATGAACCGCTACAAAATTATGACACTAAATAGTAAAAAAAAGAATTGGGGGTGGGGCCCCCATACATGTAACTGAGGGATGAAAATTTTTTTTTTCGATGTACATACCCGTGTGGGGTATCAATGGAAAGGTCTTTTAAAATGATATAAAGTTTTCTAAAAAACATTTTTCTTAAAGTGAACGGTTTTTGAGATATCAGCTCTCAAAGTCGTAAAAAGTATGTCCCCCCCCCCCCTCTATTTTTATAACTACGGGGTATAAAATTCTAAAAAAAATAGAGGTGATGCATGCTAATTAACTCTTTCAACGATTTTTGGTTTGATCAAAGTATCTCTTATAGTTTTTGAGATAGGTTGATTTAACTGTAATTTTGGCAGGTGTATAAATTGACATAATAAGTTTATTATATTTGCTGCTACGGAACCCTTTGTGCGCGAGCCCGACTCGCACTTGGCCGGTTTTTTTTGTCTGAAAGCTGAGTGAGTCGGGAGTGTTCTTACTTCTTAGCCATGTTTCATGAAAATCGGTCTATTATGTCGCGGTCGGGGTTTTTTTCAAAATTTTAATTTTGTGGTTAGGTTATTTCACATTTTCTACAATATGAAAATACAGCAAGTACCCTAACTAAATCTGTTAATAATTGTCGCTCACATTAAGATATGCATCTGCGCTATCACGGCCAGCCATCGGCTTCCCTATGCGTGTAAATTGAATGTAGAGCGTCGCGAGCGGCACTAAATCAACGTTTATAGACTTCCATGCATAGATAAAGGATTATGCTTTTGAGTTGCAAACCTTGATATGAGGCCTGAGCGGACGCTTGGAGCGGAGCCACAGAATATATAATAGTACAATTAGTACAAGTACAGAAGGCCCACTGCTTTGAAGTTCACGAAATGCCGCCTTTTTAAATACCTACAAAATGATAACAAAGAAACGAGCCGCACGTGCGCAGCGTCGGACGCTAGGGTTGCCTATGTATTAAAAAAAATACTCAGATAAAATTGTTATGCTATTATATTCAAGTCTTGGGTACTTTTTAGGTATATACTGTATTTATATATTTTTGTTTAAATCCCAACGTCACGTCACAAGCTTGATTGAACGTTTCCGTGGGCCATAAATGACATAATCAATAGTAGATCTGTGTAAGATTGTCCTATTTTAGCCATTCCACACGCGGACATCGCATATGGACCATAAAAAAATCGCGACGTAAAGTAACAATAGAAAGTGCGAACGTGCGTTCCGTGAGACGCGAGCCACCCCTGATTAGGCCGCGAACTCGCGGCCGCCCGCATGTACTTGTAGCGCGGCGATGGAATCGCGGAGTGAGCCGCCCCTGGCGGAGCGGAAAGTCTACCCTATACAGCGTCGAGTCAGGACACTTGTATCAGCTTCAATTTTATTGTTTGACATGCACGCCAACACCAAGCGTGCAATCACGCCTTACACTTTTTGACATGGTTCATATTTTATGTTATGATGATGAGGTCGGGAATTAGAATATCGGCATAATCCGTCTAAGGTAACTTTTCACCGAAGAGAATTTAGCGAGGGAATAGCTAGTTTAAATCTAAGGCCCTTGAGGCATTGTACCGAGGATGCTAGCGACATTTCCTCGCTGTATTGCAATGCTGATATATTTTGTGAGGAGGTCGCCAGCTCTTCGGCCACTAGTTACGTCCAGACGTCAACCAACACTTCGCGATTTCTGTAAAAAACTTGTGCGTAATATTACAGGTGTGGTTAGGGGTTAAGAATTCCACCATCCCTTTTCTTTCCGTGGGTGTCGTAGAAGTCGACTGTGGGATATGGGTTAAACCGCGTCGTAGGCTGAGGCTGCAACCTGTCACAATTTTCGTTTTCTTGCATTGGACTGGAACTTCAATAGTTCCATGTGCTTTGCCTACCCCTTTATCGGATATAGGCGTGTTTGTATGTATGTAATACTAGCTTTTGCCCGCGGCTTCGCTCGCGTTAGAAAGAGACAAAAAGTAGCCTATGTCACTCTCCATCCTTTCAACTATCTCCATCTCCACTTAAAAAATCACGTCATTTCGTCGCTGCGATTTTTTTTTTTTTTTTATTAAAAATGGGCTTACTCTTGGCCACAGACTAGCCAAAGGCAAAGACGTGGCCTACGATGGAGTGAGCTCGCCCAGAAGATGCCTGTTCACCCTTGCTTTGAAGGTTGCCGGGTTATATGAGCTCGTCGTTTTGCCGTGAAAGACGGACAAACAAACAGACACACACTTTCCCATTTATAATTGTTTAATAACGATAGAGTGGACTGTAGGAAAATTCGAGAAATTGGGGGGCGACAGGGAGTCAAGATTTAGGGAGTCAGTTGGGCAAGAAAGTTGCGGTATATTATGAAAATGGTGTTACTAAATGGATGAACTAAGTGTGAAATAGTGTAACACGAAGATTACCTTTCGACGCGCCGATGATGGGACTGAATCGCTGGTCACCGTTGAAGACCTCGGGCTGGATTCTGGCTGTCCTTTGTCGCTCGCTAGAAAGTAGGCTAAGAACCGTTACCTCTAGTCGTTCAACTTAGCCCTCGATTCTGCCGCTCGACGGTCTCCGGGCCTCTCCTGATACACTACACTGATTCTAGCTAGTTTAAATGTTTGGCAGTAGCACTTTTACTGAACGGCGCGAAAGTTAGTAACGAAAGCGATAGCGAGAGATGTGCACTGGTAGTCGTTCGGTGACAGACTGACTGTCAGTTTTCAACTGACAGCGATTCAAAAATGTTAGTGTTGCCACGACAAATGCAAAATAATCCTATAAAATGAAAATGCAAGGTCAAAGCTGAACATTCCGCCCACCAAAATGCATTGTATTTTTACCAAGCCGAAATAAACGACAAAAACTTAAAACTAAACGAAAATGGACGACACAAGTCTAGTGACCTACAAAGATCACAGCGGTATTGGGCACAACTTGACCACAGGCCGCTTGTACAGTCCTGTGGCAGTGCGCACAGTGACCACACGACAGATCCCGTCAGATCCGGGGTGTGTGTCAATGATGCGGCCCAAGGGCCACTTCATTGGACTCGTTTGCTCGTTTACAACGAGCACGAGCGTGCCGACTTGGACGTTAGGATGTTTGTCGTGCCACTTCATCCTCTGCTGGAGAGTATGCATATACTCCTTCGACCACTTGCTCCAGAAGTCCTGGTGCATCTTCTGTAGCAACTTCCAGCGTTGGAGAGGGCCGACACGAACGTCTGACACGTCTTCCTCGGGCACTATCGACAAGGGTTCCGTGGTGAGGAAGTGACCTGGAGTCAGAGCTGATAGGTCGTTTGGATCAGAGCTGAGAGGAGTGAGTGGCCTTGAGTTGAGCAGAGCTTCAACTTGGCTCAAGACCGTCGAGAATTCCTCATAGGTCAGCCGCTGATTGCCGATGACACGCGACAAGTGTGTTTTCACCGCCTTGATCCCAGCTTCAGCAAGGCCTGAGAAGTGTGGGCTACCCGGCGGGTTGAATTCAAACCTGATGCCATCGTGTGTAGCAGCGTCCTTCACTAGCCGTTGGAGGATGTTGCTTGCACCGACGAAGTTTTTCCCTTGGTCGGACACTAGACGACAGCATCGACCACGACGCGACACAAACCGCCGAAGTGCGGCCAAGAATGCGTCTGATGACAATTCCGTGGCGAGCTCGATGTGGACCGCCTTTGTCGCAGTGCAGACAAAGACGCAGACGTAGCCCTTATAAGTCTTATTATTGCGACCGCGTCCACGGCCGAGAGCGATGTCAAAAGGCCCTCCAAAGTCGACCGCTGCGCTAGAGAAAGCCTTAAGCTGGTTTATTCGATAGGAAGGCAGATCCCCCATGAACGGCGCCGGGGCACCCAGTGGGCGCACCCGAAAGCACCTCAAACACTTCGATACGACCGCATAAATAGCTCGTTTTGGACTCATAATCCAAAAGTGTTGCGCTAGCAGATTGTGGAGGGTTTGAACCCCTGGGTGCATGAACCGCTTGTGATATTCGTCTATAAGAAGAAAGGTCAAACGATGGTCGCGAGGTAGAAGCAATGGATGCTTCACGTCGAAATCGAGAGAAGCTCGGGACAAGCGGCCGCCCACCCTAAGGAGACCCGCGTCATCCATGAATGGGGCCAATTTTCTAAAAGCTTTAGGAAGAGAGTTCGATAGGTTATTCGAAATTTTCTCCGCTTCCTCCGCGAAGCTATGCTGTTGCACGCAACGCACGAGAACCAAGAGTCCTTGCTGGATCTCGGGAGGTGTTAGAGGCCCGCTCAACAATTTGCTGGGCACCTTTTGGTTCTTCGCATTATTTGCGAAGCGGCGACAATACGCTATGATACGTTGAAGCGTCCGTAGCGACGAGAACCGCTCCATCAAGGACTCAAGTAGTGAGCTGTCGTTAGACACTACGAGAACCGTAATCCTCTCCTCGTCATGGAGAATATCCCTCTCTGGCTCTAGCGCCGACTTAGGCCAGCTTTCAGCAGGACGGCTGAGCCAAACTGGCCCGTTCCACCAACAGGTTTGGTTGACCAAATCTTGGGGAAGTAAACCCCGCGATCCGCAGTCCGCTGGGTTGTCGGTAGTTCTAACGTGATGCCATGATTCGGGAGGTATGATGTCCTGTATATGACTGACCCGGTTGGCCACAAACGTCTTCCATCTGGATGGACAAGACTTGATCCATGTCAACGTCACGCTTGAATCCGACCAAGCGAACACCTGGCCGACTGAGTGGAAAGGCTTCAAAGCTTCCACGACCGAAGCCATCAAGTCTGACAGTAGTACCGCTGCAAGCAATTCAAGTCGCGGCACTGTTAACTTACGCAGGGGCGCAACCTTAGATTTTGCGCAAACCAGCTGGACGTTGACCTTACCGGTCGCATCCACTGTGCGACAGTAGACGACGGCACAGAAGCCACGTTCTGAGGCGTCACAAAATCCATGGAGGTGTAGTATGTCGAATTCTCCAATTAAACGGCGAGGCACAGATACAGCGCTTAATGACGATAGCTGTGTCTTGAACTCGTGCCATTCTACCCTGATGCTTTCCGGGACATCTCCGTCCCAAGACACGCCAGAAACCCAAAGTAGCTGCATCAGATACTTGGCTAGGAACGTTACGGGCGAAAGAAAACCCAGTGGATCGAAGATCCTAGCTATCTCCGACAGAATGGTGCGCTTGGTACATCGGCCGTCCGGAGTTGATGCAACACGGAAGCGAAAAGAATCCGATTGAGGTTGCCAAAGCAAGCCCAATATTTTGAGAGAAATGTCACTAATTTCTTCGAAGTTTTTGAAGTCCTCCGAGTACAAGTCGGTAGACGGGAGATTCTCCAGGAACTCACTACTATTGGAGGTCCACTTCCTCAGGTGGAAACCTCCCGACGACAAGATGTTCGTAAGTTCAGTCTGGAGTGAACGCGCCCGTTCGACAGAGTCCGCGCCAGTGACGACGTCGTCGACGTAGATGTCACGAGCGAGAACGGCTGAGCCTCCTGGGTATTCGGATGCAGCATCACTGGCAAGCTGAGCCATTGTGCGGAGAGCTTGGAATGGTGCGGCAGAGACCCCGTAGGTTACCGTTTTGAGGCGGTAGTCGCGGACAGGACCGACAGCAGAGGGTCGCCATAAGATGCGCTGAAACTCAGCATCTTCTTCAGGAACCAGAATCTGTCTATACATCTGTTTCACGTCGCCTGTGAAGACCACGGCGTGCCAGCGAAAACGTATAAGCAGGTCGAAGATGTTGGTCTGAAGCTTGGGCCCAGCGAGGAGACTATTATTTAAGGACAACCCGTTGGCGTCCTTGGCACTTGCGTCAAAAACCACGCGAAGAGGCGTTGTGACAGAATCGCGCAGAATTCCATGGTGAGGAATGTAGTAGAAATGGCCTTCACTGGTAGAAGGAGGTTCCACTGACTCCAGATGGCCGCGAGACTCATAGTCATCCATGAATTCCACATAAGCCCTTCTGAATTCGGGGTTAGAGCTCAATTTGCGTTCTAGCGACACGAAGCGTTTAAGAGCTATTTCGCGAGAGTTGAGGAAGGTAGGTTTGTTCGCAGGGTCGACAAACGGTAAAGGGACTACATACCTGCCTTCTTCGTTCCGATAATATTTTGTACGAAAGTAGTCTTCGCAGCGTTGGTCCTCCTCAGAGACGAAAGGTTTAGCTGGAGGACTGACGCTTTCCAACTCCCAGAATTTCTTAATAGAGTCATCAAGCGACAGAATCTGCGACGGACTCGACACGAAAAAACAATGTTTATTATTGTTACGATAGGATACCAGAGCACTGGTGGTGAGTTGAGTCCCATCACACTCACCCATAACGACCCATCCGTAGATAGTTTTCAACAAGGTAGGCTGTCCAGGCCCCCATGCCGTATACCAGGTAACAATGATGATACAAAGACCTGGGCGTTAAGCAACAGGTCCACCGGGGCGGGCTTGGCGAAGTCAGGATCAGCCAGCGACAAATTCCTGATGTGCAACCACCCCGACGAATCGACAGGCTGTGGAGGTTGATCAGCACATACAGGCGACAACACGAGAGAGTCAAGTTTAATACTCGAAGAAGAGGGATTGTTCCCTAGTGGTTTTATTTCACATGTTAGTGATCCGAAAGTTTGACAAGGCAGGTTGCCGATACCAAATACCGTATGTTGGCCAGTTGTTGCGAAGCCCAGCCTTTCTGCGCATGCTCTTGACATAAAATTGCATGCACTAGCCCCATCCAGCAGTACACGCACCGGTCGAAAGATACCAGAACTGTCCCGAATTAACACTTTGGCAGTTGCAAAGAAAATGGTATTGTCTCCTGCCGTTGCAGTTAAGACAGTATTATTACTGTTGCTATTACTGCTAGTACTAGGTGGGGCATCGACAGCCTTTGCTGGCGCTTCAATCTTTTTTGTGAAGTGCAACAGTTCATGATGTGAACGGTTGCACACCCTACAGCGACTAGCCTGACACGTTTTCACCCTATGTGAATCGGAAAAGCATAAGATGCACAGGCCCTTCTCCTTTATGAAGCTAAACCGAGCCTCGTCACTCAAGTTAAGGAACTTGCCACATTTATCGAGGCTATGCTGCCCCATACAACAAATGCATTTTAATGTTGATGGAGTAGCGACAACAAGCGCAACTTTCCCCTTAGCTTGCGGTTTAACATTCGGGACCTGAAGCCTACCACTAAGGTTCGAGTTCTCCAGAGCCCTACTCCGCTTTTCAATAAAACCCTTCAACTCTTCGAACTTCGGGATGTCATTGTTAGACGCAAGCTGCAACTCAAATGCCTCACGCGTGGCGACATCTAACTTTGACCACAGCAGGTAGTATAGCATAAAGTTTTTGTCTGGGAGGTTAAATTTCGATAGAATACTCAAGTTCTCATTAAAGTTTATGACGACTCTTTCCAAATCCGTTTTATTCCTAACCGGCTCGCAGTGCAACAACTTTTCATAATACATGGCAGCTATTTGCCTCTTCCGGTCATAATAGTTGGACAGTGTCTCATAAGCGCACCCATAGTTATCCCCTGACAGAGGGAAACTCTTAATCAGATTATATGCAGAACCCTGGACACTTGATAATAAATAGTGTAACTTTTCCACACTGCTTATTGTGTTCCGAGTGTGGATAAGCGAGTCGAACAACTCTTTGAAAGAGATCCAATTTTCTAATTTCCCATCAAACGGTTTTATAGTTATCTTTGGAAGCTTAGCTAAATTTGTTTCAAGCGCCAATGGTTTCACTTCCGACGTGTCACCTACCCTAGCCAACTGCCTTAACCTACACTTAACTAATTTCAACTTACTTTCGAACTCTTTAGTGACCTCGTACTCTTCTTCCCGTTTGGCGGGTAACAACGCCCGCAAAATCCGTAACTGCGCGTTGTGGAAGTCTCTTTCCAGATCTTTAATGTCGGACTCGTCATAACCTTCCAAACCCGACGCCTCAATATTCTCAAGACGGAAAATTGCATATCCCCGCGCTACACGGAACATGTCCACTGTCGCGGGCTCGATATCAGTATCCTCGCGGTCACTCATATTAATTAAAAGTATTAAAACTGCAGTAAATAACACAAACACGGCAGAAATAAACCAGAGCAATTATAACCTTTCGACAAAACACCGCGAAGCAACTGACACTGACAGTTGATTGACGTTGACAACTGCGACAATGTTGCCAGTATTAATTATGGTGAACGAATGGTTCAGTAAAGGCGCTACTACACGACTTACAACTTTCTTGCTCACCCTCGACTTTTTTATGACTTTTATAAGTCTACCCTAAACAAAAATAACAAATGATATGACCAAGCTAATTTGAATAAGCAACAAACGAGAAACGACAAAACCAACGGTCACTATTCAAATTATCCGGCTCGAAGGACCAAAATGTTTAATAACGATAGAGTGGACTGTAGGAAAATTCGAGAAATTGGGGGGCGACAGGGAGTCAAGATTTAGGGAGTCAGTTGGGCAAGAAAGTTGCGGTATATTATGAAAATGGTGTTACTAAATGGATGAACTAAGTGTGAAATAGTGTAACACGAAGATTACCTTTCGACGCGCCGATGATGGGACTGAATCGCTGGTCACCGTTGAAGACCTCGGGCTGGATTCTGGCTGTCCTTTGTCGCTCGCTAGAAAGTAGGCTAAGAACCGTTACCTCTAGTCGTTCAACTTAGCCCTCGATTCTGCCGCTCGACGGTCTCCGGGCCTCTCCTGATACACTACACTGATTCTAGCTAGTTTAAATGTTTGGCAGTAGCACTTTTACTGAACGGCGCGAAAGTTAGTAACGAAAGCGATAGCGAGAGATGTGCACTGGTAGTCGTTCGGTGACAGACTGACTGTCAGTTTTCAACTGACAGCGATTCAAAAATGTTAGTGTTGCCACGACAAATGCAAAATAATCCTATAAAATGAAAATGCAAGGTCAAAGCTGAACAATAATATTAGTATGGATTAAGCGGAAGTGTAGCTACTGTTCAATTAACTCTACTAAGTAAGATAAAGTCAGAGGTCGACAACGCACTATAAATATAATCACCAATTTACATGTATATAAAATATAAAATTATAAGTATATGTGTGTTTATAGGCCGATTTCATATTTGTATTGCTAATAACGATGTCCGGTAGCTGATATTATTAAAATTAAAATATTATTAATATTAAATTAAATTAAATATTATAGGACATTCTTACACAGATTGACTGAGGCCCACGGTAAGCTCAAGAAGGCTTGTGTTGTGGGTACTCAGACAACGATATATATAATATATAAATACTTTTATACATAGAAAACATCCATGACTCAGGAACAAATATCTGTGCTCATCACACAAATAAATGCCCTTACCGGGATTCGAACCCGGGACCGCGGCGCAGCAGGCAGGGTCACTACCGACTGCGCCAGACCAGTCGTCGAAGATTATTCTCAGTATTTATTTTCATTTTCTAGGCTACTAGGTTTTTTACAATATGTATATAAAAATAAAACATAAAAACATTTACAAAACCATATAAAAACATATAAACATATTATAAAAAACCTAACCTAGGGTGCCGCCAGCAGCGGGGCAGGGCCCAAGCTGCCGGTGGTTAGGGCTGCAGAGAGAGGAACCGTCGGACTATCCGCGCCGTGTCCAAGATAACCGCCTTCTGCATCTGACCCTTGATCCAACCACCTAGCGAGAGTCTCTTAAGATGTTGGTCGAGACTCTTCGCTATGAGACCGTTCGCTGAAACGACTATCGAAACAATGATCGTTGAATCAACATCCCACATGGCGGTTATCGGCCAAGTCTAGGTACTTACTGGACTTGTCCTTCTCGGCTTTCACGAGATTCTCATCATGGGGGATGGTGATGTCAACGAGCACGGCCCGGCGTTGCGGTCGATCTATTATCACAATGTCAGGCTTATTGGCTACAATAGTCCTGTCAGTGATAATAGATCGATCCCAATAGAGCGTGGCACGACCATTTTCGAGAACTGGCGCAGGCAAGTACTTGTAGTACGGTTCTTCGCGGTCCACAAGGCCGTATTGAAGAGCAAGTTGCTGGTGAATAATCCTGGCTACGAGATTATGTCTGTGCAAGTACTCGCCGTTAGCAAGATAATAGGCTAGTTTCCTATACTTAAAATAATAGTTATTTGTTATAGTCATAGGGCTTACGGAAAAAAACTGCATTTTATGCAGAAAGCAAGCCACTTTGCACAGTGATACTAGGGACCAATACAAATGATTTCATCCGAGGAAACACGATTTTCATCCACTAGAATTCAAGATGGCGGACATTTTCCAAAATGGCGGCCGCATATTTTTAAAAATTTATAGAATCATAACGGCTGCCCCGATTTTGATGGTTGGAGTGTCTATCAGTTCGCATTGAAGCGTTTATTAATATAAAAAATTTAAATCATAAAAAAAATTAAGATGGCGACCGAATAATAAGAAAAATATGAAATTTTCAAACTTTTTTTTTCATTCTCGTGAAATTTATCAAAAAATTTTCTATGATATGGCTACATTTGTATGTATTTAAATTAAACCTGATAATATTATCTACATAATAAAATAAAAATCATGAAAATCCGTTGAGTAGTTTTTGAACTATACCCATTTCAAATAGAGCGCGCGGATTTCAAAGAAGTTTTTGCACGTGATGTAAAAAAAATTGGAATCATAACGGCTGCACCGATTTTAATGATTGGAGTGGCTATCAGTTTGTATTAAAACATTTATTCATATAAAAATTAAAATCATTTAAAAAATTAAAGATGGCGGCCGAATAATAAGCAAAATTAGATTTTTTTTTTATTATCACGAAATTTATAAATACTTTTTCTACGATATGGTCACATTTTTATTTATTGAAATAAAATCTGATAATATAATCTGCAAAATAAAATAAAAAAAACATTAAAATCCGTTCAGTAGTTTTTGAACTATACGCATTACAAATGAAGCGCGCGGGTTTGAAAGACGTCTTTGCACTTGATGTGATGCATCGGCATCGCATCGTTTCGTACCGCTATACACGCAAGACTGATTATTTGTTTTTGTCACAACTTACATATTACTATTTGGAATCAATGTTTTTAATATTTATACACATTATTAGTTTTTTATTCTGAGTTTAGGTATATTTAGATAACCCCCGTAAACTTTGATGGTCATAATTTTTATTTTAATACGTAAAAGAACTTAAATGCACATAACATAACATTTGTATTAATAGCAGTTGTCCTTTACGAGGACTCCAGAGATAATTTTCGGCAACTTCTGTAGGGGGTTACAGAAATATCTATGTATAAAATAACTTATTTTCTGCTTCTCGTCTATTTAGTCTACGTTTCGAGATGGTCTGCTTGTTATACGACAAGGAGCGTATGTTTTTGTAGTGCTGACGATGTTGATCCCGCCGGCATTGGTTATTAATTTTGGTTGGAAACAGTTCCTTGCGCACTGCGCAGCTTAGAGCCTCGAAAGGTCTTAGCCTCATGAAGAGGCCTCGAGTGAGTTCAGGGTGGTAACGGATACTAGAGTGTACCATGCCCTTTGTTGTTTGAGTTTATTTCGCAGTTTGTAGCCGTGGAGGCTTTCAGGATGTTACCTGCGAGATCGGACGTGATGTTAATGGAGGCAGGGATGTCGGCAAAACGACACTTTACGAATGCCTAAGCCGCCAAACCATACCGGTAAACAGGCCTGAGTCCATGCTTGCTCACTAAAATATATGTTAAGAACGGTCCCAATTTGGCATTTAAGCATGGGATCTATGGAGCTAATTATATTGGGAAATTTCCAAGTCTTATCTAGTATATTTTCTTAATATTTCAAATGAGAATAACCTGCCAGAGTATAAGTTATAAAATAGCCAACACTTTGGAACCTGGAAGACCGACTGCTGTTCGTGGTTTTCACGCCTTTACGTCTGACACCACTTCTTTTTAGGGTTCCGTACCAAAAAGGTATTTCAATACAAAAGGAAAAAATCTTGTTCTAAAACATTGTTTGCACCCCCTGAAGTTATACCAGCTTTGATAGAAACATCGCAGTAACTACAAAGTCTTCTTGGAGGAATAATCGCCATGCGTGAAAACTTCACCTGAACTTGGTGAGCAAGAATCTGTTTACCACCAAAAATAAATTAGTAACCAACATCGGCAGCACTTGCGCTCCGTGTCGTATAACTCGTATAACAACGCCCCATATTCTGGATATTACTTCTGTGCCTATGCCATCATCCTGGGGTTAGAAGACATACAATGATAGTTGGGTACTGCAGTGGTCTGAAAACAGGGAGATATGGTATGAATGGGTATACTTGGACAATTGCGGTTTTGAAAAAGGCTGCGAAACAATGCACTGTACGTGTTGTGGATCTACCCTGCGCAATGCAAATAATGCAATGTAACATTTGGAAAGGCAGCTGCCAAAATAAAACGTAAATATTTTGTAAAAATGATATTATAAATTATTATTTATTCATTATTTTCTTGTATTTTGATATTATGTATGTATGACTCTTTTATCTTTCAGTATGACCTAGACGAGAAGCAAAAATAAGTTTTGTATTAATATATGTTTCAGTAGCTCCCTACAGAAGTTGTCGGAGATTATCTCAAGCCTTGAAAAGGAGAAGTGATACAAATGTTATGTGTACCTATTTAAGTTCTTTTACGTATTAAAATAAAAATTATGACCATCAAAGTTTACGGCGGTTATCTAAATATACCTAAACTCGGAATAAAAAACTAATAAAGTATATAAATACTAAAAACATTGATTCTAAATAGTAATATAGTAAGTTGCGACCAAAATAAATAATCAGTCTTGCGTGTATAGCGGTACGAAACGATACGATGCCGATGCATCACATCAAGTGCAAAGACGTCTTTCAAACCCCGCGCTTCATTTGCAATGCGTATAGTTCAAAAACTACTGAACGGATTTTAATGTTTTTTTTTATTTTATTTTGCAGATTATATTATCAGATTTTATTTCAATAAATAAAAATGTGACCATATCGTAGAAAAAGTATTTATAAATTTCGTGAGAATAAAAAAAAATTGAAAATTTCATATTCTTCTTATTATTCGGCCGCCATCTTTAATTTTTTAAATGATTTTAATTTTTATATGAATAAATGTTTTAATACAAACTGATAGCCACCCCAACCATTAAAATTGGTGCAGCCGTTATGATTCCAAATTTTTTTACATCACGTGCAAAAACGTCTTTCAAATCCGCGCGCTCCATTTGAAATGGGTATAGTTCAAAAACTACTCAACGGATTTTCATGATTTTTATTTTATTATGTAGATAATATTATCAGGTTTAATTTAAATACATACAAATGTGGCCATATTATAGAAAATTTATTGATAAATTTCACGAGAATGAAAAAAAAAGTTTGAAAATTTCATAATTTTCTTATTATTCGGCCGCCATTTTAATTTTTTTATGATTTTAATTTTTTATATAATTAAACGCTTTAATATGAACTGATAGACACCCCAACCATCAAAATCGGGGCAGCCGTTATGATTCTATAATTTTTTTAAAATATGCGGCCGCCATTTTGGAAAATGTCCGCCATCTTGAATTCTAGTGGATGAAAATCGTGTTTCCTCGGATGAAATCATTTGTATTGGTCCCTAGTATCACTGTGCAAAGTGGCTTGCTTTCTGCATAAAGTCACAGTATAAAACCAGTAATAACTCTTCTTACAAACTTCACGCCGCGCGGTGTGTCCCCCTCCCTCCCCTCGCATGCGGCGAAAACATGCGAAACTGGTGATTATTGGGCTGGACAGTCGGGGCCGCGTTTGCGCGCTGTGTTGACGTGTTGAGTTCGGGAGAAAATGACGTCAGCACCGAAGACATATTTTCGTTACTGTAGTGTTTATGGGTGTATGGAAAGTTCTCAAAATGCGGAAATGTCATTCTTTAGAATTCCTAGACACCCAGAAAAGTAAGTGGTTGTTATATATTTGCAGTGTTAGGTACATTATTGCTTACGTAAATGGCGTAAAAGTGAGATTTAAAGCTAGAATGACACATTAAAATCAATAAGGATTTATCTGTAACGACATTTAGGTAGATGCTGCGATCTATCTAGCTCGAAAGTTTGGTACCTACTTAAATATTGTGCAAACATCTATTCAAACATTTTATGTAAATATGATTTCGTCAGTATTTAAGAAACAAATACGTACTTGAATCTTTATTAGATAAAAAGGTAGAAAGAGCGTTGGTACTAGCATAGCGCCATACACAGTTACTAATACGAGTAGGACAGTAGGTACCTACGTTTCTAGTTCAAACGAATCTTTTTTTATTGTGATGGATTGGGTGTATTCTAGAGAAAACATATAAAATGAACACTTAAATTAACGCTTTTGCAATTATTGTTACACAATCTACTATTGCGCGTATGAGAGTAATATATTTATAATGATTTTTTGTATCTTCAATACTGACTAATGTGGTGTCATGACGTGGTATTGTTATACTAAAACCTACTTACAGTTAATAGTACCTATTAGATTTACAACAACTTACATTGTACGAAGTCGATTATAGTAACGTTGTACAACCCTGCGTGACCTTGCGCAGTAGTAACGACCGCGCCGCCGCTGCCGGAGATTAACTACTGATATATCCTTATACTGTGATAAAGTGCAGCTTTTGACCATAATTTCGCCGTAAGCCCTATGACTATTATACAAGGGGGCAAAGTTGTATTTTAACGCCGAGTGTGGAATTGAAAAACGAGCAAGTGAAAGGATTCTATAGTTGAACCACGAGCGAAGCGAGTGGTTCGAAAATAGAATCCTGAACTTGCGAGTTTTTTAACACACGAGAAGTAAAATACATTTGCACCCGAGTGTAACACAAAACTTTTCCCCTCACTATAGCGAGGAAACTACAACGCAAAAAATGCGTTTATCACTGCTTCCAGTATTTCTACAGGTGGTAAATCATCTTTATTACTAAATTCACCTACTTTTATCAATTTCAAAGCAGTTAATTTGACTTTATTCAAGGTCAAATTACTTTACCCACTAGTGGATAAAATGCGTTTTTACCCGCTGGTATTAAAGGACAAAACACGTGTTTCCGAGCTGGTGAGGGGAAAAATATTTTATGCAGTGCACGAAATAAAGCACTACATAATTAAAAGAAAATTATGGTCAGTAGTCAAGTTTAAACATAATTTATATTTAATAAGTCAAAGAGAAAAATATAAAGTAAATGAATTGATCGTGACGTCACTCCTCAGTATTTCATAGTAATTCCATATTAGCAAATCGTTTTGACAGATCTTAAAAAGAAGCTGATTTGACTAGTAGGAACCTAGCCTATTATTATAAATGCGATAAAATACCGCATCGTTCCTTACGTCCTCGTAATTTGTTTTATGTGAGTTTCGCACGTACCTACTAATTATTCTATTAGGCGTTTTCAAACGATTTCATATTTGTATTGCTAATAGTAATAACGGTGTCCGGTAGCTGATATTATTAAGGGGCTGACAACACCCAATTGCGTAAAATTGATGTTACTTACGCAGTTTTTAGGGTTCCGTAGTCAACTAGGAACCCTTATAGTTTCGCCATGTCTGTCTGTCCGTCCGTCCGTCCGCGGATAATCTCAGTAACCGTAAGCACTAGAAAGCTGAAATTTGGTACAAGTATGTATATCAATCACGCCAACAAAGTGCAAAAATAAAAAATGGAAAAAATGTTTTATTAGGGTACCCCCCCTACATGTAAAGTGGGGGGTGATATTTTTTTTCATTCCAACCCCAACGTGTGATATATTGTTGGATAGGTATTTAAAAATAAATAAGGGTTTACTAAGATTGTTTTTTGATAATATTAATAATTTCGGAAGTAATCGCTCCTAAAGGAAAAAAAAGTGCGTCCCCCCCTCTAACTTTAACTTTAAAACCATATGTTTAAAAAATATGAAAAAAATCACAAAAGTAGAACTTTATAAACACTTTATAGGAAAATTGTTTTGAACTTGATAGGTTCAGTAGTTATTGAGAAAAATACGGAAAACTACGGAACCCTACACTGAGCGTGGCCCGACACGCTCTTGGCCGGTTTTTTTTTTATATTTGTTGAAGTTCAATTTAGACTGAGATAGGAAATAAAATCTTCTAGCTAACCTGCGAGTTCTTTCCCAAACGAAATCGTAACTTCACACGTCATATCGTTATACCAATTTTGGTCATATTCGCTAAAGTTTACGAAACTATTATATACTCATATTATTATACTATTACAAGACTGTGATAAAACTAACCACAAAATTAAAATTTTGAAAAAACCCCCGACCGCGACATAGTAGACCGATTTTCATGAAACATGGCTAAGAACACGAGACTAACTCAGCTTTCAGAGAAAAAAACTAAATCTTAATCGGTTCATCCGTTCGGGAGCTACGATGCCACAGGCACACACACACAGACAGACAGACAAACAGACAGACAGAGAGACAGACAGACACGTCAAACTTATAACACCCCGTCGTTTTTGCGTCGGGGGTTAAAAAGCCCCGTGTGGTGACGAATTAAGAATTTCACAACCCCTTTTCTTCCCGTGGGCGTCGTAGAAGTCGACTGTGGGATACATATGATATGCATGGGTTAAGCTGGCAACCTGTTTAACTCCTTATTTGCCAAGAGTGGTACTGCAACATGAGTAGTTCGATGTGCTCTGCCTACTCTTTTATGGGATGCAGGCGTGATTGTGTATATGTATGGTCATAGACTGAACTCGTTCCCATAAGTTACCTCTTTCGCAGTCGGTTAAAAGAGACTGGTCACAAGTTCAAGTATTTGTTTTTTTTTTTAATGGAAAACATGAGATCCGGCTCAAGCCGACAGCAGGTGACCTCGCTGTCTAGTTCACGATTATATCAATCCATACTAATATTATAAATGGGAAAGTATGTGTCTGTTTGTTTGTCCGTCTTTCACGGCAAAACGGAGCGACGAATTGACGTGATTTTTTAGGCGGAGATAGTTGAAAGGATGGAGAGTGACATAGGCTACTTTTTGTCTCTTTCTAACGCGAGCGAAGTCGCGGGCAAAAGCTAGTAATATTATACCTACCCCCCCCCACATGTAAAGTGGGAGCTGATTTTTTTTTTCATTCCAACCCCAACGTGTGATATATTGTTGGATAGGTATTTAAGAATGAATAAGGGTTTATTTACTAAGATCGTTTTTTGATAATATTAATATTTTCGGAAATAATCGCTCCTAAAGTAAAAAAAAGTGCGTCCCCCCCCTCTAACTTTTGAACCATAAGTTTAAAAAATATGAAAAAAATCACAAAAGTAGAACTTTATAAAGACTTTCTAGGAAAATTGTTTTGAACTTGATAGGTTCAGTAGTTTTTGAGAAAAATACGGAAAACTACGGAACCCTACACTGAGCGTGGCCCGACACGCTCTTGGCCGGTTTTTTTTTAATATAACCACAATTCAAAATTGAATTTTGAGAAATACCCCGACATAGTGGACCGGTTTCCAACAAACACGGCTGAACACTCCTGACTAATTCAGCTTTCAAACAAAAAAACTAAATCTCAATCGGTTCATCCGTTCGGGACGATGCCACAGACAGACAGACAGACACACACAGACAAACAGACACGTCAAACTTATCCCTGTAAAAATTTAACACCCCGTCGTTTTTGTGCGTCGGGGAAAAAAGCGATGTGTACCTATATAATGTAATGTTGATTGTTGAATCTATTTAGGACCACTTGCACCAATCACTTAACTCAGGTTTAGTGGGCTGTCATCTGTAAAATTCCATATAAAATAGTGGGTTAACCCACCATTCTCGTTGGTGCAAGTGGCCCTTAGAATATTAAACGAAACTGGTCTGAATTGCTTAGAGAAAAGGATGGTACGGCCGTGCCTTATTTTCTCGACTTGGCGGGGGCACTACCGTGCCCCCAGATACTTTAAATCAGATGCTTTAAAGCATTAAGTCCGCTTTTTTGTACTGCAAGATTTTTTCTTTTGTGCAATAAAGATTAAATAAATAAATAAATACATTTTAAGGAAATTTTACTTCAAAATAGTACATTACATCAGAGGCCGGGAAAATGAGGATTTCCGGCCAAGTGGGTATATACGGATATGGATACGAGACCGGGAATCCGTTTTCACGCCGAGGCATGTATAGTGTTTTTCTCAAACATACAATGAAATAAAAAAAAATGCTCTAAAGGACAATATTTTATAAAAAAAAGTTACTTTGCAGGCCTAGGCCTGAAAAATAATATGAAATCCCTTTACAGTCATCTCGAGTTGTTGCGCCCAAAAAGCGATACTTCCCAGCCCATTTTAAGGAACGTAAAGACAATATTTTATTGCATGTTTGAGAAAACAATATTTTGCAAAAACCGGCCAAGTGCGAGTCGGACTCGCCCACCGAGGGTTCCGTACAAACTTTCAATGGTTAAAATAACCTCCGTATTAAATTAGCCTCCGTAGATTCCATTACATAGTTAGTTACATACACGACGACCGTGTTAATATTAATATTAGCGCCATCTAGCTGAGCCCTTCTTCTGTGTGGTACTGAGGTAAGTACGTTTTATTCTTAGACTTTATCTGTCTATACGGAGTTATATATGTCTTTGACTAGAAGTATAGGTACTCTAATGAGTATTATTGTATTTAGCGCCGTCTCTCGGCAAAATTTACTAAGTAATTTACGCGACTTGAGACTTGTGCGAACCTTTAGGCATGGAAAGTCACATGAAAAGTTGTCGAAACTAATAATAGATGGCACTGCATTTAAATTTCTTGACTGATAACTCTAATAGTGTTGTGTTCCTGTCAGTGAGTAAGGTTGCCAGAGCTCAACGAGGGTGCGGTGTGCTGATGACGGGAGGACTTACGGAACTAACTTGTTCCGTTTATTGTCCTTTGAGTCGTCGGCAACCCGAACCCTCCTTGGAACTTGTACACTCCTTTTTGCTGTGTACTTAACACAGCAAAAGGGAATGTACAAGTTTCTAATGGGGTGGCAACGCGCATGTGACACTGTTTGAGTTGCAGGCGTCCATAGGTTACGGTGACCGCTTTACATCAGGCGGGCCGTATACTTGTTTGCCACCGACGTAGTATAAAAAAAAATACTAAATTGAATATACTCTAAGGTAGAGCAGAGTCTAATACCTCCGCTTTACAAAAGACCGCAATCAAGTAGCACTAGACTTTACTCATTGTTGTGTTCCTGCCGGTGAGTAAGGCAGCCAGAGCTCAACGAGGGTGCGGTACTCCTTCCTTCCTTCCCCCTCCTTCCTTCGGTCCTTTGAGTCGTCGGCACCCAGGCCCCTTCTAAGTACAGGTTTGTACAAGTTTCTAATGAGTCGAGTCGGCAACGCACATGTGCCACTCCTTGAGTGGCAGGCGTCCATATGTAACAGTCACCGCTTTCCATCAGGCGGACCGTATGCATGTTTGCCACCTACGTGGTACAAAAAAAACTCTCGACGAATTCACCTTAAACATTAAAAACTAAATCAAAATCGATTGATTCGTTCGGGAGCTATGATGCCAGACAGACATGTCAAGCGTCAAACCTATTATTATTATAATATTTTTGCGTTGGTGGTTAAAAACAAGAAACCTCCTTCAAAACTATAATAAAACACAACTTTCTATGAAAATCGGTAAAGTGCGAGTCGGATTTCGACATTTCCATACAAAAAGGTCATGAGCGCCTGACGACATGTGATGGCAACGTATACTAGATTTGTACTTTAAAGATTTTGCGTATATTTTGGAAACTATAAGAGATAGAGCAAATAGACTTCAGATTTTGGTTGTCGGTGGCACAATTTTTTTGTTTTCGTATATATTATACACCATTTTTTGGACCTATTAGGGCAATATTATGGTCAGTGCAGTTCTAAACAGTCGTAAGCGCCTCTTTTTTAGTAGGAACTTAAGTCATTTTGGCAAATGCTTAAAATTTTTAACAATTTCTAAACAGAAATGAATTTCTTTCTACCTGTCCATGGCGCTCACAAAATTTCAAAACATTTAGTAAGTACTTGCAGCGGCAGTGAGTGAAAAATCTCAATTTGAGTTTTTTTCTCTTAAGTCCGACTTACGCTTGACTGTAGATTTCTAATAGGTTTTCCTGTAATCTACAGGTAGAGGGCTATCT
The DNA here is from genome assembly GCF_023078275.1 of Leguminivora glycinivorella. Lineage (NCBI taxonomy): Eukaryota > Metazoa > Arthropoda > Insecta > Lepidoptera > Tortricidae > Leguminivora > Leguminivora glycinivorella. The sequence continues at coordinate 2,566,551 of NC_062997.1, read as the reverse complement.
CGTGTATTTTTTTGAAAATTTTACGCTAAGTAGTTTCGGAGATAAGGGGGGGAATGGTCATTTTTTGCTTATTTTCTTAAATTACTTCTAAATTACCAAAATAAAAACTATAAAAAAAATATATTTGAGATGCTTATAAAATGCTCTTTCATTTGATATGTAGCACAATATAGTTCTAATAACTTTGATTTTTAATTTTCAATTTTACCCCCAAAAGTGGCCCCTATGATTAAATTTCGTTTAATTTCATTTAATTATATTACATGTCCGTCTTTGGGCCACTTGTTTACATACGTGTGCCAAATTTCAAGTAAATCGGTTTAGTAGTTTCGGAGAAATCGGCTGTGACAGAGGGACAGACAGACACGCGAGTGATCCTATAAGGGTTCCGTTTTTCCTCTTTGAGGTACGGAACCCTAAAAATTATGTGTAAAGTGTTCGAAACGTCGGGATGAATTGTAAATTCATTATATGCGATTTAATCCGTTTCCATAGTTTTATTTCATGAGTAACTATCGCGGTAACCGAAGTCAAAGGTTTATTATTTTTTGCTTTTTAGTTTGTCCGTGTTTTGTACATACATACATACATACATACAATCACGCCTGTATCCCATAAGGGGTAGGCAGAACACATGAAACTACTAAAGCTTCAGTGCCACTCTTGGCAAATAAGGGGTTGAAAGAAAACTGTGACATTGCAGTGACAGGTTGCCAGCCTCTCGCCTACGCCACAATTTAACCCGTATCCCATAGTCGCCTTCTACGACACCCACGGGAAGAAAGGGGGTGGTGAAATTCTTAACCCGTCACCACACAGGCAATTTTAATAATTAACTTTTACTTATATACCTACAGGTTTGTACGGAAGCCTCAGTGTGCGAGACCAACTCGCACTAAGCCGGTTTTTTAATAGACGAGACCAAAAAGCTGAAATATCACGAAGTGAATGAGTATTTACCATTGCCAGTTTTTAAAACAGGAGTACGCGTACGTACCTTTTCTCCTAATAACCAAACCACAAAATTAAAATTTTGAAAAACACCCCGACATAGTGAACTGATTTTCATGAAACATGGCTAAGAACACTCCCGACTAACTCAGCTTTCAGACAAAAAAAACTTAATCAAAATTGGTTCATCCGTTCGGGAGCTACGATGCCATAGACAGACACACAAACAGACAGACACTCCAAACTTATAACACCCCGTCGTTTTTGCGTCGGGGGTTACAAATGAAAACGCTCTATCGTGGCCGTCCCGTGTGTACCAGCCTAAGACGCACTAGCGTACATGGCGTTACACGATTTAGTGCATTTAGGATACATGTACGAATTTAAAGTTATTTACCTTATCTGATGCTAGTACTTGACAAGCTTGAAGTGAACACTGTGTTGTGTCAAGTTAGCCAATTTAATGTTAGGCTTCGGTGAGAAAGTAACATGAGGAAACCGAATTAATTTCAACCGCGCATATCTAAGGCCAAAAGAAAGAATAGTTATTTGTTTTACAAGATTGCAATTTCTTGTTTTAGCGCCCGTGCCAATATTGACACCCGAGCTTATAGTACGGGGAAATTAGCTAAAATTACGGCATAATTAATGGAAGATTTTTTAAATTGGAATATGTACGTTATAGACAAAGTTATTTTTCATCAACCCTCCCCACTCCTCCCCCCTCTGCGTCACCCCTCTACCCTCCCCCTTAAAGTGCCGAAAATGCGGTTTTTCTCGATTTCTGACAAAACTGTTGAAGATACAGAAAAAGCGCGTAGGAACGAAGTAATCCTTAATAAATTTACTACAAATCATTCATTGACAGTTTGGTTCTAGCACTTATAGTTTTCGCGTGATCCATCACGAAAGTTGGTCCTTTGCTGCAATTTTCTTTAATGAATGTTAAGTTTTCGCCCAAAATGCTTACGAAATCGTCGAAATTTGTTTGATATGACTAAAATATTGTAAACTCATGACTAAAATAAAATTAAGGGGGAAAAAATCACTACCATGATGCGGAGGGTTGATGAAAAATAACTTCGGCCTATAATGTACATATTCCAATCAAAAAAAAACTTCCATTAATTATGCCAAGATTTTCATACATAACTTTCCAGGAGCAACGTACTATTATAGATACCATATAGCTTCTTTCAAATAAAGTAAAACTACCGAAATCGGTTAATATTATAAAAAATTTAACCTGAAACCCCAACATACTATACAGGTCACGCAAATTAATTAGCGAATTCACCGAGAGATGGCGCTGTACACAATAATACTCATCATTGTAGTACAATACATACTGCATACAGTCTTTAGAGTTAAATATCTAACAAACGAGATTATTTTTAACTATTGAAAGTTTGTACGGAACCCTCGGCGGGTGGCCGTTGGTCTTATAATTCTATCTATATAGATAGTAGAGGAAATTTAGGAGTTTCAACTCAAAACTTGTCAAAAATCGATGAAAACCGTGTGAAGCCCCCTAAAGTACGTGTCCAGATATTTAGAGCACCCCGCGCGTTCCGATGTATCTGGCGACTGTTCCACAATGTACATACAGGCCGTATATTGTAAGATATAAATCATGTAGCTAGTTAGATGGTTAATGCAGATTTCTTGGCCGATAAATCTACGTTCGCCCTTGTTAGAGATTTCACTAGCAGTAAGACTACACACTGGTATAAAGGCGTTCACACAATGACTTAAGAGCGTTCACATACAGACACTTTAAGGATGATCATCAAAATTATTTGGTACTTCCTGAACTCTTCTTAGGTTACACACGCTGCACTGAGAGAAAATACAACCAGTTTTCATGTTCGTTCAACAAGTTTTTTGGTTAAAATAGCGCCTACGTGCTCTTTGGTTCAAACAACAAGCTACTTGTCATTTGAATCGGCAATATATTTGAATCAACAAGTCGATTTTATAAAAACAACCTGACACATATTGTTTTAAACATACGTTTGGCTGATTCAAACGGATAAACCGCAACAAGTCGAACTTGTTAAATTTCACAATGCAAATTTCTCTCAGTGTGGCATAAAGGCGTTGACACAATGAGGTAAGGGCATTCACATACTGACGCACGTTTCGTCACTGACTCACTGATAATCATCAAAATTATTAGGTAATTCCTGAAGTCCTAGAAAGCTAAAATTTGGTATGTAACCTACCGTCAGGACAAACATAACAAAAAAACACTGGCACTTAGACTACACACTGGTATAAAAGCGTTCACACAATGACTTAAGAGTGTTCACATATCGTCATATATGAAGATTTATGGATGATCATCAAAATGATTTGGTACTTCCTGAACTAGTAGAAGGCTAAAATTTGGTATGAAACCTACCAGTACACTAATAGGTAATAATTTAAAAAAAAACACTGGCATAAGGGCGTTCACACAATGACTTAAGAGCATTCACATACAGACACATCGTCATATGAAGCTTTATCTTATACTTTTAAACGAGCAATTCTTGTATATTTATTTATTTATTTATTTATATTATATATTTATTTACACTGACGATCTCGGAAACCGCTCTAACGATTTCGCAGAAATTTGTTATGTGGGGGTTTTTGGGGGTGAAAAATCGGTCTAACTTATCCTTAGGTCCCGGAAAACGCGAATTTTCGAGTTTTCATGCGTTTTTCTTCGCGCGCCATCTCGTGTGCAGTAGTTGTACTGTTAAGACAGAATTCTTTCGGTTGATGTAAGTACTATTTATTGCAAACACTAGATGGCGACACAGGTCAAGGCTAAAACGAATAGAAAAATACACTATTTGAGTTTTTGTGGCGAAATGCGCGCCATCTCGTGTGGAGTAGTTGTGTTGTTAAGGCTGAGAATTCTTTCGCTCGATGTAGGTACTATTCATTTTTGAACTAGATGGCGACACATGTCAAGGATACGAAACAGAACCGAGCGAAGCTCGGTTGCCCAGATATTGATATTTTAAAAGCCGATTTCTGGAAGTAACTTGCAGCTTCGAGAAATACGCCCCTGTTCTGTAGAAATGGCTACAGTTGTATGAGATACCTCATAAGACCTAAATCCATACTAATTCCATATTCCATAGTAATATTATAAATGGGAAAGTGTGTGTGTCTGTTTGTTTGTCCGTCTTTCACGGCAAAACGAAGCGACGAAGTGACGTGATTTTTTTAAGGGGAGATATTTGAAAGGATGGAGAGTGACGTAGGGTACTTTTTGTCTCTTTCTAACCCCCCCACCTCCCTAAAATGAGTGGTGGAAGTTCGTATGGAGCATTCCACAATTTTCGAATTTAACGCGAGCGAAACCGCGGGTAAAAGCTAGTTTCCTATAAGGAAGTGCTAAAACGAACAACAATAATTAGTAGGAGGTAGGGCATAGCGAATGATATTCCGCTTTGTGTGGTAGGGCACAGCACAGCGGATATCGTCTCGCTCGAATCTAGAGCAGAGCCCAACTGGGGTAGTACCTCCGCCTTACAGAAGACCGCAGCCAAATAGCACTAGACCCTACTCATAGTGTTGTGTTCCTGCCGGTGAGTAAGGCTGCCAGAGCTCAACGAGGGTGCGGTGTGCTGATGACGGGAGGACTTACGGAACTAACTTGTTCCGTCTATTGTCCTTTGAGTCGTCGGCAACCCGAACCCTCCTTGGAACTTGTACACTCCTTTTTGCTGTGTACTTAACACAGCAAAAGGGAGTGTACAAGTTTCTAATGGGGTGGCAACGCGCATGTGACACTGTTTGAGTTGCAGGCGTCCATAGGTTACGGTGACCGCTTTACATCAGGCGGACCGTATACTTGTTTGCCACCAACGTAGTATAAAAAAATAATAATAATAATAAGCAAACCACTCGGCTGAGATATCTGTAAACTTTCTCCATTAAAATCTAATTGCAAATAAATTATAAACTGGGCGACGTTTAATATTGTAAAGTGAGCTACAGTATTTTGCTGTAGGCAGTCCATTTGATATGTCACGAATTGACGAGTCGAATACGGGGTGTAATTTTTATAACAGGCAATACTTTATGGGCATTTTTATATTAAATGAAAAAATGGAAAAATTTACGCTTCCGGCGGGACTTGAACCCGCATCATTTGCAATCCGTGCAAGGCTCTTAACCAATTGAGCTATGGAAGCCACGCCGGACATCGCAAATCTTTCCATGCCTTTCCTTATGTACACACGTCTTGGGGTGACGTCTAGCGCCATCTACCGACAGACTATTACATCTTGTAACGGCACTGGAGTCTCAAGTTATATTGAGAATTCACCAGTAACAATGTGCTAACCCATACTAAATTTATTTTTTCACCGTGGCTTTGAATGATCCTAAAGATTTTAAACATGCATTTTCAATTTAAAAAGAGGCAAAAAATGTATATGGCTTTTGCAATTTTTGGAGATTTCTTTTGCATACAAATGGGTGATTCTCTGTAAGGATGTTCAACAAACAGTCCCCTGGCAATGATTTTTTAAAATATTTATTTATAACATCAGAAATAGTTTGTATAATTTAATTAAGGCAAATGGGTTTTATTAAATTATACTAACTATTTGGGATTTCATTAATAAATATTTCAAAAAATCATTGCCAGGGGACTGTTTGTTGAACATCCTTACAGAGAATCACCCAAATAAGACAAGACAAGAATAAATAGTGGTGTAAACTTCAGTAATGCGTTTTTGCCCGAGTACGGCACTGGTCCCACCGCGAGCTAGTAAACTATGAGCTATCGGCTATAAAAATGAACAAAAGATAATCACTGCCGTGTAAATAAAAGAGACACGGCGATGAGCTATCAATATACGAGACAGCGGTGAGCTATCAATATCGCCGTGTCTCTTTTATTTGCACGGGATTGCTTATCTTTTGTTTGTTTTTATAGCCGATAGCTCATAGCTTACTAGTTCGCGGTGGGACCAGTGCCTAATGACGAAAAACAGTTTTAGTTAAAGATGTAGAAAGACGTTTTGCAAGCCACCATCGCGCCCGTGTACGCGTGTACTATATATATTCTATGGTAACAACTAACTCAAAATATACACTTTCTTTAAACAGAAATTAACTACAGCTTGTCAGGACGTCGCCGTTGACGGATACGTTGAGGAGGATATCGTCATCATCATCACTAGTAATCCTTTCCCCATCCCGGGTATCCTTTCTTTCTTCTTTCTTTCTTTTTACTTTTTTTTTCTTTTCTTTAGACTTATACAACCTCTTTTTATTGAATTTCGTTAACTTTAAGGGAAGATTCTTTAGATCAAATACAATTCATTTCTCTAAGAAACTAGCGTCTTAACTCTTACGGTTATCGAGTTATTAAAAAAATAAAGATAATTACTGAACACGTATGTGACAGCTTTTACCACTTCCCGATGTTATTTGTTTTGACATGTGCCGTCAATCACTTGACACTAACTTGAATGTTATTCTTAAGGGTATCTCACACTAATAAATTCATTTATTATGTATGAAAATGATGAAACATATTTTTTTGCGAATTTAACTAAAAGCGATATACAGGGTGGTTCCTGATAATGAACCTAACGACGTGTCGAATTTAACGGAAAACAAAAAAAACACGGTGTATTGACCGGGATATACGAGGGTGGTTTGATAAGTAACTTGGTTTGATATGATAAAAAAAGAATATAAGTGTTATATATATTTTATTTTTCTACGTAATCTCCCCGAAGTTCAACGCACTTATCCCAACGCTTCTGCAACTTCTCGATGCCTTCACAGAAATGGGTTTCTTCCAGGTCTTCAAAATATGCGTCTACTTCTAATACCACCTCGTCATTAGATTGAAACTTTTGGCCTGACAGAATTTTTTTGAGTTTTGGGAATAGATAATAGTCTGAAGGAGCTATGTTTGGCGAATAAGCAGGGTGCGGAAGCATTTCAAACCGTAATTCTGCCAATTTTTGTTCAACGAGACGACATGAGTGCACCGGAGCATTGTCATGGTGAAAAATGACCTTTTTTTTTGCCAACCCTGGACGTTTTTCAGCTATCGCTGCCTTTAATTGGTCCAAAAGGGACGCATAATATGCCCCTGTGATAGTTTTTCCCTTTTCAAAATAGTCTATAAAAATAATCCCTTTTGCATCCCAAAACACTGACGCCATCACTTTTCCAGCGGATGGGACGCACTTCGCCTTCTTTGGAGCCGACCCACCATGGCTAATCCATTGTCTCGACTGTTGTTTCGTCTCTGGAATATAGTGATGAATCCAGGTTTCGTCCATGGTCACAAAACGTCAAATAAACTCCGCGGGATTTTTATTAAACACCTGCAAGTTTGCAGCAGATGTTTGCATGCGGATACGCTTTTGTTCTGGAGTGAGAAGCCGCGGCACCCACCTTGCACTAAGCTTTTTCATGTGCAATTCATTATGCAAAATAAAATGTACCCGCTCCGTCGAAATGCTTGAGACTTCAGCTAACTCACGTATTTTCAATCGTCGATCAGCTAAAACTAGATCTCAGATTTTATCGATGATTTCTGGTAAAACCGCCGTTTTCGGAGCACCTGGTCGGAGTGCATCTTCAGTGCTAGTTCTACCACGCTTGAACTCATTTACCCAAAGTCAAACTGTTTCGTACGAAGGACAAGAGTCGCCCAACGTAGGAGAAATCCTTTCATGAATTTCTTTTGCCGTTTTCCCTTCCAAAAAAAAGAATTGAATCACACCACGAACTCCAATTTTCTCCATTATACCGATTTAAGTTGATAATTTTTTTCCGACAGCTGTCAAAACTAAAATTCCCGCCGACAATTACTTTGATGCCACGGATTAAATATAGTTAGTTTTCAAACTTTATGAATAAACAGAAAGTTACCACTAACGCCATCTATTAGTACCCGAAACAAGTTACATATCAAACCGCCCTCGTAGACAGTGATTACCTTTTTGATTTTTCTCGAGCTTTCAATATTTCAACGGAGTTGCATGCATCATGATCACGGAAAACTTTTTTTTTTTTGTTTTTTTTGTTTTTTGTAGTATCCTTCCTAGTTTAGGACTCACCAGGAGGCCGGCCGCGTCTCCTGGGCGTAGGGGGCCGTTTGAGACTCAGGTCTACCGGCTCCATCTGCACCGGGGGGCCGCTAGCCTGCAACAAATTGACCGTGTTATATTACATCCTGTATACTGTCACACCTCGGACACTGGCGATCAAATATATGAAAGAGGCGCGTTCCTAGCACACAGTCGAAGCTCGTGCAGGTGGACGCGTACCATGGTTGTATGAGTGAGATATGACAGGTCGACTGGTCGCGTTTTTTAATAAATCTGACATTTCACGAGCATAGCTTAAAAAAATTGGCCTTTAAAGGAGAAAATTCGGACATACAAGCAAATTTTTTGTTTGAAAGCTGAATCAGTCGGGAGTGTTCTAAGCCATGTTTGATGAAAAGTAGTCCACTAAGTTGGGGGTTTTTTCAAAATTAAAATTTTGTGTGACAAACGACTACGGAACCATAAACATGGCCCGACATGATTATTCAGTTTTTTCCCCAAATAAATACCTCCAAATCATCCGCTTGAACGAAATATTTATACGCGCCATTGCACTTTTGCAAGCATAAATATCAAATAATCCATATTATGTTAAGAGGCAAAGTAACTTTAAACCTACATAAATAACATACAGCGTGTAAGCCTTATACGGACGATAAATTAAACCAAACATAAAATTCATTTATTCAGAAGTGTTTTTGAGTTACTTTTAAATTTCACCCCATAATTCATTTTCAAAATTTTAGCAGCAATGTATACTGTCAAACATGGTGGCGATGACAACTGTCCACGAGCGTTAACGTGAGTGTGTTTGCATTACATTGCGGGTCGAATTATTATTTATGGACAAATTTTTAACCCCCGACGCAAAAACGACGGGGTGTTATAAGTTTGACGTGTCTGTCTGCCTGTGTGTGTGTCTGTCTGTGGCATCGTAGCTCCCGAACGATTTAGATTTAGTTTTTTTTGTCTGGAAGCTGAGTTAGTCGGGAGTGCTCTTAGCCATGTTTCATGAAAATCGGTCTACTATGTCGCGGTCGGGGGTTTTTTCAAAATTTTAAGTTTGTGATTAGGTTATTTAAGTTCAATTTAAAGTAAAAGTTATCTAATTACATTTCTTATGCCCTATACTTACCACCGTTAAGAGATTTGCTCGTATCAGCTTTACACGCTGTATACGAGTGTGGGTTATTTCGGTTCAGGTTCGTTTGACTCTTAAATCAAATAGAACTAGACATTATTACATCTATTACCATTTAGCGTTTAACGTAAGTAGTGATTTAAATAAACCGCTTAATATTGCAATTATTTCAATTATAATGATTTGTTAATTCCAGGGTTCGGTCAGAGGAAGCTATCAAGAATCATTAAATCATTTATTCAATTACAATTAATGTTTTTTTTTTAATTAATGCAATTACTTATGTAGAAAGTGTTGTGTGAAAAAAGCGCTGGTAGCCTAGCGGTAAGTACGTGCGACTTTCGTTCCGGAGGTCGCGGGTTCGAATTCGAACCCCGGCTCGCACCAATGAGTTTTTCGGAATTTATGTGCGAAATGTCATTTGATATTTGCCAGTCGCTTTTCGGTGAAGGAAAACATCGCGAGGAAACCGCACTAATTCCAATAAGGTCTCGTTTACCCTTCGGGTTGGAAGGTCAGATGGCAGTCGCTTTCATAAAAACTAGTGCCTACGCCAAATCTTGGGATTAGTTGTCAAAGCGGACCCCCAGGTTCCCATGAGCCGGGGCCAATGCCGGGATAACACAAGGAGGTGGATGACTTATGTAGAAAGTGTTCTGGTGTTTCGGGTGTCCATAGGCGGCAGTGATCGCTTACACCTGTCTGCTCGTTTGCCTCCTATCCCATAATAATAACCTAACCACAAAATTAAAATTGTGTAAAAACCCCCGACCGCGACACAGTAGACCGATTTTCATAAAACATGGCTAAGAACACTCCCGACTAACTCAGCTTTCAAACAAAAAAAACGAACTCGAAATCGGTTCATCCGTTCGGGAGCTACGATGCCACAGACAGACAACACAAACAGACAGACAGACAGACACGTCAAACTTATAACACCCCGTCGTTTTTGCGTCGGGGGTTAAAAATAGATTTGGAAAGTATACTCTGTCAAACAAGTCTGTCAGTAAATAAGAACAAAGACTAACCTAACCACAAAATTAAAATTTTGAAAAAACCCCCGACCGCGACCTAATGGACCGATTTTCATGTAACATGGCTAAGAACACTCCCGACTAACTCAGCTTTCAAACAAAAAAAAACTAACTCGAAATCGGTTCATCCGTTCGGGAGCTACGATGCCACAGACAGACAACACACACAGACAGACATACAAACAAACAGACAGACAGACAGACACGTCAAACTTATAACACCCCGTCGTTTTTGCGTCGGGGGTTAAAAATAGATTTGGAAAGTATACTCTGTCAAACAAGTCTGTCAGTAAATAAGAACAAAGAAAACTATATGCATCCTTTTCTTTAGGGTGCTAGAGAAAAGGATACCTATAGTTTTCTTAGTTCTTATTTACTGACAGACTTGTTTGACAGAGTATATTATCAGTATTATTGGTTCACTATTGCCTTGCAGAAACTTTTATCGCATAAGGTCACACGGGTGACGGGGCTAAAGCAAGTGTGAGGTTAAAGCGACTAATTGATTTTTTTCATATTCTACTGATTTTGGTAAGACGTGCCATCTGTCGAAGACTAGAGAAATTATTGCTTTTTAGGGTTCCGTAGTCAACTAGGAACCCTTATAGTTTCGCCATGTCTGTCCGTCCGTCCGTCCGTCCGCGGATAGTCTCAGTGACCGTTAGCACTTACAAAGCTGAAATTTGGTACCAATATGTATATCAATCACGCCGACAAAGTGGTAAAATAAAAAATGGGAAAAAAAATGTTTTTTTTTAGGGTATCCCCCCCCCCCTCCCTACATGTAAAGTGAGGACTGTTTTTAGGGTTCCGTACCTCAAAAGGAAAAAACGGAACCCTTATAGGATCACTTTGTTGTCCGTCTGTCCGTCCGTCCGTCCGTCTGTCAAGACCCTTTTTCTCAGGAACGCGTGGAGGTATGAAGCTGAAATTTATATCAATTACTCAGGTCTACTGTCCCTTGAAGCTGTGAAAAAATCAAACTTCTAAGCCAACGCAATCAAAAGATACAGCCGTTTATGCCGCAAATTTTCGACACTTGCAAGGGAATCAAAACCTACAGGGTGCTTCCCGTGAACTCAGAATCTTGAAATTTGGTACGAAGCAACGTCTTATAGCATAGATAAAGGAAAAATTACGAAAACCATAAATTTTTAGTTACATCACATAATATATTTTTTTTTAATAATTGTAAACCTTGCAGGTTTGTACGGAACCCTCGGTGCGCGAGTCCGACTCGCACTTGGCCGGTTTTTAGGGTTCCGTAGCCAAAATGGCAAAAACGGAACCCTTATAGTTTCGTCATGTCCGTCTGTCCGTCTGTCCGTCTGTCCGTCTGTCCGTCTGTCACAGCCGATTTACTCGGAAACTATAAGTACTACAGTGATGAAATTTGATGGGAATATGTGTTGTATGAACCGCTACAAAATTATGACACTAAATAGTAAAAAAAAGAATTGGGGGTGGGGCCCCCCATACATGTAACTGAGGGATGAAAATTTTTTTTCGATGTACATACCCGTGTGGGGTATCAATGGAAAGGTCTTTTAAAATGATATAAAGTTTTCTAAAAAACATTTTTCTTAAAGTGAACGGTTTTTGAGATATCAGCTCTCAAAGTCGTAAAAAGTATGTCCCCCCCCCCTCTATTTTTATAACTACGGGGTATAAAATTCTAAAAAAAATAGAGGTGATGCATGCTAATTAACTCTTTCAACGATTTTTGGTTTGATCAAAGTATCTCTTATAGTTTTTGAGATAGGTTGATTTAACTGTAATTTTGGTTTGCTGCTACGGAACCCTTTGTGCGCGAGCCCGACTCGCACTTGGCCGGTTTTTTTTTTCAATCTAACTCCAACGTGTGATATATTGTTGGATAGGTATTTAAAAATGAATAAGGGTTTACTAAAATCGTTTTTTGATTATTTTCGGATATTATCGCTTTTAAAGGAAAAAAAGTGTGTTCCCCCCCCCCTTTAACTTTTGAAACATATGTTTAAAAAATATGAAAAAAATCACAAATGTAGAACTTTATAAATACTTTCTAGGAAAATTGTTTTGAACTTGATAGGTTCAGTAGTTTTTGAGAAAAATACGGAAAACTACGGAACCCTACACTGAGCGTGGCTCGACACGCTCTTGGCCGGTTTTTTCATATGAAGTGTAAATGGCGCCCCTGAGTAGATTACTGTTGTACTCACAGAGCATTTTTTGCCAGCCGATATTTTCGAGCAACGCGTTGAAATGTCATTTGTTTTGTTTTGTGCCGAAAAAAATATTTCAGGTGGTTTCCAGCTAATTTGCAAGTTCATTCTAGTAAAAAGACAAAACGTAAGCACTTTTGATAATTCAATTCAATTCAAAATATCTTTATTCATGTAGGCCTAATTACAAGCTCTTATGAATAGTTCATTACATATACATTATGATCTTAATCTAACCTATATGTTTAAGCGCTATGTCTTAGAATTCTCATTTTATTGATACAGTTACATTAACCTCAATGTTTTGTGTAAATGGGTGATTGCAACTATTTCTGCAGTCACAATAGCCCCACATTATTTGTATGAAAAATATACACTAGTGAAGCTTCGCGTCGATATCACTGTCGATATTAATTCGATACGTGCATTTCAATTACTTGATTGCATAACATGATTTACCTGTCTGTGACGTATTTTTTAACCCCCGACGCAACGACGCAAAAACGACGGGGTGTTCTAAGTTTGACGTTTCTGTCTGTCTGTTTGTCTGTCTGAGTTAGTCGGGAGTGTTCTAAGCCATGTTTCATGAAAATCGGTTCACTATGTCGCGGTCGGGGTTTATTTCAAAATTGTAATTTTGTGGTTAGGTTATTTTCTTAACGTTTTATAAATTAAACGCCCGAAATATAAATAACTATGACATCTTTATTAAGGAAATTTCGCTTAATATGATAGCTAACGGGATGTCCTATCATCGGCTTACGGGACACCCTGTATATTACATTGACCACAAGATTAATTATTTATCCGTGGACAAACAAATGAAAAACACCACTTCCTGTTAAACATCATAATTATTTGCCATGCTTATTATTGCATAAAACATCCATAATTATGATGATTTGTTTCAATAACCGCTTGGAAATGCAGTAATGGATGACATTATGCCGCGTGTGCAAAAACTATGTGGTTTTAGCAACAGTGTGGGGTGTGATAAGATATTCTGTTACATATTTATAATGTCGTTTATCGTCAGGTGAGAATACGTTGGCAGGCCTACGTCAATCGCTCGCGGTCGCGCGTTAAGACGATACGGTAGGGATCAATTCTCCATACAAACGCTCTCGACTATTTCCTCCCTGGTTTTTGAAGATAGAGTAATGATTTTTTCAACACAGATTGTTATTATTTTTATCTGTGTCGGACCGTTTTGATTTTTTTGATATTATGCTTTTAAAAGACTCTAGAGCCAATCAAAAATTTCCAAAAACGGCCTTCTTCATTGTGGTGCAAAAAAAAGGTGTGATACTCAAGATTGGTAACAATTAACCAAAAAAGCTAAACGGTCCGACATAGATTATTTCATTGTTATTCAGATTCTCAAATTTCGTTCTGATTGATTAAGTTTTGAAGGAGGAAAGAGTCGAGAGCGGAACCTCGATTTTAAAGATTTTTTTGAAATATCTTTTGACTGAGTTGTTCTTAATGGACAATTTTTTTTCGATAAATCTAGTTAATAACACTTGTATATTTAACTAAAATTCCCAAGTTGAAAGGGGGGCTCCTTTCCATTTTAGCATTTTTGCTACCGTATCCTCTTAAGTACCTACCTACACGCTAGCCGTTCATTCGAATGAACAAGTGGCCGAGGTGCGCCACGCGCCTTTTCCTGTGTAGTCGTGTGGCACATACCTACTATTCTTCTGAGTTTTACGTAGTAACTTGTTAGTATTAGTTAAATAAAGTAAAGTTAGTATTTATATGTCGTTCTCCGGGCAAGTGAAGGATCTGTTACGTTAATAACTCATTAATAATCTGTGACGTTGGTTACATACGCCACTTCCACGTTTTTCGTACAAAAACGTCAGCGAGAGGGTAGCGCTACACTTTTGGTAGACTCTTGGCTAGATGGCGCTAATACTACGTTTAAATACATATCAAGTTAAGAAATTGTGAAAACCGAGGTTCAAAAGTCAGATGGCGTGGCAGTCTATAGGTATAGATTATAGATACAATATGATTACACAATTTCAAACCCCGACGCAAAAACTACGAGGTGTTATACCTAAGGTTGACGTGTCTGTCTGTCTGTGGCATCGTAGCTCCCGAACGGATGAACCGATTTAGATTTAGGTTTTTTTTATTTAAAAGGTTTGTCGGGAGTGTTTGATGGAAATCTGTCCACTATGACGGGGTTTTTTTTTTCAAAATTTAAATTTTATTTTGACAGTAACTCTCTATATACTTGATATTTGTAAATCAGTCATTTAAGCACTAGATTACCTTTAATGCAACACATTTTTTTCATACATAACCCGCGTTTCTTCATACGGGGCCTTAAAAACTAAATTTATGCAGGCAATTAGCCGCGTATATGGTAGTAGGAATAAATGCAGTAAAAACTGCAACTGTATAGCGTGACGGTGGTTGTTACGTACAATAATATGTATACATTTCCCTCAATTGCTCATAGGTTAACTGGAAGAGAACAACGTGAAAAGTTGACCTTTTTAAAAAAATGAATTTTGAAAAAAACCCCGACAAAGTGGACCGGGATTCATTACTCCCGACAGGCCCAACTAATTCAGCTTTTTCATCTTAATATGTTCATCCGCTAAGCTACGATGCCACAGACTAGACACATACACACAGAC
Organism: Leguminivora glycinivorella; assembly: GCF_023078275.1. Lineage (NCBI taxonomy): Eukaryota > Metazoa > Arthropoda > Insecta > Lepidoptera > Tortricidae > Leguminivora > Leguminivora glycinivorella. The sequence goes on along the minus strand of NC_062997.1, from coordinate 2,551,479 downwards.
AGTCAGACAGACACGTCAAACTTTTAACACCCCGTCGTTTTTGCGTCGGGGGTTATATAATATATCGATACACGATTTAAGGAAATCGGCTCGATAGAAAAAAATTGTAAAGATTGGTCTCGAGTTCGTCATTAATCGGTTCTATGTCGTTCAATTATTCACTTAGTTGTAATTAATTGATAATAATTCATAATTCATTTATTTGCATAAGATAGTGTGCATGCAGGTTTACATATTTTACATAAAAGTGAGTATCAACTACCTCGTCGCAGTGATGATTAAAATTACAATAACAAAAATATACATATCTAAAACACTTACGAAACATATTGCACAAATAATGCATCTTTCTATTTTATTTTAATATTTTTCCGTACTTTTCGTATCTAGCAGCCCTGTTTTAGTGCCATCGCGCTCCTTCTTACTCCCATGCGAATAGACAGTGTACGCTAGCGTCACGGTCATTGGGTGTTGTCAGCGTCTTAAGCTCGCCTTTTGTTATCATTCTTTAAAATAAATAAAGTCACAAATACTTTCAAACTCTAATTGGAACGTTTCCCGTGTATCGTGTAACCTAAAAACGACTAAACGTGTTCGTGTGCGGCCTTAGCGTATACAAGATGCTTACTTGATCTTGCGGTGTGGCCCCAGTTACAGCGGAATGTAGAGCTATAGCACAGTATAATAAAGAGTACTATCGTACAGTATGGCCACTCCTGCTCCCCGCTGAAAGTGCTGATCACCCCCTCTCGGTTACCTCACAGTTACCGCCTGTCAAAAACGCGAACAGTCGACCTGTCATATTTCACTCATACAAACATAGTACGCGTTCACCTACACGAGCTAAGACTGTGTGCTAGGAACGCGCCTCTTTCATATATTTGATCGCCAGTGTCCGAGGTGTGCCTTAGCGTATACAAAATACTTACTTGATCTTGCGGTGTGGCCCCAGTTACAGCGGATTTTAGAACTATAGAGATATAGAGATAGACAGACCAACAGACGCAGACGATGAGAGACAGATATAGAGCAAAACAGACTTGGACAGACAGACAGATATACACATAGAGAGACAAGGACAGACGGACAGCCAGGTAGACAGTAAGACCAGCCACAAAGACAGACAGGGAGACAGTCAGATTAACAGATAGACAGGCAAACAGATTTACTTCCTCATTTATAAAGCATTTCATTTCCGCTGACAAGAACCTCACAATATCGCAACTCTGATTGCGCTCGGTGAGATAGCCAGATATGGACAGACATACTTAACAAAGACAATAGACATACAAACAGGCAGACATACAAATAAGATACCTAAGCATACAGACAGACGGACGAACGAACAAACGCACAGACAGACAAACAGACTTTTCCTGCATCATATAACCGACATACAAAAACAGATAAAAGTTAGGTACATTTATAATATCAGTACTCAGTGGATACCGTTAGTAGGTATAATTTTAGTCGCTAACAGTAGAGCCTCACCACAATATCGCAACCATGGTTGCGCAACCGTGCCAAACCGCGCCCGTCGGCATATTTATGCCATCTTCCCTTCACACAGTCATAAAAACAAGACAGACAGACAAACAGACAAAAAGAGAGGCTCAGAAACAGACAGTAAGAGACAGGCTCCGATACATACAGACAGAATGGCAGACAGAGGCTGATGTCATACTAATATTTATACTTTCCCGCTTACATTAGAGCCTCACCACTATATCGCAACCATGATTGCGCAACCGTGCCACACCACGCCCGTCGGCATATTTGTGCCATCTTCCCTTCTATGCAGTTTCTGCATATTGAGAAGTTATCACTTGGTAATATCTTACCAACATTGAAAAGCTGCGACGACGGTAACTTGTAAAGCAGTGTATTGAGGTTAAATTAGATATTTTCACAACTTACAACTCCGTAATCTCCGTAAAGATAGATAAAGTCAAAAAACCGGCCAAGAGCGTGTCCCACGCTCAGTGTAGCTCGGAAAACTACGGAACCAGTTTTCCGTATTTTTCTCAAAAACTACTGAACCTATCAAGTTCAAAACAATTTTCCTAGAAAGTCTTTATAAAGTTCTACTTTTATGATTCTTTTCATATTTTTTAAACATATGGTTCAAAAGTTAGAGGGGGGGGACGCACTTTTTTTTCCTTTAGGAGATCAACAATAAATTGCTCTGATAATTAGGTTAGATTAAGATCATAATATATATGTAATGAACTATTCATAAGAGCTTGTAATTAGGCCTACATGAATAAAGATATTTTGAATTGAATTGAATTGGAGCGATTATTCCCGAAAATATTAATATTATCAAAAAACGATTCTACTAAACCCTTATTCATTTTTAAATACCTATCCAACAATATATCACACGTTGGGGTTGGAATGAAAAAAAATATCAGCCCCACTTTACATGTAGGGGGGGTACCCTAATAAAACATTTTTTTCCATTTTTTATTTTTGCACTTTGTTGGCGTGCATATTGGTACCAAATTTCAGCTTTCTAGTGCTAACGGTTACTGAGATTATCCGCGGACGGACGGACAGACAGACATGGCGAAACTATAAGGGTTCCTAGTTGACTACGGAACCCTAAAAACTTACCTCGGAACCATCAACATCAACACCAATATATAGTCGTATAGATGGCGCTAGGCGCGTTATTCGTTGATTGGCGGATAAGAATATAGACCAAATTGTCAAAACTGACGTTCAAAAGTTTTCATAATGTGTCGAGAGATGGCAGTCTATGCACTATATATGACTACACATTTTACTTTGACAGGAATCTCTATACTTGTTCACATTATCCGATCATTCCGATCCGATATCGGATGTAAGAAGGATCAAGTAGGCAACAATTTTGACAGCGCCGCCGGTGTAAATGTTATTAAAATAAAACATCAAACTTCGATGAAATTAAGTTTAACCCTTGCAAAGGCAGGGCTATTAAATTCGTTGGCAACTTATTCTAAATAAATAAATATTTTTTTTATTTTTTTTTATCTAAAAACACTTATATACTATTTTATTACATTTGAACAGCGAGCGAAAACCGCTAACGGTTTATCTGCCGCCGTTGTCGCTCGTATTAATAAATATTGACGTGATTTTTTAAATAGAGATAGTTGAAAAAATGGAGAGTGACATAGGCTAGTTTTTGGTACCTTCTAACCACCCACTTCCCTAAAATGGGGGTATGGAAATTTGTATAGAGCATTCCGCACTTTTTGAATTTACCGCGAGCGTAGCGGCTAAAGTTAGTAGTAAACGCTATATTTAATTTAGGGAACAAATCAAATTATTTTATTATATCATTTACTTGTCAATACATATTAGAAAAAAACACAAAACAAAGACTTAAATATACCTAACTTAAACTAAACAATTTAATATAATTCTTATACACAACTTAAAACTACACAAATCCATACTTCCATCCATCCTACTAATATTATAAATGCGAAAGTAACTCTGTCTGTCTGTCTGTCTGTCTGTCTGTCTGTCTGTTACGCTTTCCCGCTTAAACCACGCAACCGATTTTGATGAAATTTGGAACAGACAATCTTTAGACCCTGAGACAGAACATAGGCTACTTTTTATTTCGAAAAAAAGGGATGAAGGGGTTGAAAAAGAGGTTGAAAGTTTGTATGGGATTTCTTAATTTTAAATGATAAAACCATGAAACTTTATATTTTAGCACTTGATAAGAAATCATTAAACATATATTTAAAGTCACATACAGGTCGAACGCGATTAATTAACATTATTTTTACCTTTAAAATAAACATGGTGGGAAATAAACATTAACTAAAAGCGGGTAGATTATATTTATTTGTCTACCCCGAAGATTTATATAAATTAATATCGGGTAGTTTTGTGTTGTTTACATCTCCGGTGACATTTTGCTGGGACGTCAGTCTTCCGCGATCACGGCCAGTGCAACCTGGCCGAAACGTTGGGAAAAAAGGTAAAAATAATGTTAATTAATCGCGTTCGACCTGTATGTGACTTTAAATATGTGTACAAAGCGCGAGAACTTAAAGTGTTATATCATTAAACATCTTGATAAGGGATAGGGATAGGGATAGGGATAGGGATAGGGATAGGGATAGGGATAGGGATAGGGATAGGGATAGGGATAGGGATAGCGATAGGGATAGCGATAGGGATAGCGATAGGGATAGCGATAGGGATAGGGATAGCGATAGCGATAGGGATAACGATAGGGATAGCGATAGGGATAGCGATAGCGATAGCGATAGCGATAGCGTTAGCGTTAGCGATAGCGATAGCGATAGCGATAGCGATAGCGATAGCGATAGCGATAGCGATAGCGATAGCGATAGGGATACGGATACGGATACGGATACGGATAATATGGGTATCGTTAGAGGGATACGGATAATGGGTCGGCGGTCTCTTACAATCAATGTGCTCTAAGACGATCGTTGTTTGCTTGCTTGAAGATTACGTTTGCGATAAGTATAAGCAAAATGTAAAAAATTGTAAGGGATAATAGAAAAAAGTACTTTTTACCCACCGATCATAGTGTCGAAATACGGGCTATGTGGGATGTTTATAAAGGTTTCCCCAGCGTATATAGAATTACCTACGCTGTGGTCGATGTGTAATATTTCTACAATCATTGCAAGCAAAAGTATTATGTGCAATCGAAATAATCGCAGATAAATATACCTACAGAGAAACCTAAGGATCCAAATGAAAATCTTAATGAATACTTTTATTACGCGGGCGAAGCCGCGGGTAAAAGCTAGTTAATATATATTTACAAATAGAAAATGCTCCCCAGATCCTCCTCGGAGGGGATGGTGCCCAGTAGGCTGGCAGCGTTGCCTTTTTGAATGGCCAAACTAATTCGCTGGCCAAAGTAGCTGCCAGCCCTCTGGTCACCGGATACGTCAACCAGGCGTTGCGATATTTCTTTCATTATGTTTTTAGCGCTTGGCCCCCACGGCCCAAGAGTTTCTACACCAAAAGGCGCAAATATATATCCGTCACTAAGGGCGGAGTATTTGCGCCTTTTGATTGCTTCTGCAGTTGTCGCCGCAGCTCCAGCATTAGACGAGGTCGCATAGTAAACGTAGTTGTAAAGTATAGTAAACATAGTAATGCATAACTGCATCGTTGCAAGTCTAGGCGTGGCCATTACGACACCGCGATGAGCCTTGTAATTAGTGCTAGCCGGTTATATACACCGCACCCATACAATCACTATAACCTAACGACATTAAAATTTTAAAAAAAACCTCCGACATAGTGGACCGGTTTTCCTGAAACATGGCTAAGAACACTCCCGACTAACTCAGCTTTCAAACAAAAAAAAACTAATTCGAAATCGGTTCATCCGTTCGGGAGCTACGATGCCACAAACAGACAGACACGTCAACTTATAACACCCCATCGTTTTTGCGTCGGGGGTTAAAGATGGCGGAGAACAGAAAAATATCTATATGAATTTGCATGCTAAGCTACTATCAAGGTCGATATAAAACCGGAACAGACAAAGCCTATACTAAAAAGCGAACCCATGAATTTTATGGGCTTTTTAGGTTTAAAACTAGATGGCGCTGTTTCGCAGCCTGGAAGTGGCCAAAATCATGTTTTTCCTAAATATGTCTGCGTGATTTAGTTTTAAGAACAAATGACATGCTTCTTTATTTTAATATCATGATATTACGTCAATACACATTTTGAAAAAAGAAAATGTAGGTGTCGTCAATAGGTGGCGCTAAAAAAATTAGGTACGATTCTTAGGCCCACTTGCATCAACCACTTAACTCAGGGTTAGTGGGCTGTCAACTGTCAAAATTCCATATAAAATGGTGGGTTAACCCTCGGGTTAACAAACCATTTACTTTGGTGCAAGTGGCTCTTAGTATGAAAATTGTAAATCCTATTAATAGGGATTTCTAAACCGGTAGAATTAATCATTGGCTACTTATACAACCCAAGTATCCTTATAAGGGGGCAATCAGTCGCTATTCATCAAAATCTAGCTTGGCTGGGGGCTTCATTGGATAAACTATGGGGACAGAACAAACCATAAATAGTATAAACTAATTCGATAACCTAACCACAAAATTAAAATTTTGAAAAAACCCCCGACCGCGACATAGTAGACCGATTTTCATGAAACATGGCTAAGAACACTCCCGACTAACTCAGCTTTCAGACAAAAAAAAACTAAATCTAAATCGGTTCATTAGTTCGGGAGCTACGATGCCACAGACAGACATACAGACAGATATACACACAGACAGACACGTCAAACTTATAACACCTCGTCGTTTTTGCATCGGGGGTTATTAATATAACCACAAAATTAAAATTTTGAAAAAAACCCCGACCGCGACATGGTGGACCGATTTTCATGAAACATGGCTAAGAACACTCCCGACTAACTCAGCTTTCAGACAAAAAAAAACTAAATCAAAATCGGTTCATCCGTTCGAGAGCTACGATGCCACAGACAGACACACACACACACACAGAGAGACAGAGAAACAGACAGACAGACAGACAGACAGACAGACAGACAAACAAAGTACAGTAGTTTGGCAGTAAATAAGAAAGATTCAGATTTGACACATTTGTTATTTTACTGGCCTCGGTATGTAATCTACAATATATCTGATGGCTGTACTCGATATACTACTATTGCGTAGCACCTCACAGCCTCATTGTACCCTTCGTCATATAAGGGCACAGTCTAACGATACGATAAGTGACAAATCAATAGTTCAATTACTAGATATCTATCGGCTTATATTCAAATGTACAGAATTGGGCCGCTTGACTTTAGTCTGTCATGAAATCGGGTCTACGCCTACTTTGCATACAATTTCTGTGAATTTGCGCGGTGACGAAACTTATCTCATCATCAGATCGATTGCAAAAGCGTGGAATTCTGTGCATTTTCAATACAGAGCGAGTAGTTTAAATTTCGTTCGAAAACGTACGTTTTAGGTACGTTTTATTTTCGATTTTTAACCCCCAACGCAAAAACGACGGGGTGTTATAATTGATTTGTTTATAATTTGGATGTTTAGATCAGTGGTTCTCAAACTTATTTTCCCATGGAACCCTTTTGGAAAGCAAAATATCTGACGGAACCCTTAAATTAAATGTTTAAAAAATAGTTTAATACAATATTTATACATACATACAATCACGCCTGTATCCCATAAAGGGGTAGGCAGAACACATGAAACTACTACCTAAAGCTTCAGTGTCACTCTTGGCAAATAAGGGGTTAAAAGAAAACGAAACTGTGACATTGCAGTGACAGGTTGCCAGCCTCTCGCCTACGCCACAATTTAACCCATATCCCATAGTCGCCTTCTACGACACCCACGGGAAAAAAGGGGGTGGTGAAATTCTTAACCCGTCACCACACAGGCTCCGTCACCACCAGAGATCGGACGGATTTGCGACATTCTTAGTGACTTACGTTATTTTAATGACTTTTAGTATGAGATGACGCACAAAAATCCGATCTCTGGTCACCACACAGGCTACAATCTTTATTTTAATACAATCTTTATTTTAATAAGTAATCATAATAGTAAAATCAAATCAATAGATTCTAATGTGAGGTATTACATGAAACTGTTATTTTTTATTTTTTAACAATTGGTGAATATTTGGTTTAATGTAAGAGAGTTGAAGTTGCATATCAGGTAACCAAAATTCACTCGGAGCCCCCAGAGAGCCTTTGCGGAGCCCTAGGGATCCGCGGAGCACACTTTGAGAATGGCTGGTTTAGCTTATTGCAATCCGATAAGAAATTTGAATTCAAAGGTTTATTATTTTTTGCTTTTTAGTTTCTCCGTGTTTTGTAACGCGCTTATTTTTGAAGGCGGTTTTTTTTTAAAGTTTATTCAAAATTTTAGTTTTGTGGTTAACCTAATAACCACAAAATCGAAATTGTTTAGATAAGCTGTGTTTAGTAGGGACAAGCGCATTGCGCATTCAATCATGCCCAAAAAAACGGATAAGCCTTTTAACCAAGGCTTCGAAAAGTTGTATTTATCGTGAAATTTATAACGAGATCCGTTTTTTATCGAGACGTATAAATTTAATATCGACGAATTATATCCCATCATCAGGATTGATTGGGGCGAGATAATGTCGCAGCGATATTGACCTTATTGACTACCCGTCCCTCTGTCATTTATATTAGAAATACCAAAATTTAATTTAAAAAAAACCCGACACAGTGGAACGATTTTCATCAAACATGGCTAGAACAGTAAGAGCACTCTCGACTAGTCCAGTTTTCAAATAACAAAAACGAAACCTAAATGGTTTCGTCCGTTCGAAAGCTACGATGTCACAGACAGTCAGACCGACGGACAGACACGTCCAACTTATAACAGTTTAGTTTAGTTTAGTTTAGTTTTATTTATTTCATAATGATAAATTACATTATAAATTATGCTATGTTAACCTATACGAATTTACATTATGATCGTCAATATAATTATTTCACATGCATTCATTCAATTGTATAATATCAATAATAATAATCAAAACAAAAAGAGTTAACATAAAAACGAATTCAAACTAAAAAAATTAATACATAATGGAATACATTTCAAATGAACAAATCTAATAGGTGGGTACACCCCGTCGTTTTTGCGTCGGGGGGTAAAAACTGTACGACGTATGTCGCGGCATGATACTGTCGAGTGCTATCGATGTGGCACCAATCTCGTGATAGCCCTGCAGACCGATGCCATCATCCCACAAGCATGTCTATTCCCCAAAGCCAGCGACCGCCGCCTTCCCGCGCACGCGCGCGGTATCGTTATAACAATGCGTTGCCATGGTTACAGAGCCAAGCAACGCGTTTTCAGTTTTTTCGATACTGCGCGCATGCGCGGAAAGCCGGCGGACGCTGGCTTTGGGGAATAGACTTTTATGTAGGGTTTTAAAGATCTATGCACGAAAGAAATAAGGAAAACTTGTTAAGTTAATGCGTGACATGACATACCTCCATGGTAGTGGGCAGCACGGCGTCCAAGCGACGCCCCGCGCCCTCCCGCTCATCCTAAAACAATAGACAATTTATTAAAAAACGAATAACCTAACCAAAAAATTAAAATTTTGAAAAAGCCCAGACCATAGAGGAATAAGTAGGGGAAGAATTGTAGCTCCATACATCAGTAAATGCGGGTTATTTGTATAGGCATAGTTAAGTGACATCTAGCGACAATCACGCGTCAACCACGCGTCAAATAGCGTGAATATCTCTATTTAATAACGCAAACATTGTGAAACATGGAAAAAATGGACCAGTTACATTTGGCCCCCAGTGGAGATTTGCCCCGCTGTACCTTACGTTTATTTTATGTCTAATACGTGTGTACATTAGAACTGTAGATATATTCCGTCGCAGATTTTTTTTATTATCCACACGTTGGTACAACTACGGCCCGCCTGATGTAAAGCGGTCACCGTAACCTATGGACGGCTGCAACTCAAACAGTGTCACATGCGCGTTGCCACCCCATCAGAAGCTATTTTGCTGTGTTAAGTATACAGCAAAAAGGAGTGTACAAGTTCCAAGGAGGGTTCGGGTTGCCGACGACTCAAAGGACAATAGACGGAACAAGTTAATTCCGTAAGTCCTCCCGTCATCAGCACACCGCACTCTCGTTGAGCTCTGGCAGCCTTACTCACCGGCAGGAACACAACACTATGAGTAGGGTCTAGTGCTATTTGGCTGCGGTCTTCTGTAAGGCGGAGGTACTACCCCAGTTGGGCTCTGCTCTAGATTCGAGCGAGACGATATCCGCTGTGCTGTGCCCTACCACACAAAGCGGAATATCATTCGCTATGCCCTACCTCTTAAAAGATTTCGCCAATATGGTAAAGGAGCCCTAAAAAGCTAGCCAAGATGGTCAAACGACCGCAAAGCTCGTAACAGTGATCTATATCGATCTCGATCATTTAGGCTCGTCCTGCGAGGCCGTGGCGTGGGAACGTAGCATTTCGCGCTTTCACTGCGTCCGCGCATTGGGCTGACATAGATGGCGCCCACTAGACGGTGCAATACCTCTGCGGGGATATGTCGTTTAAAGGCCCCTTATAGTAGTGATCAATTAACTTGTTTGCCTTTACCATGGGGGTGTCAGCTAAGTGCCTATTGGGGGCATCTGTCGACATGTGAATCTTGTCTGTCCACAGGCGAGGACAGCCTGACTTATTTAAAAGTAAGTGAACTAAGTAATAAATGCCAAAAACATTTGATATTGACATCATGATCACCCTCCTTGCGTTATCCCGGCATTTGTCATGGCTCATGGGAGCCTGGGATCCGCTTTGACAACTAATCCCAAGATTTGGCGTAGGCAGTAATTTTACGAAAGCAATTGCTGACCTTTCAACCCGAAGGTTAATTCGACCTTATTGGAATAAGTCCGGTTTCCTACGTAATTTTCCTTCACCGAAAAAGTTCGAATTTGACCTCCGGATTGAAAATCGCACGTACCGCTATGGGCTACTATGCATTTGATATTGACAATTGCTCTAAAATGTATTGTCATATGGATCTCTCGACTTCGCCTCGGCTAGTCTGTGGCTATGAGTAAGCCCATATAATTAAAAAAAAAAACATTGGCTGCATCGAAGTATAATGCTTACTATGCTCAATCTAGCGGAGGTAATCATCGTCTACAAATGATTTACGCATGATGCCAGTGCAGGCGCTGCTCTAGTTTAGAAGGAGCCTCTGAAATCGAATAATGGGCTAGTTTCGTGTGAATTACACTCGAGAGCAATGAAAACGGGCCATTTGTTGAACTGTAATAATGCCCTACTAGGGTCTTCCCAAAACTATCAACGAAGAATCACTTTAAGGCCTAAACTCGCTCGTTAGTCCCATAGAGGAATAAGTAAGGGAAGAGTTGTAACTCCATACATCAGTAAATGCGGGTTATTTGTATAGGCATAGTTAAGTGACATCTAGCGACAATCAGGCGTCAAATAGCGTGGATTATCAGTACCACTACTCGATACTAGGTACGATGGCAACGGTGTCTCGTCTGCCAAAAATTTAATATTAGAACAGTTTACAACTTATATTACAAGCAGAAGGAATTGAAAACAGAATACTGATTAATACTATTACAATAGTGATTGATGTGATGATACTATTACAATAGTATTAATCAGTATAAGCTAATAACCTAACCAACCACAAAATTAAAATTTTGAAAAATACCCCGACCGCGACATACCTCTAGACCGATTTTCATGAAACATGGCTAAGAACACTCCCGACTAACTCAGCTTTCAGACAAAAAAAACTAAATCTAAATTGGTTCATCCGTTCGGGAACTACGATGCCACAGACAGACAAACAGACAGACAGACACGTCAAACTTATAACACCCCGTCGTTTATGCGTCGGGGGTTAAAAATTGGTGAGCATTAGATTTCTCGTTCGTCGCGACATCTATTGGCAAGTAGCAGTACCCAAGTAACATTTTAGTGCTATAATTTTGGTTTTTGACGCCAAAAGCTACTATAGATGTCGTATAAAGGTTTTCGGCGTGACCGCTTGTCGTATAAAAGCCTCCAGTAACACCTTTTAGCTCTATAAGCTTATACCGCTAAAAGGTGTTATTAGGAAGTGATGTAAACGTTTATATCACCATTTTATAGAGCCGCTATAGGCCTGGTCTATAACAGGATCAAATATGACTACTATAGATCTATATTCTTGTATAATAGTGTTAGGAATCACTGCTATGCAATCAATTTGCGCTATTAAGGTTCCCGACAAGCCGCTATAGTTGTTGCGTTATACAGCTAAAAGGTGTTATTAGGAAGTGATGTAAACGTTTATATCACCATTTTATAGAGCCGCTATAGGCCTGGTCTATAACAGGATCAAATATGACTACTATAGAACAATATTATTATATAATGGTGTTAGAAATCACTGTTATGCAATCAATTTGCGCTATTGAGGTTCCCGACAAGCCGCTATAGTTGTTGCGTTATACAGCTAAAAGGTGTTATTAGGAAGTGATGTAAACGTTTATATCACCATTTTATAGAGCCGCTATAGGCCTGGTCTATAACAGGATCAAATATGACTACTATATAACAATATTATTATATAATGGTGTTAGAAATCACTGTTATGCAATCAATTTGCGCTATTAAGGTTCCCGACAAGTCGCTATAGTTGTTGCGTTATACAGCTAAAAGGTGTTATTAGGAAGTGATGTAAACGTTTATATCACCATTTTATAAAGCCGCTATAGGCCTGGTGTATACAGGATCAAATATGACTACTATAGAACAATATTATTATATAATGGTGTTAGAAATCACTGTTATGCAATTAATTTACGCTATTAAGGTTCCCGACAAGCCGCTATAGTTGTTGTGTTATACAGCTAAAAGGTGTTATTAGGAAGTGATGTAAACGTTTATATCACCATTTTATAGAGCCGCTATAGGCCTGGTCTATAACAGGATCAAATAACCTACTAAAGAACAATATTATTGTATAATAGTGTTAGGAATCACTGTTATGCTATCAATTTGCGCTATTAAGGTTCCCAACAAGCCGCTTATAGTATTTTTAGTAGTCGTATTTTAACAGAAATTAAAACCTAACTATACCACTATTTTGGGATATAGTGGCTTTGGAAAACACTGCTACAGTATTTATAGTATGAATTTTTTGAAACGAACGTTTCTAAACAAAGGTATTGTTCCTTTTGTGTTGAGCGGGAGCTTCTGTATTTGCACGCGCTAAGACAACAAGAAGCAACTGTATCCTGATAATTGTAAGGTTCAAATCTGTACAGCAGCAAATTTGAGATAGATTATTTTGGAAATGTGAAGCGATAGACCACACCGCTATAGGTGCGAAAATACAGCGCTTCTAATACTTTGATACTTGATGGTGTAAGTATAGTACATATAGTTATAATAATCATCGGTAATATGTCAGTCTGTATAATAAAAATAACACGTTTAAACAGCGAAACTGCCAGATTAAAAGGTTGATAAGCACCTGGCACCTTAAGGTGTCATCGCAAAGTGACAATAAACACTGATAAGGTTTTTCAATCTGACCGCCATTGTTATGTTTTGTTATAAATACGGTTTACGGTTTGTTTAGTTATTTATGTTATTTTATTTATCAAGACTTGTACCTAATATTTATGTAATTACTATTTATATATTGCTATATACAATTGTTGATTGTTAACAAAATCATTAATAAAAAATAACAGTGATAATATACGTGTTTCATTACTTACAGCACCACCACCAAGTATCAAAGTATTAGAAACGCTGTATTTTCGCACCTATAGCGGTGTGGTCTATCGCTTCACATTTCCAAAATAATCTATCTCAAATTTGCTGCTGTACAGATTTGAACCTTACAATTATCAGGATACAGTTGCTTCTTGTTGTCTTAGCGCGTGCAAATACAGAAGCTCCCGCTCAACACAAAAGGAACAATACCTTTGTTTAGAAACGTTCGTTTCATAAAATTCATACTATAACACTGTAGTAGTGATATGAATAACATTATAGAGCTATTTTGATGTATAATGAAGTTTTCAGGATACGTTTATATAGCTTTGAAAAGCGTTAATAGTCGTTTTCTAATGCCTTTTATATCTCATCGCCGTATACGTCACAATAACTCTTTTATATCACAGAACTGTGGAATAATGGTTTCGGTATCTCTTTTAAAACAATAGCGTTATAGCTGAGTTTACTATATGTTTTATAAAAAAAAAACTGTTTAGAAGATCTTTCTATAGTAAAACATTGAAAACAAGTATTGTTTTCTATATAAAGAACTTATAAGTTAAACTGGATCATAGTTAAAGACTCATGCAACCCTAATTGAATCCACAATGGCGGGCTTATGGCAGTGAATGCGTATGATAAGTGACATAGTCGAACTATAAAAGCGTATGTTTTACTTCTTGGATCCATAGTAGAAACTATGGTGCCAATAATTTTATTGTATTAAATTATATTTATTTATTTTATTCAAAACAGGTATAAATCGAGGGCGCACTTAAAATACTCCATTAAACTAATATTCTTTTAACGGTAAAATTTCCATCGCATACCTTTTTGCAGTAATGATGGAATTATACGAAATCCAAATTATTTTGATTGACACTAAACTTCACAAGTTCACACGCCACTTTTCATAAAGTTCCTCGTTTAGAACTGTTTTTGTTAAATATTACACACATTAAATTATTTTAGAAATTTCATTCATTCGCATTAAAAGGGACGGCAACTGCTATTACAGAACAAAAAACCTGTATAACGGAATCTCAAATGCTACTATAGCATAAATTGATACTATAATAGCGTTACTGTGTCCTCTATATCAACAAATTAGCACAATAGTCATCATCACATCACCATTATAGACCTTAAACGTCACGGATGATACTGCTATAGCCCTATTATATCACTAAATGGCTGCATAATTGCGCCAAATCGGCTCTACAGTACCAATATAGACTATTTATAGGACCATTTAATGTGATTTAATTTGGTGCTCTCGACCACTATAGGACCAGAAATTGTTACTTGGTTACTGATAATTTACGCTAGTTGACGCGTGACTGTCGCTAGATGTCACAACTATGCCTATACAAATAACTCGCATTTACTGATGTATGATTGAGTTACAACTCTTCCCTTAAGTTACGACATGCTTAAGCGTCGTCGCTGATCGCATGCGTAATAATAACGTCGATAGACCATGCGCAGATCCAGGGGGGGGTCATGGGGGTCATGACCCCCCCCCCCCCCCCCTGGAGCCTAGGTTGGCCATACAAATAGACCACGTGACCACCCCGTGGGGCCTGGGCCTTTACCACGTGGATCCGCGCTTGCGATAGACCCGGCCGCGGCAAAAACTCATGATATCATTCAACAAACAATTAGCGCTTATCGATTAATCCAACGAATTAAATCGTAATAGAAGAAAATTATCGATGCGCAACTTTGTATGGATTAGATAACACAGAGTTAAAAGTCGGGCAGAGGTACAATCGATCAGACGGAACAGTGATAAAGAAAATAACCTAATCACAAAATAAAAAAATTGAAAAAACCCCCGACCGCGACAGAACACCGATTTACATGAAACATGGCTAAGAACACTCCCGACTTACTCAGCTTTCAGACAAAAAAAACAAATCCAAATTGGTTCATCCGTTCGGGTGCTACGATGCCACAGACAAACACACACACAGACAGACAGCTGTCTTTTTTTTCAAAATTGTAATTTTCTGGTTATGTCAGATTATGATTTTTCAGATTATGAATTACTAGCCTTTGCCCGCGGCTTCGCTCGCGTTAGAAAGAGTAGCCTATGTCACTCTGCATCCCTTCAACTATCTCCACTTAAAAAAAATTAAGGTAGGCTGCGTCAGGGACACAGCCGCGATGGATAACGTGAAACGTTGTGTGGACCACCGCTACTGAGGAGGGTACGTAACTAACTAGCGAAGGCCGCAGGCCGAGCTGCGGATAGACAGTGCTCCCAGGTATAACAATAATAAGTGTCTAAAAAGCGAAGCGGCGGGCCGGAGGCCCAACGCTGAGCTTCGAAACCCAGCGAAGGGCGAAGGCCGAGCTCCGCGTAGGGCCGAAGGCCCGGAGCGTCCCCGCGGCGCTCACAAGTACGCGAGGCCGCAGGCCGAGCTGCGGACAGATAGTGCTCCCACACAGAGCAATAATAAAAGTGTCTAAAAAGCGAAGCGGCGGGCCGGAGGCCCAACGCTGAGCTTCGAAACCCAGCGAAGGCCGAAGGCCGAGCTCCGCGTAGGGCCGAAGGCCCGGAGCGTCCCCGCGGCGCTCACAAGTACGCGAGGCCGCAGGCCGAGCTGCGGACAGATAGTGCTCCCACACAGAGCAATAATAAAAGTGTCTAAAAAGCAAAGCGGCGGGCTGGAGGCCCAACGCTAAGCTTGGAAACCCAGCGAAGGCCGAAGGCCGAGCTCCGCATAGGGCTGAAGGCCCGGAGCGTCTCCAAGAGGCTCACAAGTACGCGAGGCCGCAGGCCGAGCTGCGGACAGATAGTGCTCCCACACAGAGCAATAATAAAAGTGTCTAAAAAGCGAAACAGCGGGCCGGAGGTCCAACTCCCACGCAGAACAATTATAAAAGTGAACCATTATATCTGTAGCTCGGCCTGCGGCCTCGCGTAAAAACACTAAACGTAAACAAAATACTAAAGACAAGACCGTGGGGCCTTCGGGGCCTGCGCACTACCAAAAAGTACTGTACATATAAATAAATAAATAAATATTGGACGACACCTTACACAGATCAACCTAGCCCTAAACTAAGCAAAGCTTGTACTATGGGTGCTAGGCTACGATATACATACTTATTATACATAGTACTTTACTGAATTTTAACTACAATGAATCATTATCGCTTGATCGTATGTTATATGCAGCCGCCGGCGCCATTCATTCTAGTGCATATTTGGGGAGATGAATATGTTTTACTACAGAAAATGTATATTTATTCCAATCCTTATTAGTTAGTCTTAGTATTTTAAGTACCTTTTTACGGTTATATGCTTAAATTTTTGCATACGATGGCCTTAAAAAACGAATCGGAAGAGCTAGTCTCTTCCGATTCGTTTGTTGTTTTTTTTGCTTGCTTCGGTATGTTATATGCGATGGCGGCGCCATACATTCTAATGCATATTTGAGGAGATGAATATGTTTTACTATAGAAAATGTATATTTATTGTAATCCTTAGTAGTTGGTCTTAGTATTTTAAGTACTTTTTTACGGTTATATGCTTAAATTTTTGCATACGATGGCCTTAAACGAATCGGAAGAGACAAGATTGCTTCGGTATGTTATATGCGACAGCGGCGCCATACATTCTAATGCATATTTGAGGAGATGAATATGTTTTACTATAGAAAATGTATGTTTATTGTAATCCTTATTAGTTAGTCTTAGTATTTTTAGTCATTATTGACGGTTTTATGCTTTAATTTTAGCATATGATTGCCTCAAACGAATCGAAAGAGTCACGATTGCCAACAAGTTTCAGTACATTGCCAACCGTTGCCGCCGCCATAGTTTCTAATGCATTATTTGATAAGATGAATAAGTTTTACTTGGATAATGTATATTTATTGTAATCCTTATTAGTTAATCTTAGTGTTTTAAGTAATTTTTGACAGTTTTATGCTTTAATTTTTACATACGATGTCCTCAAATATGAACAAGCACCAAATTTTTGTAAAAAATGCCACATTATTGAGTTTTTCCAGCTGGTCATAAATAAATATGTTAGTTTTTTATAATATTTCGATAATTTAGCACGAGATCTATCTAACAATACCATTTTATGGTACAGCACAATACAATTTTTGTGAGTACTTGCTAAGCAAACAATACAAAAAACGCCATTTTTGACCCGAATGGAACGCTTATACCGCAAAAGTGGCGCCATCTGTATCAGCAACTTATGTATGTCCGAGTAACGGCTACTTTCCTCTACACACTCATATTAAAATTATTTATATGGGTATTATAGTTACAGAGATATAAGCCGCCGCGCCATAACACTTTTCGTTACACCTGGTTTTCGGTCCGGTCACTCTACTACGGGTTTTTAAAGACGTTCACCTAACGTTTCACGTCAAAATCACGACAATTTGTCGCTCCGTTTTGCCGTGAAGGACGGACAAACAAACAGACACACACACTTTCCCATTTATAATATTAGTATGGATAAGACTGTCTATTGCCGGCCTACCTCTGTCTTTATTCCTCTGTGACGAACAGCTAAATAATACGTTAGCGTGTTACATCGCCATAATTCATACCATCCTCGATAGCGGTATGAAATGAACGCAGTTGAATCCAGCAATTAGTGTTACTAACACTATAGTAGCCGTGACGTCTGTAATCTAATTTCATAATATCCTTTGGCACTGTTCCCACCAAAAGCTAGTAAGCTATAAGCTATAATGAACAAAAGACAGCCGCTCCCGTGTAAACATAACCTAACCACAAAATTAAAATTTTGAAAAAACCTCCGACCGCGACATAGTGGACTGATTTTCATAAAACATGGCTAAGAACACTCCCGACTAACTCAGCTTTCAGACAAAAAAAAAATCAAAATCGGTTCATCCGTTCGGGAGCTACGATGCCACAGACAGGCAGACACGTCAAACTTATAACATCCGTCGTTTTCGCGACGGGGGTTAAAAATTGTTTAGCATTACTTTTTGTTCGTCGCGACATCTATTGACAAGTAGCAGATAATTTACGATAGTTGAAGCGTGATTGACGCGTGGATGACGCTAGATGTCACTACAAATAACTTATATTTACTGATGTATGGAGTTATAACTAGTTCCTTACTTATTGCTCTATGATTCAAACGCAATTCTTATTTTTAACCCTGTCTGTCTGTGTGTGAGTCTGTCTGTGGCATCGTAGCTCCCGAACGGATGAACCGATTTAGATTTAGTTTTTTTTTTGTGAGACAGACAGACAGACACGTCAAAGTTATAACAGCCCGTCGTTTTTGCGTCGGGGGTTAAAAAATCACAAAATCGATTTTTTTTTTTTTTTTTTGAGACTAAATAAATGTATTGGATGTAACAATAGAGTAGTGCTTTCACATATTCACTAATACCTAATGTAGGTATAAAAACATACTTATAAAAACACTTAAATTAAAATCTTACAAATAAAATAAAACTAAATTATAACTAAATCACTACTTAAAAATAAGCTTATAATAAATAATACTAAAGAAATAATTAGAAAATAATAATAAAAATAAAAGAACCCAATTATAAAAAGAAAAAACCATCTAACAAATCCGCCTGCGGCATGGTGCCCATTATGCTGGCGGCATTTCCTCGCTGTATCGCCAGTGCGATACGTTGCGAGAAATACGCGCCAGCTCTAGGGTCTCCAGTAGAGTCGATAAGCCGAGCCGACAGAGCTCCCACAAAGGCTTTCATGTCGGCCGACCAAGGACCCAGTGTCTCCATAGCAAGCGCCGCAAACTCGTAGTCCTTAAGCAAGGACGAGTATTTGCGGCGCTTGAGAATCTGGGCCTGGTCAGCCGCACCACCGGCCTGAGTGCGGGTCGCCTGGATATGGGACTGCGCGAAGGTATCTACGCAAGTAGCGTCCCATACCAGGGCTCTGCCTAGTTTCCACGGCACCAAAGTGGCCCCGTCGGGACGCTTGCCATCGTCCCTTACCATACCTGTGGGTTCGAGAACTGCAGGCACAGAGGCGGTGGCAAGCGAGCGACGGACCAAATCATTAATGGTGCCATGGCGAAACAGGCGACCGGCGCTTTTGCTGCATGAAAGTCCATGTCGGCCCAGCTCATCGACATTTTTGCCGCAGGAGCACTTGTGAGGGATACATATTTTGGACCCAAGCCTTAAGCATATAGCTATTCTCAAGCTACTTGGGTCCAAAACAGTGCCAATCTGTCGCGATGGAAGTGCCCGAAGCCAGTGGCCGGACTCGGGAACTGAGACGGCGAGGATTCGGGCACGTTCAAAATCGTCCGGACTCTCAACCAGTAGTGTATCATGGGCTGCTTTTAGGAGGGGAGAGTCCCAAGCCCGCTGGCTGTGACGGGCGACCGGGATGTCCGCACTTGGACATGATTCACACCAGGCCTCCCTGGCCTCCTTCAGACTCGCTATCTCATCATCAGGTATCTGAGTACGGTTTAAAATAATACCGACAAGAGACAGCGAGCCGTATACAGAAGCCAGGAAAGCGGGTAGAGCCGAACTGGTCGAAGTGCGGACACCCAGACCACCAAGCCTTACAGGAAGAACCGCTTGGGCCCACGACCTTGTATCAAGATGGATGTTGAGAGTTTTGGAGAGAGTTGCCTGAAGTGAGGAATCTATGGAGGACAAAATAGATGGAAATTTCCAAATTGGGCAACTGCGGAGTAAATACATGAATTTAGGCGTAAATAAACAAAACCGGATAATGAAAAGGGCCATATGGGGATTTATTTGAAATAGAAGATCTGAGGTGTTATTAAATAAATTCAACTTACAGTTAATAACGGGTTCGATCGATTCATCAAAAATAGGTGAGCCTAAAAGAGTGAGGGATGTTTTCGAATGAACAGAAATATTTGGTAGAATGGCGTTGAAATTGGTTAAAATGTCTATTTTTGTATTCAAGGGAACGTGATCTGGAATGTAGATTTCGCATTTGGTAAAATTTAAAGCCAGGCCGATTTCTGAGAATTTATCTATGATAGACTGTATATCTTGTAGCACGGTGGGTGCGTCCCCGCCGAGAGAGCCATCATCCAAGTACCACAAGTTGAATTTAGAATTTAGATTAGAAATGATGGGATGGATGACTAAACTAAAAATTGCGGGCCCAAGGGGGTCGCCCTGTTGGCAGCCCATACTTGATAAAATTGATTCATTGCCAAACAATAATTTTGATGGTGCTCCGTAGCACTGCCAAAGGTATGTGTAGATTTCAGGCAGTTCTTTTTTGACTTGAGCTAACAGAGCACCGCGGTCGACCGAATTAAACGCATTTTTGACATCAATTTTTACAAATACATCGTAGTCCGGACGATTGAGGAATGTGCGCGCAGCGTGCACAGCCGCCTCGCAACCCCCCTTTACGCCAAATCCTAGCTGCCGAGGTTTAAAGATGTTCGTTAATCTTTGATTAAATTGTTTGCAACATAATTTTGATGTTAAACGTCTGAGGGTGCAGCCAACCGCAATCGGGCGGATGCCACCGTCCTTCTTCGCCAACGCCACTAGGTTGGCGCCGTATAGTAGTGGGACAATATCCGTGTTTACTCGGCCTGAAAGCATTAGGTTAATTAAAGATGTTATTTCTTTGAGTAGGGCTGACCTCGCATCTCCCAACATCATCGCAGTCAGATCCTTTAAATGTTGAGGAGACAAGCCATCAATCCCGCCAGCTGACCCGTTAGGGAAAGAAGCGATGGCTTGGCTCACTGCATCTTCGGTGACAGTAACGGAAGGATCGTCGATGGAGGGTGGATTAGGCAGTATTGAAGAGATGGGGGGTACTGGATGTTTTTCTTTTAAGGCAGCATAGGTGGCAGCTGAGTGTGCAGCTAAGTCGTCGCTGGAAAATAAAAGTCGAGCAGCTCCACTCACATTTCCCTCTGAAAGTTTATTTTCTATTGATTTTATTTTGTTATTAAGCGAATTATGACTTAATCGTGTATATCCAGAGAGTTGAGTAATGTCTGGTAAGTCGGAGATAGATAAGGAGTTTATTTTAATTTGAGAGGTGAGTGAGGCCTTTTTTGATTTTTCGACATGTAAAACTGTATAGGGAAAAGTGAGCAGACGTTCCCATGCTTTAAAAGAATTTTCTGCGACAACCTTGGCTACACACTCAGTGAGGCAGCGTGCGACAGTGTAACGCGCACCGCGGGGTATTCGTTTTATAATTGGGTAGTTGCACTTCAACAGCCCAAGTCGTTCCGCAAGTGGTATTTCTACCGTTAGCGGTGTTGCCGCAGAACCCCCAGTAGAGGTAGGTTGTGTAGGTTGCGAAACACTGGTAATCGGCTGGTCGGTATCCACACGGGTGCCATGTTTGAAAGTCGTGTGGATAGCGAGACCCCGCCGACCTTTGTATAGCTTTCCATCCGAGCAAGAAGGGCAATGCAGCAACTCCGGCGGATTCAGGCATGGTTGCGAAGGCATAAAGTAAATTAATACTAAAAATAAAAATAAAGTCTAAACAGCTAGAAATATAAAACAATTAACATTATAATTATACGTAAAAATAAGTATTATCACTAAATTGCTTTGGGTATACCCAAAGCAAAAGTATGTGTAACGCAAGGTAAAACAGTCTTGAATATGCGCATCAACCACTGGATGTAAACAGAAAAAGAAAATACATAGTAGGTACTTAATCACCACCACTAAACACGATATATCACCAACAAAATATTGACAATTGACACTTCTCGAACAAGAAAATATTGATTATTTCGTAGTTTTTTTTATATTAAACAGTCAGTGAATGTCCTTCATAGTAAGGAAATAGAAGTAGAGCAGCGAACGAGACGCTCCAAATCCTTCAAACGGCGCTCCGTCGCTTTTGCCCTGCCGCGCCGCTGCTTCTGCTCTGCCGCCGCGGTCGCGGACCGTCGATGTCGACTTGCCGACCTGGGCAAGGAGCGCACCGAGCGCACGACCTGCACGAATAACCCGCTTCCAAACTGCAGCTCTGCGCCCGCTTGATGAAGTCTCCGTCTAGTTTAATAGTTCTGGAAGGCCACTTAACGATGTGACTTCAAGTTCATTATTGAGTGTAGACATCTGAAGATTTTTCATGGCAATTTTGAAACATTTAAAAGCAAATAACACGAAAATTTAGTTTAAATTTAAACATGAAAATTTTTGGCATCCAGTTGACATGACAGCGAACGTACTGAATTGGTCGATGTTCAAAAAGCGACCGCCAGAGGGAGCGATAAAACCGACACGAGATATTTAACGTTTTTAGATACTTTAAAGGTTGTTAAAACAGCAATTACTAGTATCAGAATAAACCACAGATAAAAAACTAGTTCCCAACGTGTTTTTTCGCCGTCTGGCTAAGAGTAGCGACCTTCACCCAGAAAGACGGAGGCGCGGTTCGCGTTAAAAACTTAGGTTGATCGACGTTAGTGCGTTTTCACATTATCCGATCCGATCCCTTTTTACTGTGTATTTAACACAGCAAAAGGGAATGTACAAGTTTCTAATGGGGTGGCAACGCGCATGTGACACTCTTTCAGTTGCAGACGTCCATAGGTTACGGTGACCGCTTTCCATCAGGCGGGCCGTACGCTTGTTTGCCACCGACGTAGTAAAAAAAAAATCGGATGCAGGACTGATATCCGATACATTATAGGCGCCAGTTTGGATTGTTTCCATTGAAATCCTTCCGACATCCGATATCTTATGTCCGATAAGGCACTGGTCACACCAAAAGAGACTAAACGATGAGCTATCGGCAATAGAAACGGAAAAAAGATAGCCCCGTGTAAATATAATCTAACTACAAAACTTTAATTTTGAAAAAACCTCCGACATAGTGGACCGATTTCCATCAAACATGGCTAAAAACACTCCCGACTAATTCAGCTCTCAAACAAAAAAAAACTAAATCTAAATCGGTTAATGCGTTCGGGAGCTACAATGCCACAAACAGTCACGTCAAACTTCGTCGTTTTTGCGTCGAGGGTTAAAAACGGAACCCTTAACTTTAAGGATCACTTTGTTGTCCCGTCCGTCTCTGTCAAGACGCTTTTCCTCGGGTATGGAGATATCAAGCTGGAATTTATATCGAATACTCAGGTCTACTGTCCCTTGGAGCGGAGTGCATATCAAGCAATTGAAGCTCATACAAGTGTCCTAACCACAGAGAACCTCCTATAGAGTGGCAGTCTTGTATATTTGGTTCGCGATACGAGTCACCACTGTTTGGGGTGCGAGGAGCGGGCGGGGAATGTGTTAAGCGCGCTGTGATTGGCCGTTTCAAGGACGGCGGGCAGTCGCGCCAAATGAAAAGGGACAGAAGTATGACTGTCCCTCTACTGACGCGTAAGTGGCCAATGTAAGTTGACCTATGCCGGCTCTGAATAAATTATAAATATGACTTATTTGTGGAATGTAATGCCGTCTGTTTTTAAATTTGAGCTTCTTGTTACCTTTCCACACCATTTCACACTAAGACATCTTTAAGGCATCAAAATACCCTTTTCCAATTTTTTTGTGCGAAAAACACGCGCTGCTTTCGGGTCTGTTACTTGGTCGATACTGATCGGGCACGGCGAGCGCCCGCGCTTATATCAGTGCAAATACTAGGAAGGCTGGCCACCGCGAGTCGTCTTGTAATAGATGTCTATAGGGGTTGGTCTGTGGTCCTAACTATCCTGAGTCGACGCTGGATAGGATGTACGCAGCTCGCTCACCCCGCTAAACGCTCTGCTCCGAGCGTCCACTCAGGCCAGACACTTTGGTTTAAGACGATACAGGAGTGGTAAATTCTCCATACAAACGCTCTCGACTATTTCCTCCCTGGTTTTTGAAGATAGAGCACTGATTTATTCAACACAGATTATTATTATTTTTATCTGTATCGGACCGTTTTGATTTTCTTGATATTCTTATTTTTAAAGACGCTAGAGCCAATCAAAAATTTCCAAAAACGGCCTTAATGATGGCGCAAAAAAAGGTCTGGTATTCAAAATTGGTAACAATTAGCCAAAAAAACTAAACGTTCCGACACAGATAATTTCATTGTTATTCACATTCTCAAATTTCGTTACGATTCTTTAAGTTTTGAAGGAGGAAACAGTCGAGAGCGGAATCTCGATTTAAAAGATTTTTTCGCAATATCTTTTAACTGAGTTGTTCTTAACCCTTAAATACATGACCTTGACAAAGATTTATTCAAATTTTAATTTTGACATGCTGTCAATAGAGTCAAAAATGCATGATGCATATATACATCACTATGCATTTAAGGGTTAATGGACAATTTTTTTTCGATAAATCTAGTTAATAACACTTGTTTTAACTAAAATTCCCAAGTTGAAAGGGGGGCTCCTTTCCATTTTAGCATTTTCGCTCCTGTAGCGTCTTAAGATTATGCACAAACGATAGCAACAGTACTCATCCGTAACCTCTATGCCGCAGAGATGAGCATTTCGCAATCAAGATTGATGCACCAACCTTGCTCTGAGCGTATAAACGTTGCCTCATTAAGTAATAGGTACCTACACATCAATTTGATTTACCAACTTCAAATAAGTAGGTAAAAATCTTGTCGCCTTTACGTCGGTAGCTTAGCGGTTACTTTCAACGCGTAAGTTGCGAGTTCATACCCTACCTCGGTTAAATGCGGTTCCTAATAATAATAGGCTAGTTTCCATAATATACTTAAAATAATTGTTATTTGTTATACAGGGGGGCAAAGTTGTATTTTAACGTCGAGTGTGGAATTTTTAACACACGAGAAGTAAAATACATTTCCACCCGAGTGTAACATAAAACTTTTCTTCTCACTATAGCGAGGAAACTACAACGCAAAAAATGCGTTTATCACTGCTTCCAGTAGTTTCACAAGTGGTAAATCATCTTTATTACTAGATTCACCTACTTTTATCAATGTTATTGCAGTTAATTTGATTTTATTCAAGGTCAAATTACTTTACCCACTAGTGGATAAAATGCGTTTTAACCCGCTG
Source organism: Leguminivora glycinivorella (assembly GCF_023078275.1). NCBI lineage: Eukaryota > Metazoa > Arthropoda > Insecta > Lepidoptera > Tortricidae > Leguminivora > Leguminivora glycinivorella. The sequence continues at coordinate 2,526,140 of NC_062997.1, read as the reverse complement.
CTATTAAAGGACAAAACACGTGTTTCCGAGCTAGTGAGGGGAAAAATATTTTATGCAGTGCACGAAATAAAGCACCACATAATTACAAGAAAAATATGGACATTAGTTATGTTTCAATATAAGAGAAAGAATAGACCGTGAGTATTTCAATATAGTGAGTATTTCAATATAGTGAGTATTTCGTGAGTATATCAATTTTACTTATAACATTTATTATGGGACCAATGCTGAAATATACAATAGTACATTACGATACATTAAATATCAATAGACTCCTCAGTATTTCATAGTAATTCCATATTAGCAAATCGTTTTGATATTGACAGTTTTAAAAAAGAAGCTGATTTGACTAGTAGGAAACTAGCCTATTGTACCTATAGATAGACGTCCCACTGTTGGGCACAAGCTTTCTCTTATGCATCAGATGGATCGGGCTACAGTCCCCACGCTACCCCCAATGCGGATTGGGGACTTCACATAGACCTTTGAACCCTTCGCAGATGTTTTCCTTCACCGACAAGTGAAAAGTTTTGTTGGGGGTTAAGTATAGATGATAACCTAACCACAAAATTAAAATTTTGAAAAAACCCCGACCGCGACATAGACCGATTTTCATGAAACATGGCTCAGACTAAGAACACTCCCGATTTACTCAGCTTTCAGACAAAAAAAATTAAATCCAAATCGGTTCATCCGTTCGGGAGCTACGGTGCCACAGACAGACACACACACACACACACACACACACACACACACACACACACACACACACACACACACACACACACACACACACACACACACACACACACACACACACACACACACACACACACACACACACACACACACACACACACACACACACACACACACACACACACACACACACACACACACACACACACACACACACACACACACACACACACACACACACACACACACACACACACACACACACACACACACACACACACACACACACACACACACACACACACACACACACACACACACACACACACACACACACACACACACACACACACACACACACACACACACACACACACACACACACACACACACACACACACACACACACACACACACACACACACACACACACACACACACACACACACACACACACACACACACACACACACACACACACACACACACACACACACACACACACACACACACACACACACACACACACACACACACACACACACACACACACACACACACACACACACACACACACACACACACACACACACACACACACACACACACACACACACACACACACACACACACACACACACACACACACACACACACACACACACACACACACACACACACACACACACACACACACACACACACACACACACACACACACACACACACACACACACACACACACACACACACACACACACACACACACACACACACACACACACACACACACACACACACACACACACACACACACACACACACACACACACACACACACACACACACACACACACACACACACACACACACACACACACACACACACACACACACACACACACACACACACACACACACACACACACACACACACACACACACACACACACACACACACACACACACACACACACACACACACACACACACACACACACACACACACACACACACACACACACACACACACACACACACACACACACACACACACACACACACACACACACACACACACACACACACACACACACACACACACACACACACACACACACACACACACACACACACACACACACACACACACACACACACACACACACACACACACACACACACACACACACACACACACACACACACACACACACACACACACACACACACACACACACACACACACACACACACACACACACACACACACACACACACACACACACACACACACACACACACACACACACACACACACACACACACACACACACACACACACACACACACACACACACACACACACACACACACACACACACACACACACACACACACACACACACACACACAGACAGACACGTCAAACACGTATAGGCAACACCCCGTCGTTTTTGCGTCGGGGGTTAAAAATTGAACTTACCATGAAAACCATTAAGTGTAGTTTGTGCCTGCTTCACCTTCGTTATATGCAGGCTTCATGATCTGCGGAAGAAGAACAATATTTAATAAATTTTGCTCGTTGGGCCGACGACATCCAGAAAATTGCGGGTCACAACTGGATGAAAGTAGCACAGTGTGCGTAGCCGAATTCACAAACGCTCACGGTAATAATCTCTTTCGTAGCTATCTATCTCTATCGCTCTTGCGACAGAGCCAGACTACATTTCTGCGGCGTTTCGGTGGCGTTTCGCGTTGCAGAAATACTATTCGGCTACGCCCCCAGGACCGAGAGAAGTGGCGGATTTTTGTATGAAAAGGTGCAGCGATTTTTTCAGAAATGATTAACTCGTCCCTATATTACACGAAAATGATATACGATTTGCCCTAGTCGCTAAGAGCAAAAAGAAGTAATGCATACATAGATTTCACCGAGGAAACCGGCCCTTTCCCTTTGTCTTTGTGGGGGTAGTGACGTGCGATTTCATGACTATTGAGCTAAATCGGATGGTCATCAAAGAGAAATATTGTTAGGGGAAAATGAGCATAGTTTGAAAATTATAAGTTCTAGCTTTATACTTCCATAGACAATATTGTAGAGAATTTTATGAAGAATATACTTCTCCTAGACATCGTGATGATAGCTTTCACGGTTTTCATGGAAATATTAAAAAACTGAAATCAGGGATACAAAAGTGGGGGGAAAGAGGGGAAACATTGACACCTCGGCGTGTTTCTACTTCCATATTTTCTTATAAACCTATAAGCTATATATGTACATGCCAAGTTTCATGCTTTCTGCCTGACCGGACTGTACATCTGGTTAAGAACTCGGACTATAAATATTGACTAGTAGATAATATCTTGTGGCATTAAGTCTGCCTTTATCTCTTTTTTTGTACAGTCAGGAACAAATATATGAATAGAAAACAGCCAATTAAAATTTTGAAAAAACCCCGGACCGCGACATAGTGGGCCGATTTTCATGAAACATGGCTAAGAACACTCCCGACTAAGTAACACATAGGGTTGTAAATAGAAAAAAAACCAAATGTTTTTTTTCAGAATTGTGAAAAAAAACATGAAAAAAAACCGAGCACCTTGGTTTTTTTTCTAAATATGGTTTTTTTTCAGATGAACAAATAATACGACAATAACGGTTTTTCGTGAGTTGTAACGTGTTTCAATAACAATAACGTAAATTTTAATTCAATTAACGTTCAGTATACAAACGTTTATTGGGAAATCCCCGATGCTGCGTGTAGCGTGGAGAGGCAGTGGTGTTGCCAACAGTAAAAAGTGATAACTACCAACTACAGATTTCGTAAATGTTACTTTTATAAGACTAGAAATTAAAGTTATTTGATTAAATTCGTTTAATAGATAACGTTAAGTCTAAAAAACCGTATAAAAGTATTAACTACTTTGAAATTTTGAGATTTCGTACTTTAGAAAAAAAAAATTTTCTCCAGAAAAAAAAATGTTTTTTTTCACGGTTTTTTTTCATGTTTTTTTTTCAAGCCAGAAAAAAAAGTTTTTTTGCAACCCTAGTAACACAGCTTTCAAACAAAAAAAACTAAATCGAAATCGGTTCATCCGTTCGGGAGCTACGATGCCACAGACAGACACACACACAGACAGACAGACAGACACGTCAAACTTATAACACTGTCGTTTTTGCGTCGGAGGTTAAAAATAGTAAATAATAAAAGAAAACTTACCAGATAATTGTATCTCCATGTCACAAGCTCCATATAGCACCATTTTACCCTAATACTGGCCTAATAACTAGATATAAAGTTATCACATAGTATTTTAGGAAAACCACTGGCTTTTTATGTTCACTGTTCAATTATTTTATACCTATAGGATTTTAAACTAAACCATAAAAAGGGTAAATATTTTATAACCACAAAATTAAAATTTTGAAAAAACCCCCGACTGCGACATAGTTGACCGATTTTCATGAAACATGGCTAAGAACACTCCCGACTAACTCAGCTTTCAGACAAAAAAAACTAAATCTAAATCGGTTCATGCGTTCGGGAGCTACGGTGCCACAGACAGACACACACACAGACAAACAGACAGACAGACAGACAGACAGACAGACAGACAGACAGACAGACAGACAGACACGTCAAACTTATAACACCCCTCCGTTTTTGCGTCGGGGGTTAAAAACATAATCTAAATTGAATAAAAACTAATATTTAGTGTAAGGTACAACGGGTCAATTTTGACTCTGGGTCAAATGCAACTGATCCATTTTTTCCATGTTTTACTATGTTTGCATTATTAATTAATAATTACTTAGTGTCCACATAAGGTTTAACACGTTAAACCTTATGTCATGCTAGCATGATTATGTAAATTAGAAAATGTTTAATATATTTTCATAACAGTGAAAGAACATCAATATTGTGGCATGACCAGTCAAATCCTGTGCTAACTACCTATTTATGTATACTTTATTGACTAGTTTTTTTCTTTATGTTACATAAGAACATTAAGAACCATTTACAAAGACATGAACATATTACATAATATACATTTAACAATGCCTGAATTCAAATAAAGGGGTAGGCAGAGCACAACTACTCAAGTTTCAGTGCTACTCTTGGCAAACCTTAGGGTTTGAAAAAACCTAACCACAAAATGAACATACATACATACAATACATACAATCACGCCTGTATCCCATAAAGGGGTAGGCAGAACACATGAAACTACTAAAGCTTCAGTGCCACTCTTGGCAAATAAGGGGTTGAAAGGAAACGAAACTGTGACATTGCAGTGACAGGTTGCCAGCCTCTTGCCTACGCCACAATTTAACCCATATCCCATAGTCGCCTTCTACAACACCCACGGGAAGAAAGGGGGTGGTGAAATTCTTAACCCGTCACCACACAGGTCAAATTAACATTTAAAAAAACCCTGACCCCGACACAGTGGACCAAATTTCATGAAGCATGGCTATTCACTCCCAACTAATTCAGCTTTCAAACAAAAAAATCTAAATCTAAATTGGTTCATCCGTTCGGGAGCTACGATACCATAAACGCAGCACGAGCAGCAAGACACACACATAAGCAGACAGACAGACATGTCAAACTTATAACACCTCGTCGATTTTGCGTTGGGGGTTTATTAAAGAATGAAAACAATTGTGTTCATTAAAATTGTCTTGATGAATAGTGCCAGAGAAAAAGTGCAGTGTTATTTATTCAATCTAACCACAGAATTAAAATTTGGAAAAAACCCCTGACCGCAACATAGTAGACCGATTTTCATGAAACATGGCTAAGAATACTCCCGACTAACTCAGATTTCAGACAAAAAAAAACTAAATCCAAATCGGTTCATCTGTTTGGGAGCTACGATGTCACAGACAGACAGACACACACACACACACAGACAGACAGACAGACACGTCAAACTCCCTTCGTTTTTGCGTCAGGGGTTAAAAAGTTAGGGTTGGTTGATTAATACGTAAAAATCAGGATGTTCTCAATTTTCTAAAAGAGAATAATAATTTTCTGATTGACTTTTAGGTATCAGACTGTCAAAGAAAAGGCAGATGGAAATGACTCCACCAATAATAGTCTAACTGATGACCAGTGTGGCTGAGTTGGTAGTGACCCTGACTGCTAAGCCGCGGTCCTGGGTTCAAATCCCGGCATTTATTTGTGTGATGAGCACAGATATTTGTTAATGAGTCATGGATGTTTTCTATGTATATAAGAATGTATTTATCTATTTAAGTATGTATATCGTCGCTTAGCACCCATAGTACAAGCTTTGCTTAGTTTGGGGCTAAGTTGATGTTTATTATATGTTACATTAGTAACATTATTTAAAGTCTTGATTTGTAAGGATTGACTGTATTTTTAACTTTAATCATATTCTTGCAAAATATCCGTGAAACTACAAGTGAAAAAGATTAAAAGGAAAATAATTAAAATAATTGTAAAACTTTTGCAATTAATAAACACGAGGGATAACGAATGGATTATAGACACGAACAGCTAATTATTGATATATTTACGACTTTTAAACACGAAAATTGACTCGCATAAAAGCAAAATACAATAAAATAGTAGATCATAAAATAATAAATAAACATGGCCTAATAAAACCTGCAAATACTACAGTACACACCTATATCCTTTTGCAACATTGCATTAGAAACCAGTTTTCACTGTTTCAAAACTTTATAGCAAAAACTACAAAATATAAACAACATAATAACTTTATGAAGCGGATATAGTGCAAATAAAAAACCGGCCAAGTGCGAGTCGGGCTCGCGCACAAAGGGTTCCGTAGCAGCAAATATAATAAACCAATAACTTAACCAAAATTACAGTTAAATCAACCTATCTCAAAAACTATAAGAGATACTTTGATCAAACCAAAAATCGTTGAAAGAGTTAATTAGCATGCATCACCTCTATTTTTTTTAGAATTTTATACCCCGTAGTTATAAAAATAGAGGGGGGGGGACATACTTTTTACGACTTTGAGAGCTGATATCTCAAAAACCGTTCACTTTAAGAAAAATGTTTTTTAGAAAACTTTATATCATTTTAAAAGACCTTTCCATTGATACCCCACACGGGTATGTACATCGAAAAAAAAATTTTCATCCCTCAGTTACATGTATGGGGGCCCCACCCCCAATTCTTTTTTTTACTATTTAGTGTCATAATTTTGTAGCGGTTCATACAACACATATTCCCATCAAATTTCATCACTGTAGTACTTATAGTTTCCGAGTAAATCGGCTGTGACAGACGGACAGACGGACAGACGGACAGACGGACAGACGGACATGACGAAACTATAAGGGTTCCGTTTTTGCCATTTTGGCTACGGAACCCTAAAAACTTGTGTAATGTAAATGTTTTCAATGAACTGTCAAATTATTATACGACTTTATCGAAAAAGACAACTAGCGTGCAAACAATGCATGACACGTGTCTCGTCAATTCGGACGGGTAATACCACTTTTTTTTTCAAAATTTATATTTTTTTTACAATAATGACTTGGACACTAAGCATATTAAGCTACAAATCTGGAGGTTGTATATTTTGTTATTACTTATGAATTTAGTTTCGCTCGGTTGCCCGCGATACAGACCGCTGTCCGCGAGTAGCGGCCTTCTAATACTGTTTATTCTCAGCGCGGGAGCGAAACCCGGTTCGCAACGTAACCACCGATAGTGTTCAATGCACCTACAATGCCATAATAATTACTCGGACAATTACGGATACAAATTCAAACCACGCCGTGGAGGTCAATTGCATCAATCGAATAATCTTTTACTGTAGCATTCATTTAGTATTATAATCATACTTTAATTATTAGTTCCTAAGTTAAAATTACCGTAGAATTAATAAGTTTGCGTGTTGTATGCACGAATACTTTGCAAGTTTTTGTCGATAAGGAATTGTGGATATTTTAATGGTTTAATGTATAAATACGTGTTTAAGGCGCGTGCTTGAATTGATTCCATTGATTTATTGATGCCAAAGTAAATTACTTAATTGTACCTAAATAAGTATACTTCCATAATTATCAAATTAGGTATATGCAAATAATAATGGTAATATGAATTCACTAGAATGCTAGTGACGGATGGGCCTGAAGAGCAAGCACATGATTGACACGACAATATCTCGCCGCGACCTAAATTGACGATCAGTCGGGCCTAGTGCGTAGAATCTGCCTGCTATGCCACCGTCCTGAGTTCGAATCCCGGTACATTTATTTGTGTAATGAGCACAGATATATGCACTTGAGTCATGGATGTTTTCGATACTAATATGGAAGTTATGGAATGTATTTATTGCTAAACTAGCTTCTGCTCGCGGCTTCGCTCGCGTTAGAAAGAGACAAAAAGTAGCCTATGTCACTCTCCATACCTTTAACTATATCCACTTAAAATATCACGTCAATTCGTCACTCTGTTTTGCCGTGAAATACGGACAAACAAACAAACACACACTTTCCCATATTAGTATGAATTATAACAGTCATTCTCAAAGTGTGCTCCGCGGACCCCTAGGGCTCCGCAAAGCCTCTCTGGGGGCTCCGTGTGAATTTTGGGTACCTGATATGCATCAACTTTAACTCTCTTCCATAAAACCAAATATTCACCAATTGTTAAAAAATAAAAAACTGCTTCATGTAATACCTCACATTAGAATCTAGTGATTAGATTTTACTATCATGATTGCTTATTAAAATAAAGATTGCAATAAAAAAAAATTAAGGGTTCCGTCAGATGTTTTACTTTCTAAAAGGGTTCCATGGGAAAATGAGTTTGAGAACCGCTGGATTATAGTATGTATTTACATTTTTATCTGAGTAGCCACAACACAAGCCTTTTTGAGCTTAGGGGGCGCCCATTAATCACGTTTTTGGCTTATTTTAGATATCGAACCTCGCTATTGTCTTACTTGCCTTTAGTCTGGTGTGCCTCTAGCTTTATAGCCGTAACAGACTATCGCACCGCACCAAGGTCGCAATGCGGTGCGGAAATCTATTGACACTTATAGTTTATAGCATAGAGGAATAAGTAAGGGAAGAGTTGTAACTTTAATAACTCCATACATCAGTAAATGCGGGTTATTTGTATAGGCATAGTTAAGTGACATCTAGCGACAATCACGCGTCAACTAGCGTACATTATCAGTATTGCTACTTGTCAATAGATGTCGCCACGAACGAAAAGTCTAATGCTCATCAATTTTTAGCTAATATTACAATAGTATTAATCAGTATTAATTGTGTTTTCAATTCCTTCTGCTTGTGATATAAGCTGTAAACTGTTCTAATATTAAATTTTTGGCAGACGATACACAGTTGCCACCTAGTATCGAGTAGTGGTACTGATAATTCACGCTAGTTGACGCGTGATTGTCGCTAGATGTCACTTAACTATGCCTATACAAATAACCCGCATTTACTGAAGTATGGAGTTACAGCTCTTCCCTTACTAAACTTATTCCTCTGTGGTTTATAGTAAACTAGGGATAAAAAAAAGTGAACTAGGGCAGAAATCCAATTATTATTATTATTTTTTTAACCCCCGACGCAAAAACGACGGGGTGTTATAAGTTTGACGTGTCTGTGTGTGTGTGTGTCTGTCTGTGGCATCGTAGCTCCCGAACGGATGAACCGATTTAGATTTAGTTTTTTTTGTCTGAAAGCTGAGTTAGTCGGGAGTGTTCTTAGCCATGTTTCATGAAAATCGGTCTACTATGTCGCAGTCGGGGGTTTTTTCAAAATTTTAATTTTGTGGTTAGGTTATTTACCTTCTCTTTAGTGTACGATATCTATTTCAGTTTATAAACAACATAGTATAAAAATACAGATTTATTACATATAACAATACATTATTAATAAAAACTAAACATCTGAGTTAACATCGCTATCGTTTTGCCCTTTCCTTTTCTTCTTATAATACTCGATCCTTTCTTCTAGACTTGCTGAAAAACAAGAAAAAAATAGTATATTAGCATAAACAAAAACTACTATAGAGTTAGGGCCCATTTAGACGGTACGAGAACTCGCATCGACTGTTTTTTAAAAACCATATGTTAGCGCCATCTAGCGTTGAGTAGACAAAGCATATTTTCCATTCTTTTCTTTCACATTTTAACGCCATCTCGCGTCGAGTAGTTGCACTTTTTATAAAGTAAATAAAATACGTTTTTCTTTGCAAAAGAATCATTTTTGGCATAAGCTTTTATCGCGGACTGTACCTTTCTTTCAACAGTTATCTACTACTCTCCGAGACGTTTCTAAAAACCCCTTACTCGATGGGGATACGACGTTTCATGACAGAGTTCCTATGACCACCTTTCTGCTCCATCATCAGATCAACTCCATGATACCGTAATATTGCATTGGCACGTGATTTACATATGTGTGCAAAATTTTAGCTCATTTGGAAACCGGAAAGTGGGTCAAATTTAGCTTCCTCGTTTTGACCCAAACTAACATACTAACAAGGCAAGTTAAATAAAAGCTTGTAAAAATACAGATTATCGATTGATGTGGAGAAATGACTACTCCTGTTATTATGTTAGGTACTTACCACAAGTCTGTCTCTCTAGTAGAGGTTTATAAACTTTAGGCTTCACTCCCTGCAGCAGACAATCTGCATGTGCGGTAACCCTGTCTCTTTCTGATTCATTTGTCTCGCTCTTACACATATCTTCATATTGTTTTTCTAGCTGGTGTAGAGCGTCTCGGATCATTGTGGATCTGTTAATACAAAAAGTTATAGTGAAGTTGAGAATCTGAAAAACAATGAAATAATCTGTGTCGGACTATTTAAAAACATAAAATATTTATATTTTTGTGATCTACAGGCGTATATCTCGAAATAGTTTTCGATTTAGGGACATTGAATAGTATTTTATGCAACAGGCGTTTAAAGGAGGTCAAAAAAGACGAGTGGCGTGGGTAACGATTTGAGGCGAAGCCGAAATTGTTATTAAGACGCCACGAGTATTATACTTTTTCTACGACCATGCACTTAGATTTTAATAATCGACGACCGGTCTGGCTCAGTCGGTAGTGACCCTGCCTGCTAAGCCGCGGTCCTGGGTTCGAATCCCGGTAAGGGCATTTATTTGTGTGATGAGCACAGATATTTGTTCCTGAGTCATGGATGTTTTCTATGTATATAAGTATGTATTTATCTATTTAAGTATGTATATCGTCGCCTAGCACCCATAGTACAAGCTTTGCTTAGTTTGGGGCAAGTTGATCTGTGTAAGGTGTCCCCAATATTTATTTATTTATTTATTTATAAATAATTTTCTAGAATAACTTTCGTGAAATTCACACTGTTTCCTATTTTGCACTGCCAGCACAGCTGCCCAAAGCCATCCCCTGCCGGCTTATCGCGCACGCGCGCAATATCGTTATAACAATGCGTTGCCATGGTTACAGAGCCAAACAATGCCTTTTCAATTTTTTCGTTACTGCGCGGGAAGCTGGCGGGGGCAGGCTTTGGGGAATAGACTTTCATGTAGGGTTTTAAAGATCTATGCACGACGCTGTAAATGACGAATAACAGTTCGGGAGTAGAAAACAACTCACTTGATATTATGAATAGACCATTCGGCCTGAAGCTGAGTTATGACCGTTTTGAGTTCCTCTTTATCGTATATCCACTTTTGCGTCTGTTCCAAATCGTAGCTGCAATGAAATAGGTTCAGAGGGACGTCCAACGCCATACTGTATTGCGGTTTCCTGTAAGAAATAAATGAAAATAAAATAAATAATCGATGTTTTTTAACCTCTTACCAGTCTATAGACAACCTAATCATAAAATTAAAATTTTGAAAAAAACCCCCGACATAATGAACCGATTTTCATGAAACATGGCTAAGAACACTCCCGACTAATTAAGCTTTCAAAAAAAATAACTAAATCTAAATCGGTTCATACGTTCGGGACTTTAGGGAGATACGATGCCACCGACAGACACACACACACAGACAGTCAGACAGACACGTCAAACTTTATAATTATAACACCCCGTCGTTTTTGCGTCGGGGTTTAAAAACTAAGTCAGAAATGTCAGAATCAATCAGTTTCATCATAGTTATACCCCCTTATTCATAAACGTACTCTAAAGTTATCAAGCCGATAAAGTTCGTTTGTCCCTTTCCGATGTATTGGTGTGATAGATAGGGACAAAGGAACGTTATCGGCTTGATAACTTTAATGTACGTTTATGAATAAGGGGGTAAATATAAATAGACTAGCTTTTCCCGCGGCTTCGCTCGCTTTAGAAAGAGACGTAAAGTAGCCTATGTCACTCTCCATCCCTTCAAGTATTTCCACTTTAAAAAATCACGTCAATTCGTCGCTCCGTTTTGCCGTGAAAGACGTACGGACAAACAAACAGACACACACTTTCCCATTTATAATATTAGTATAGATCATACCATCCCATACATTATAACCTAACCACGAAATTAAAATTTTGAAAAAACCCCCGACGCGACCGCGACCTAGTGAACCGATTTTCATGAAACATGGCTAAGAACACTCCCGACTAACTCAGCTTTTAGACAAAAAAAACTAAATCAAAATCGGTTCATCCGTTCGAGAGCTACGATGCCACATACAGACACACACACAGACAGACATACAGACAGACATACACACAGACAGACACGTCAAACTTATAACACCCCTTCGTTTTTGCGTCGGGGGTTAAAAATGCGACCGCCTAAGAACGCGCATACACTACACCACACATAGATGGCGCCACAAAAAAAGTCTTGCAGCTTTCGATTATACTTGTAGATGGCGTTAAGTGTCACTTTTTCACTTTTGACATAGATTTATGGCTCGAAAGTGACACTTAACGCCAATCTACAAATAATTGATGGCAACAATGCATTTTCTGTGGCGCCATCTATGTGTGGTGTAGTGTATGCGCGTTCTTAGGCGGTCGCATTTTAATGTATGGGATGGTATGATCTTATATTTTAATCTATGGTTTCATCAAGACATCAAGTAGTGGTTTTATCAGTACCGCTACTAGTCACTAGATGGAGTGAGTCACGGCTTACTAAACGTAAGAAAGTCAAAGATGGCAAAAAAAAGAGTAGAAAAAAAAATAGGGGCGCCACCGTCTATGCAAACCGTTTTGCATGTGGCAACTATTGAGTCACTTTTGTATGAGAACAGTACGTGTTGCTATGGTCAAAGACATATGTAACTCAGTACAGACGGATAAAGTCTAAAAAAAACGTACCTCAGTACCATACAGAAAAAGGTACGGTGGCCTAGATGGCGCTAATATTAATATTTGACATTTTAACACATAGCGAGCTAAGAATATGGACCAAATTGTCAGAACTGAGGTTCAAATGTTTTGAGCCTTTGTCAAGAGTTGGCAGTCTATGCACTGTGATTACACATTTTACTTTGACCATTGAGGTATATGTACTACGTACTAGAGGCGACGCTGCTAAGAGAATTTTTTACACACCCCACTGCGGTCCATGGACCGCAACGTTGTCAGTCGTCACCAGGCCCTCGCAGTGCAGTGATGTGCCGTGATGCATTTACTTTCCACGTGAATAATGCGTTCTTGTGTGCTTAAAAATTGTTCTAATCACTCGAAAAAATCAAATAAAAGTCAAGGTGTGACATTTCATCGGTAAATTAAACAAAGAACTCGTCTATAATATTTTAAGATTGAATATTCTACAAATACGCGAGCGGGAGCGGGACTGCCGCCATTTTGGTGACGCAATCATAGACTAACCGCGCAGATGTGCCATTTACATTGTTCCTACTAAGTGTTTCACCTCTAATATATTTGCGAAATATATATATTTCTATTTGGAAAATTATTAGGTAACTAATTACTACTTCATGAATTATGTTACTATAATATAAAAAAAGTTTATTTGTTTATTGATTGTTAATATTTTTTGAGTGAAATTGTATTTTTAGCACGCTCACTTTTTGCAGTTTTCTTTGATCTGGTCATGAAAAAAGGGAACAATGGATACGCTTTGTCCAACACATATATATGTTCTAGGGTGTGCAAACCGGTTAACCGGTTAACCGAAAAACCGGTTAACCGAGACTTTTTGGCCTCTGTTAAAAACCGGTTTTTATAGTCTCTAACCGGTTAATAACCGAAACTGTATTTATTTCTCAAAATTTGGAAAATTAGCCATAAAAAGGTTCAAAAATACGTAATTGTTTAATGTTTTGTATTAATAAAGATTTATTAATTACTTTTCATTGACAACATTATTATCTGTAATGATTATTATCAGTATTATCTGTAAAAAATTAGTCCCGAGTCTACTCAATTATACATTTTATACAATACAGTAGAGTCCGGTTAGTTTATTACGACGACTCCGCATAGACCTAACGTCCAACCTCTTACAACGACATAAGCACAGGTATTTATTTGGTTTTCGTATGTGACAGTATGAAAGTGTATCCGTTTATTACGACTCCGATTTTAACGACCAGCCGCTTTTTACGAAACATTTTACACAGAATCCGTCCGTCAAGCCCGGTTGCAACGACGAGCGACAACGTTTTTAGTTTTACTAGTAAATTGAGGAAACAAAGCTACTTCCACCCGAGCACGGCCCCCTGTCTTACCTACAACAAGTAGCAAGATTACATTGTGGCCATGTAACTTTTTGGAGTATTGCTTGAAAAATTTTAACAATTTGTTCGCCTCGGGTCGAATCTTATAAACTAAGGTAGCGTTCCCACTTAAGCGTCGCGTGTCTCGGGGCGCGCAACGGACGTCTCCGCCACGCCGCCTGAATGTAATTCAAAAAACGTCTCCTCAGTACATTTTGTATAGGCGTGGCGCGGACGTCCATTCCGCACCTCAGGACATGCGTCTCTTAAGTGTGGCCGGTCCCTAAATAGAACCCAATTTGTATTTTTCGATTGCGTATAAACTAGCTTTACTTACAAATGATGAGCAAGCACGCATACTAAAAATGACTTTTTCTAGCTAAACTAGTCACAATAAAATAAGGTATTAATACTATGATAATAATACCCTGTAAATAAACCTATTGATTGAAATGATTTAGTAATAGAGATGTAGATATTATTTTTAATTAAAAGAAATTAAATTCGTTTTGTACGACATCTGGTTAGTACGAAGTAATAAGGACTGTTCAATTTACAAAGCGGACACTTAAAATAGCATTTTTTTCTGCACAGTATAAGATCTTATTTAGCTGAATGGTATTAAAACGACAACAAACGTAAGTAGATAATATTTAATATGAAAAAAAGAACTTAGTCAAGTACATCGGTAAAAAAATCGGACTTTTATACGGATGCGACGCATGAGTGTCTGCACATCACTTCTTGTTACTTTTCGGCAAGTTGCAGACCACATTCGTTTGAATTCATCAAGTAATATATCTTCTCGGCTATTCTTTCGTAAGTATGTCTCAACAATGGTCCAGTACCGCTCGATAGGTCAGAGATCTGGACAATTGGGTGATAGGCTTCTTTCTGAACAAATTCTATATTTTTTGGCTTTAGTAGCTCAACTGTCTGACCAGCATAGTGTGCACTTGCTAAATCAGGCCAAAACAAAGGAGGGATATAATGCTTCGGACAGATGACAAAAAGTCGTATTTGAATGCACTCTTTTCTGCAAATTTCGCCACCAATGGTACCAGTACCAAAATAAGATAAACTCTAAGGCTTCCCACAGACAGTCTTAAAAATTCATAATCTTAAAAAAAATTTGTATGCAAATTGACACTGACAGATCTGTCAGTGTCTTGTCAGTGTCAGTTTGAACTGTCAGATTGCATACAATTTTTTTTTAAGATTATGAATTTTTAAGACTGTCTGTGGGAAGCCTTAAAGCCACAAGAACAGATTGCCTGCCAAACAAGTACTTTTTTTCCCGAATTTATCAATTTTTATGGTTTTATCCTCATCTGGCATATACTCTCCTACGATATCATT